>NC_051077.1:55023490-55326031 GCF_004664715.2 Peromyscus leucopus
ACCGTGACCCCATTTTCCAGATGAGACATGGAGTTGCACCCATTTCAGAGGCCGCATTGCATTGAGGCCCTGGGTCCCTCTCATGCCCCATCCCTCTCCTTTAACCAACCTTGCCTTCCCTAATCTTGGGCAGGTGACTTTTTGGCTTTAGTTGACCCTGGGCCCTGACCTACAGTTGACTGAAGTCATACCCCTGGGATCCCCAGAGGGAGAGGAAGCAGGGAGAAGTAGAGACAGTGTCTTGCCTGGGGCCAGGCAGAGAGGCTGAGATCCTGCCAAGTGCTCTCCACTGGGGCCACAATGGAGTGTCAGCTGCTGCCAAACCCAGGCCCAGCCAGTGCCTCTGGCACCATTGGCAGAGGCAGCTCAGTCCTGGACCACTGCCTGACCCTTGCCTCAGTTGGCATTGTCAGTAGGGAGCCATGAGGCCTTCCAGGAGCTTGCCTCCCTCCCTCGCTCCCATCTCACAGCCTGGTGAGACCACAGTAAGGCTCTTATTCTCCGGATGGGGACACCGCACTCTTTGTGTGGCCATCTAACCCTATTGTTGCTGGAGCTGTTAGGGTTGGAGCCTCAGCTCTGCTGGCCCTAATAGGTCAGGCTGAGCCATTCATCTTCAGTGGTAGGTCTGGGGCTGGACCTCTGTTGCCTGAGTGCCCCAGGTATGGTAGCATACACTTGACATCCCAGCACTCAGGAGGTCGAGGCAGGAGAATCAGGAGTTCAAGGTCATCCTTGGCTACAAAACAAGTCTGACTACAGTGTAGGCTACGTGAGACCCTGTATGAACAATTAAACGTGGGAGACAAGGCATGGTCTTTAAAGGCACACGCCTTTAAATCTCGGCACTGGGGAGGCAGAGGCAGGTGAGTCTCTGAATTTCTGGCCTGCCTCTGCCCCCCAGTACTAGGATCTACATGGTGAGCTCCAGGCCAGCCAGGGCTACATAGTAACACAGTGTTACTTCAAAGCCTGTGGTACTGAGACAGATGGGTTAGTGGCTAGGAGGTGGCTTGCTCTGCTATGAAAACAAGGTTTGGAATCTCCATTCCCAGCACCCACATAAAAGAGTTGGGCATGGCCACACATGCTTGCTACCCCAAGGCTGGACCAGGTGGGCAGAAACAGGAGGATGTCTGGGGCTTGCTGACTGTCAGCACAGTCTGGAGACCCAGGTTCAGGGAAAGGCAGAGAGCAAGTGTACAGCCAGTCTGCAGCAAGACACTGGCTTCCTGCACAGCGGTGCACACACTCACAAGCAGTAGTGAATGGCCACACTGCGGAGAGGAGCCGACCCCAAAGTCCAGTTTTAGGGTCCTGATACAAGGTTCAGGATTAGTTTTAATTACATTTATTCATTTATGTATTTAGTTTATTGTGAGTGTGCATCTCACATGACAGCTCATGTATGGAGGTCAGAGGACAACTTTCCAGAATCAGTTCTCTCCTTCACTGTGTGGGGTCTGGGGACTGAACTCAGGTTGTCTTTGAGCTATCTTCTCACAAGCTCAAGGTTCACGTTTAAATAGAAGGCGAGAGGTATGCACAGCTAAGTGGTCCTGTTCAGGCAATAGTCCTTTGCCTGTCATTGACCAGTGTCTGTCTCAGCTCCAGTCACTCCCGAAAGGTGTCCTGACAGGAAGTCGGAACTGTGTGGAGTCTTTGCTAGTGCCAAGTTCCAGCTTTGGCTGCAGAGGGTTTCAGTCTTCTCCTCCTTGCAGCAGGAGAGTCCTGGGGAAACTCTCATGTTTCGGGTCCCTTGTTTAAACATTCTGATAGACAAGAGAGGGGCAGAGGTGCCTCCCTCGTGTGTATGTATGTATGTACGCCCATACAAATGTATGTGACTTTGTGTGTGCAGATGTCTGTGGAGTCCAGAAGAGGGCATCGGGTCCCCTGGAGGCACCATGCGGGTGCTGGGATCTGAACCCAGGTCCTCTGCAAGAGCAGAGTCATCTCTCCAGCCTCACGGGTGTCTCTTTAGAATATCTTCATTCCTACCCAGAAGGCTGCAGTGAACGAATCCGTGGGGAGTCCCACAGCGGCAGGCAGAGAGTGGCTTCCACAATGTGAGTCTGCTTATTTGAACTTAGGAAATGCAGATCTGGGGACTTCACACAGCTCTGAAACCTGAGTCCTTAATATTAAGCCTAGCCCTGCCCAAGACCTTCCGGTGCTGAACTTGATCTCCACTGGCCCTGCCACCACTGCCCAGCTCCAGAAATGAACTCTTATTTCATTTATTTATTTATTCTTAGTTCATTTCTGGAGCTGGGCAGTGGTGGCGCACGCCTTTAATCACAGCACTCGGGAGGCAGAGGCAGGCAGATCTCTGTGAGTCCAAAGCCATCCTGGTCTACAGAGTGAGATCCAGGACAGCCAGGACTACACTGTAGATGTAACAGTCTTATTAAATAAGAAACACAGAGCCAAATGCAGAGTTAAAAGCCCAAGAGGTTAGAGCAGCAGCCAAGAGCTGAGACTAAAAACCCTTTCTTACCCCTCGCTGCCACTGTCGCCCTTCCCCTCAGAAAGAGACCTACTTCCTGTATGTCTGTCTTTTTATAGTGTTTCTATTCTGCCTTCTCATTGGTTGTAAACCCAACCACATGACCTCCTCATCACTGCATGTCTGTACAGACCTCCAGGTCTTCTATGGTTGGTATTGAGATTAAAGGCATGTGTCTCCATGCTGACTGTATCCTTGAACACACAGAGATCTGTCTGTCATGTGATCGGGATTAAAGGTGTGCACCACCGCCCGGCTTCTGCTATGGCTTGCTATTAGCTCTAACCCCCAGGCAACTTTATTTATTAACATACAAATAAAATCACATTTCAGTACAAATAAAAAATCACCATATTACAAAGAGAAACTCTGTCTCAAGACGAAGGAAGGAAGGCAGGAAGGAAGGAAGGAAGGAAGGAAGGAAGGAAGGAAGGAAGGAAGGAAGGAAGGAAGATGCTCCCGAGAAGTCAGAAAACAGAATAGGATTGTAGATGGTCCTGGGGACAAGGAGCATAGGATGGTGTGTGTCCCTCAGCTGTGATCATCTTCAAAGCCTGCCTGTGAGCCTCTGCCATGGCACAGGTGTGTGGAGGTCAAAAGACAACCTTTGAGAGTCTGTTCTCTCTTTCCACCATGTGGGTCAAGATATTAAATTCAGGTTGTTAGGCCTGGTGGGCAGGCCAGTGCCTTTATGAAGAACCAGCCTGCCTCCATCTTGGGTTTAAAGTCATCAGAGTAAAGACAACTAGGTTCATTCCCGTTTATGATTAAATTTGTTTCTCAAGGACTGCCCTATGCCCCACTTGTAACCTTAACTACAAATGGTTCTGTACTGCCTGTTCCAGGAAATGGCAACCATGTCTGTTTCAAGAAGTTGTTATGTCCACCTTGTTATGTCCACCTTGCTGTGGTCACCTTGTTATGTCCACCTTGTTATGACCATTTTGTTGAGACCACCTTGCTGTGGCCACCTTGCTGTGGCCACCTTGCTGTGGCCACCTTGCTGTGACCACCTTGCTGTGACCACCTTGCTGTGGCCACCTTGCTGTGGCCACCTTGCTGTGGCCACCTTGCTGTGTCCACCTTGCTGTGACCACCTTGCTGTGGCCACCTTGCTGTGACCACCTCACACCATGTCTTGTTTCAGAAGTTGGTATAACTAACTTGTGCTTATGTTCTGCTTCTGTAACACCACCTATTTGCCTGCCCAACCCCCTATTTGGAAATCCCCTACCTTATCTTCCCCATGTCCGATGTTTCTTTCTTAAACCCCACCTTAAAGAGAGACAGCCCATGTACACACACACACACACACACACACACACACACACACACACACACGCACGCACACACACACGCACACACGGAAATCCCCTACCTTATCTTCCCCAAGTCCAATGTTGCTTTCTTAAACCCCACCTTAAGGAGAGACAGCCCATGTACACACACACACACACACACACACACACACACACGCACACGCACACGCACACGCACACGCACGCACACGCACGCACGAAGCTTCCTTTAGTTAATTGCTTGCTTTAATTTGGCCATGATTTGGGTCAGTGGTCTTTCTCCTCGCATCTGTGGGGTTAACATTTACCCACTGAGCCGTCTGGATGGCTTCCTTGTTCTGTTTCCATACAGGGTGGTGAGGGACCGGTTGAGCCTCAGGATTGTTCTGCCCAAGGCTTGAGCAGAGTAGCTCAGATCACTCTGTTCCCCATTGCCTTACTCCCTTTTCGAGGAGCTCAGAGCTTCACATACAAATTGAACAGCTAAAGTGCTGTGTAACCTCAGGCAAAGCGCTTGACCTCTCTGTGTTAGTTTCTGTGTTCCCTTTGACCCGTGATCGTGTTTATTGTTCAGTTAATTCACTTAAGGCTTAGCAGAGACAGGTCCCACAGGGATGTCTTAAGAGCTTGTGAAGGATAAAGCTTGGACCCAGAGACGTCACTTTCAGAGTCAGCCAGACAGCGTCAGCAGGATTCCACTTTTGATTTTCACGTTTGCACACGAGCTCGAGTTGCAGAGGGAGGCTGAGTGATCTTGAGTTTCTGCCCTTTGTGTCATCTGCAGGGAGGCAGGAGGGGAGGGAGAGGCTGAGAAATAACCAAACGTCCTTCAACTGTCAAGGTCTAAGTTCAAGGAGGAGTAGGCTCCTGCGCCGTGCCGGAACCCGAGCGCCCGCGCCGGGTGTGGGAGCCGAGCGCGGGCAGAGCAGATCTTCGGGCTGCACCTGGCGCGCCCTGTCCCCTGGAGGGTGCACCGCCCACGGCGGCTGCCATTGGTCACAGTACGTGCACGTCTTCAGAATCCAATCATCGTCGCCCTCCGGGCTACACCCTCCGCTCGTCCAGCCTTGCCCTCGCCGGGCACCCCAGCCTACTCCAGTCCGGACCTTGCTCTTCTGAGATTGGCCGAGAGCGCTGCCCGTCTGATGCCAGGCTTCCATCCTCGCGCCTCTGCCCCCGCCCTTCAGTTATTGGGCAAAAGCGCTGCCCGTTTTCCGCAGGCTCCAATGCTTGCGTCGGTCCCGCGACCGCCTCTCCACGCAGCTCCGCCTATGCCCCCAGGCAATTGGTCCAGCGCTCTGCCCGTTTTCTGCGGGTTCCAATTCTCGCACGCCTCCCCGCCCGGCTTCCCGGCCTCGGACCCGGTGGGGACCGCTCGGAGGACCGGAGCCACCCTTCCGGAGCCTCGCCCCCTCCGTCAGCGATTGGTCAGGAAGAGTGTCCGTCCGCGGCTTGCCTCGCGGTTCGCGCCGTCGTCCGGCGCTGATTGGTCAGAACCTGGCCAATGGCGGCACGGCCTGGGCCCCGCCCGGGCCGCGAGCCTCGGAGAGCTCGAGGCGGGGCTGCGGCGGCTGAGGCGGCTGTGGCAGTGGCGGCGGCGGCGGCGGCGGCGGGAGGCGTCCGGGCAGGTGAGCGCGACCCCGGGAGCGCAGACGCCACGGGGCGACGCGGGGTGGCGGGGCCCACGAGGCCCGGGCCGGGAGGAAGCGCGGCACGGGGCGTTTCGTTATGACAGCAGCATCGCGAGCGCGGAGAGGTGACAGATCCCCTCTCACTGTGTCGCGCGTCCTCGGGGTCCGCACGGCCAGGCCGAGCCCTGGTCTCACCCCGAGCTGCCCTGCGGGTGACAACCCACGGAGGCCGAGGTGGCAGCTCTCGCACCCCGCACCCGTGCCTCGGTGACCCACCCCTCCCCGATCCTCCGCAGCCCCCGGTCCCTCCTCGGACCCGGGTGGAAGCTTCGGGGGCCACCCGGCTGCGGCTGCCCTCTGCTGCACACGTGCACCTGCGTGCCTTTCCCGGTCCCGTCGCCCAGCTATCGCTTCACTCCCAAAGCAAAGCCCACCTAACTGTTCCCTTGTAGTTTTAAAGAATTATGTGCGGGGTGGTTTGCTTTTGGAGGCAGGGGTTCACTGTAGAGCCAGCTGGTCTTGAACTCGGAGATCTCCCTGCCTCTGCCTCCGGAGTGCTAGGATTAGACAGAGGTGTACGCCAGTACGCCTGGCCTCTTACTGTTTTAACGGTGTTTTTTATTTATTTCTACTTTTTCCTTTTATTGTATTTATTGATTGATTATTTTCGGGGTCAAGGCTGTCATTGAGCTCTCATGAAGTGTGCTTGAGGGCAGGTGAGATGACCCAGCGAGTTCCATCCCCAGGATCCAGAAAGAGAACCGACTTTCCAAAGTTGTCCTCTGAAGTCCACATGGGCTCCGTGGTGCCCCCCCCCCCGCTAATATAATATTATTGTATTATCTGTCATCCCAGCCCTGGACAGGTAGAGGTGGAAGGATCGGGAGTTTCCACATAGTGAACTAGAGACATCTTGGGGTGGGGGGGACACAAGCGAGCAAGCGGCTCGGACTGGAGCTGGGTTGGTAGAGTGCTGGTTGGAAGCCCCGGGTTCCATCACCACACACGCCAGGTGGTGGTGCTCTTGCCGTCTCCGCACTTGGCAGTGAAAGCAGGGCATTGGGAGTTCATGTCCAGCCTGTGCTATGCAGAGACCCTGTCTCAAAAGACCCGGGGCTTTACAGCTGTCAGGTCGTTTCTGGCCTTAGAGTAATGCTGTCAGCCTGGTCCCCACAGTGACCCCCGTTTTACCAGCCGCAGAGCTGAAGCCCTGGAATGCTGCTGCGGGCTCTGTCTGTCCCCCTTCAGCCCACTCCCTGTCAGCGGCTGGTTGCTTATGTTTATCTCCCTGGAAGAGGTGGAGGAGGGGAACCCTACCACACTCCACCCCATTCCCAGGCATTTCTCCCAAGTCGTGACTGATTGGATCCGGAAATGCTTAGCTGGAAGGCACAGCCCCTAGGTGGCTGCCCGAGCATGTGTCTCCCGGCCTTGGCAGGCGGGTGGGCGGGTGGGGTATTGAACATCTGGGGTGCTGTTGGTTGTGGCCAGACCGGGCCCTCTCCGTGACCTGCCCAAGCTCCTTGACTGTTCAACAGTAAGGAAATACTTTCAGAGTTGAGAGGGATAGTGTTTCAACTGCTTAAAGCTTCTAGTGAAAAGGGGGGGACCTGGGTTGGGGGAGAAGGATTCTTCCGGAAGCTTTGTCGCTCTCCTGAGCCTGTTTTACGTGTGGGCAGCACAGAAGGACCGTGGTAGGTCAGTAAAGGTCTGTTTCCTATAAGGCTGGCCGCTGTCACTGTCAGTGGTCTTTCCCTTCACTGAGGATGGTGCCAGAATGTTCCTCCTGGTCATGTCACCTTCAGCTTCTCCTGTGGAAACTGTAGCCTTTGGGACTTTCCATTCGATTTCAAGCAAGGTCACAGGGTACAGCTCAGTAGTAGAATTCTTCCTTAGTATTTTCAAGGCCTTGGGTGAACCCCAAGCCTTGCAAAAATATATATAATAAGAATATGTGTATGGTGTATATACTTGTATATAAGGTTGTGTTTATATGTGCCATGTATATGTGCATATGTGTGTATACAGCTGTTCTTTTTGTGTATGAGTGTGGCGTATGTGACATGTGTGTATATTTGTGCAGTTGTGCATGAACACACAGAGGCCAGAGGAGGATGCCTGGTTTTTCTCCAGCAACCATGCCTGGCTTTTTACATGGATGCTGGGGATTTGAACTTGGGCCTTCATGCTTGCCTGTAGCAAGAGGTTTTACCTGTAGTCATCTGCTCAGCCTCTGTGTACACATTCTCCCCCGCCAGCCCCTACACCCCCCAGACAGGGTTTCTCTGTAACTTTGGAGCCTGTCCTGGACCTCACTCTGTAGACCAGGCTGGCCTCAAACTCACAAAGATCCACCTGCCTCAGCCTCTCAAGTGCTGGGATTAAAGGCGTGCACCACCACTGCCCAGCTTATTCTTTTATATACACATTTATAAAATGTGTATATAAAATTAAATTTTGATAATGTAAGTGATATATGTAGTTAAAGATCAGTATATATTAGCAATGGTGCACTTAATTCTAGCCCTTGGAAGGCAGAGGCAGGTGGATCTTTGTGAGTTTGAGGCCAGCCTCGTCTACATTGTGAGTTTCAGAATAGCCAGGGCTACATAGTGAAACTCTGTTTCCAATAAATCAGTATTGTGATCCTAGTTCCAGGGAGGCTGAGGCTGGAGGGTAATGAGTTCAAGGCCAATGTGAGATACTTAGCTAGACCCTGTCAGAACAAAACACAAGTAGAAAAGTAAAGTTAACCACCCGAGTGTTTTGGTGAGTGTAGTGGTGAAGGCCTGTAATCCCAGCATAAAGGAAGCTGAGACAATACTGAGGCCAGCTTTGACTTCTAAGATCTTGTTTCAACAAAACCAAACAACCAAAAAGCCCCCGAAGTGCTTATTTGCCGCTAATAGCCACCACGCCAGCACTTGGGAGGTGGAGGTGGAGACAGGAGTGTAGGAGTTCAAGGTCATCTTCAGCTACACAGCAAGTTCAAGATCCACTTGGGTTACTTGAGACTCTGTATCAAGCAAAGCAAAACAGTTATTAAATAGCAAGATTATAGCCGTCTGTAGGGTCTGCACAGGCTCCTGCTGCACAAGGGCCAGTAGGGAATGAACATGGGGGGGTCAGCAGCCCACTCCCCATGTTCAGCCCCTCAGAGTGCCCCCTGCCTTCTTGTTGAGGTGCAGCTGCCCGGGCCCGGCCAAGGGGACTACTAACTGGCCGTTGTTCTCTTGGGGAGAAGGTGGGAGGCCTGCTTCCTCCAGTAGCCAGCTCAGACAGTGTTGCTTTAAGGGCTCAGGCCTGCCCCTGTGGCAGGTTAGCAGTGGTGCAGCAGCCTTTGATCTCCCCCCCTAGACTGCAGGCTCAGGAAGCAGGCCTCACCAGGAACTTCTGATCCTCCTCACAGTGAGGTGAGAGACCAGGATGTATCCCAGGCCCCTCTCTGCAAAGCACTAGGGGAAATCTTGGAGAGGAGACCAAATGAGGCCTGCTGTCATGGAGTGGGTGTTCAAGATTAACACAGAGGATGACACCTCTGACCATGAGTGGCCCCCAGACTTGGGTCTTGATATTTAGGATAAGGCACCCCAAGGAGAACAGCTGTGGGGCAGGGGAGATGGCTGACCAGTGCTTGTTGCACAGACGTGAGGCCCTGAGTCCTGGAACCTCTCTGAGAAAAGTGTGGAATCCCAGGGCAGGAAGGTAGAGACCCGTGAGTCCCTGGGACTTGCTGGCCTGCAGGCCTGGCTTGACTCTCAGCCCTCCTGATGCTGGGACCCGTTAGTACAGTTCCTCATATTGTGGTGGCCCTCAAACATAAAAGTATTTCATTGCTACCTCATGAATGTAATTTTGCTACTGTTATGAATTGTAATGTGAAGATCTGATATGGAACCCCCCCAAGGGGGCCGAGACCCACAGGTTGAGGACCACTAGGCTAGAGAACTATCTCAGCTGTTAAGAGTACCATTCCAGGGAGCCACCTGATAAGAACACACATGCATAAGTGCATGCATGTATGCACACAGACACGCATACACAATGCATGCATACTCTTGCACATACCCATGTACACACACTCATACACACAGGAAGAACTAGTCACCTGTTGTTTTGGTATTGAAATGATGACCAAGGGTTCATGGCAGCTAGGCAAGGGTTTTACCAAGGAGCTCTGCTTCCAGACCATTTGTTGTCTGTCTAACTACCTATCGATCTATCTATCTACCTATCATTTGTGAAACAGGGTCTCTGTACATAACCCTAGCTGCTCTGGAACTCACTCTAGATCAGGTTGGCATAGAGTTCAAGAGATCCACCTGCCTCTGCCTCCTAAGCCATCTGAGCCATCTCTCCAGCTCTTGGGAGGTTTTTTATTTACTTATTTTTTTTTTGGTGGGGAGTATGCAAGGATGAGAGGGTGGGCCTGGGAGGAATGGGAGGTGAGTGTAATTGGGGTGCATTGTATGAGATTCCCAAATAACTAAAAAAAAAATATTATGTTGGAAAAAAAAGAACCAAGGGCAAAATAACCATTTCACTTTTGGCTAGGGGCATGGCACAGATGTAGGGCACCCGCCAGACCCTAGGAAGTCTTGGTTCCATTCTCAGTACCACACAAAAGCATGCATTTTGTTTACTTATTTTTTCTTTATCTTTTCTGTGCGTGAGTGCATGTGTACAGGTCATGGTGTATGCCTGGAGATCAGAGGACAACCTTGGGTGTTCCCCCTCAGACAGGGTCCCTTGTTCTCAACTGTGTAGGCCAGGCTGACTGGCCCATGATTTCCAGAAACTCTGTTTTTTGCACCTCCCATTTCACTTCTGGCATGACAGATGCACACTTAACACCACACCTGGCTCCAAGGGGTCCTCAGTGCTGTGTGGCAGCTTCTCAGGGTCTCAGGCTTGTGCAGCAAGCTTTTGCTCTGCTGAGCATTGCCAGAACTGTGTTCGTGTTTGTGTAGTGGTGGTGCATGTCCAGGTGCGTCTGCACACACCTGGGTACGTATATGGAGCAGATGTTGGGTGTCTTCTTCCATCCCACCCTATTCCCTTGAGACAGGACCTCTCACTGAACCCGAGGCTGGCCATTTTGACTAGGCTAGTTAGGTAACCAGCAAGCTCCTGGGATTATCCTGTTTTTGCATGTGTATTTCCTGGTTTTTATATGTATATTAACATTTAGAGTTAATATACATACAAGACCATGCCTGGATTTTCATGTGGGTGCTTGGGATTTGAACTCAGGTCCTCTTTGAGAAGTTGTAAATTACATTTATTTATTTATTTGTGGAGGGTGGGTAGAAGTGTGAGTGGCGTGCGTGTGACAAGGAGCAGGTGTTGATGGAGATCTGAGGACTTGTGGAAGTTGGTTCTTTCCACCGTGTGGGCCCGGAGGCAGAACTCAGGATCAGGACTGGCAGCAAACCCCCTGCATCTGACCGCTCACGTACCTAGAACTCCTGTCCTCTTGCTTTTACAGCAGGTACCCACCTAGCCGTCTCCCGGAGTCAGAAGTGCAGTGGAAGGTTTTTTAAAGATATGGTTATTTTATGTGTATGAATTCTTTGCCTGCATGTACCTCTATGTACCACATGCATGCCCAGTGCCAGCAGAGGCCAGAAGAGGGCATCAGATTTCCTGGAACTGGAGTTACAGATGTTTGTGAGCACCATGTGGGTGCTGGGAACTGAACCTGGGTCTTCCTAAAGAGCACTCAGTGCTCTTAAACACTGAGCCAGCTCTCCAGCCCCAGAAATGCATTCTTAATGTTAAGTATTAAATGCCTGAAAAGTAAGATTCTCTGACAGTAGTGATGCATGCCTGTAATTTCAGAATGCTGTGGAAGGAGAATAGAGCATTCCAGGCTGGCCTGGGCTACATGGTAAGATCCTGACTAAAAAAGAAAAAAGAAAGAAAGAAAAAAGAGGAGAAGAAAGCCATTAATCCCAGCACTCAGTAAGCAGGTGGATATCTGTCTACAGAGTGAGTTCCAGGACAGCCAGGGCTATGCAGAGAAATCCTGTCTTGGAAAAATTTAAAAGACCCAGTCTCAAAAATAAATAGATAGATAGAATACATAGGTAAGTAGATATATTGATGGATGGATGGATGGATGGATGGATGGATGGATGGATGGACGGACAGATAGGTAAAATAAAAAAGAAAGAGAAGTAGTATGTGGTGTGAAAAGAAAGTGTATAAAATAAGTAACATGTAACAGGCTGGGGAAGCAGAACGCTGTCCCTGCTGAGCCTCCTGGGTCATGTACTATTTTTAAATGTGCCTGTTGGACATCTGTTTTCTTTTGCTGTGACCGTCTTGTAGCGTGCTCACATCCCAGGGGCCTTTGCTCTGTGAAGGGAGCAGAGGAGAAGAACACACAACTTTTACTGCAGTTCATTGTTTATTGTTTCATTATTGGCTGTTAAGTTTCCACTGCACGTCCAGGGAGGTTCCACAAGCCAGCGCTTGGGAGGCTGAGGCTAGAGGATCCTGGGTTCAAGGACAGCCTGGGCTGTATGTTAAGACCTTGTTTCAAAAGTGGTGCCAGGGATGTCCAGAAGCTGTCATCTTGGAGTCCTCATGAGGAGAAGAGATGACACAGAGACACCTGTCAGGGAGAGGGCCGGCAGGATATAAAGGAGCGCCTGGAGTGATGGGCCCACAAGCCAGAAACCTCCAGGGCTTGTTGGGAGCCACCAGGCCTGGGACAGAGGGACCTGGTCCTGCCAACCCCTCCACCAGGCCTCCTAGCCAAATAGAGGGCTCTTCTCTGCAGGCCCACGTCATCCGCGTCATGGCCGTCTGTGACAGCAGCTACAGGGAGGGAATACAGGCGGTGTATGGTGACTGTCCTGCTGACAGAAACACAGCAAACGCGTGTGACTCCAGCGCTGGGGAGGGTGGGCAGGAGGAGGCCAGAGATTCACTCAGAGTGGCCTACGTTGTTTCCAGACTCTGGAAAACAGCTGGGCATGGTGCTACCTGCCTGTGGCCCAGCACTGGGCATCCCAGCATTGGGAGGATGAGGCAGGAGGGTCAGCCTCTACTATGTACCTGGCTGGAGGCCAGCCTTGGCTACTTGATACCCCGTCTCAAAACACACATGCACGCACACACACACACGCACGCACGCACGCACGCACGCACGCGCACACACGCAGAGTGAATCCAGTCAGATAATGAGCTGCTCATGTCATGCTGGTTCCTAACCCCTGTGTTTAAGTCCCTCACCTCTGTCTGTCTGCTCCTCCCTCCTCTTCTCACTTTCCCCTCCCTCCTTCCCTCCCTCCCTTCTTTCCTTTCTGACAAGGTCCCCCCCCCCATGTAGGCCAGGCTAGCCTTGAACTTGTCCCCCATCTCAGCCTTCCCAATGCTGGGATCACAGGTGTGTGCTGCCATGTCTGGCTTCCCCCATAGGTGCCCTCCATTTGTTTTTGTGGTTCTGGGGGTGGGACCCAGGGCATTGGACATGCTAGGCAAGTTTTCTCCCATTTAGCTATGAGCTATATTCCCTAGCCATTTTTATCTTTAATTTTGATACAGGGTCTCACACTGTAGCCCAGGCTGGTGTGGGCTCTGTGTGTGTGTGTGTGTGTGTGTGTGTGTGTGTGTGTGTGTGTGTAGGGATGTTTTGCTTACATATATATTCATGCACCACACATGTGCCTGGTGCCAGCAGAGGTCAGAACATGACATTAGATCTCTGGAACTGCAGTTACAGATGGTTGTGAGGCACCGTGTGGGTGCTGGGAGCCAAACCCCTGACTGCAAGGACAGCCCATGCTCTTAACCTGGAGCTGTCTCTCCAGCCCCTGGCTTTGGTCCTCCTCCCCTAGCCTTCTGAGTGGCCGCAGTGCCAAGCTCTCTAGGTCCTGAGACTACAGGTCATCTTAGGTCATTAGAAGCTGAAACAGTGTCAGTGCTGTGCACACAGTTGTAACAAGGTGTTGTTTAGGGACCTAGGACAAGAAAAACAGCGCAGATGGCAGAGCTCGCAGCTTCCTCAGGTGTGGCTTTCTTTTCTGCAGAATGGGTGGGTGCAGCAAACTTCTGGCAGCTCTCAGCAGGGGTCTAGGCTGCTGTCAGGAGTCCTGCGGCCACTGCATCCTCCTCTGCAGTGTGTGGTCCCCTCATCCCGACCTGGAGGAAACAGTCCTGGTACCCAGCTCCCAGTGTGGCGGGAGGAGGATCTGCTGCCTCTCTTGCCCTTCCGTAGAGCGGACAGCATTTAAACATGGCGGAGAACAGCTAAAAGTATCCTTCCTCCCAGCACTCAGGATGTGGAGGCGGAAGGATCAGGAGTTCAAGGTCATCCTTGGTTATATAGTTGAGTTCAAGGCCATATGTAAGACCCTTTCTCAAATAAAGAGGTCGGCATCATGGTACACTCCTTTAGTCCCAGCATTTGGGGAGGCAGAGGCAGGAGGATCTTTGAGTTCAAGGCCAGTCTGGGCTACAGAGTGTGACCCATCTCACAAATAAACAGAAAGATGGTGGGGAGTGCTGGGCTGGCAGGTGCGTGGCCCATTCGGAGCATTGGTTGTCAGGCTCTGTCTCAGTCCTGCCTGCTTCCTTGTCAGGGAGCACACTAGCCAGCACACATCACTTGCCCAGGAATATAGTGACAGATGGAGGGACAGGCATATAGCAGTCACAAGTCTCGTCTTGTTAGAGCAGCAGTATGATCTGTCCCCATCGGGGGCAGCAGTGGGCACAAGGGCAGGGACAGCTGGAGCGGCTAGAGCACCAAGCAGATGCTGCACATCTGGGTCCTTCCTAAGCCCTGGCCTTCCATGACCCCCAGTCTAAGTGGGGATCAAGGAGAAATGGGTAGGGAAACACTTCTTTTTGGGGGGGCGGTTCACAACAGGGTTTCTCTGGGTAGCCCTGGCTGTCCTGGAACTCTGTGGACCAGGCTGGCCTTGAACTCAGAGATCCTCTTGCCTCTGCCTCCTGAGTGCTGGGATTAAAGGCATGCGCCACCTCTGCTTGGCTGAAGAACCACTTCTTGAATACTCAAGGCACAGGAAATACTGGGAACAGTAAGGACGGGATTTTTAGGATGGGTTTCGAAGAATGCAGAAAAATTTTCTAGCAGAGCAAAGCATGAAAATGTGGAGTTCATTGTGTCCAGGTAATTCACCTACCTGTCAGTCAAATAACTGTGAGTGACCAGGTGCACAGCACTGTAGTGCACCCCATGTGGTGAGAACCTGGGCTTTTGGAGGTAAGCAGTAGTAACCGAAGGGGACCCAGCATAGGGGCTTGAGTGCACATCCAAGGTCCGCTGGTGATAGTGTGGGTCGGCAAGAACAGAGGACAGGGACTTTATGTACACTTGTTTATTTATTGTGGTGGGGGAGGGTGTGTGTTCTGCAGCATGTGTTAGGGGGTCAGAGGCCACTGGCAGGAGTCAGTTCTCTTGGTTCACCAAGCGGTTCCAGAGATAGAACTCTGGCCAGGAGGCTCAACAGCAAGTCTCCACCGCTGAGCCGTTTCACTGGCCTTTTTGATTTTTCCTTTTCAGTTCTGGAGATGGAACCAGAGATAAGCAATCTCCCACTGAGCTGTATGTATCCCACTCCTCTATGTACCTTTCCATTTTTGAGACAGAGTCTTACTAAGTTGCCCAAGCTGGCCTGGGACTTTCCATGTATGCCACCCAGGCTGGCCTTGTAACCTCAGATCCCATGTGCCAGGTCAGCAGGTGCGCCCTGTGTCCAGAGTTGTCTGGGTCTTTTGAGACATGCATAGAGCTCCCGGCAGGGGGCCAGCCATTGTCTCCAGAACACAGAATGAGGAGCTGTCTTCGAGGCTGGCAGGCAGTCAGGGTTAGCAGCCAGCAGTCACCACGCCAGACACACCAGACTCCATGAACTAGCAGAGAAAACAGCCCTTATCATTGGTAGACAGGGGGTAATTGGCTTCTGACGGCTGTCATTGTGGGAGCCACCGCAGGCTTGGAGACCCTGTCACTGAACAGTAATGCCTTCTAGCTATAGGGTAGGCCCGCAGCCTCCAGCTGCACCCTGAGCAGTGGTGCAGGTGGTGGCCCCCCTGGGTAGCCAGAGGTCTGACACTCAAGGATGCTGAGGATGGAACCCACGTCTCCCACATGCTCCGTGTGCTCCTCACCTGACCTCCCCACTTGTTGTCTTGGGAGTTGTTACGGCATCACTGCCCCCCCACCTTGCTTGTGTGGGCAATGGAGTGATGGCCAGAGTAAAACAGTGAAACAGGAGAGGGCAAGGTAGCTCAGTGGTGAGTGTTTGCTGAAAAGAAGTTAGTTTGAGCCAGGTGTGGGGTACGTTCCTGTCTTCCCAGCACTCAGGAGGTAGAGGCAGAAGAGTCGGGGGTTTACAGTTGTTTTAAACCACACAACATGTTTTTTGGCCAGCCTCAAGGGATAGCAGCACAGGAGCCTGTTTGAGAGAGGAAAAAAAAGAGAGAAGAGGGCTTGGATACAGCTCAGTGCTTTAGCAGTTTCTCAACACCCAGGAAGCCTCGGTTCAAACCCAGCACTCGGGAGGCTGAGGCAGGAGGATCAGGAGTGCAAGCCAGCCTAAGCTGTATGAGACCCTGTCTCAAAAACAAAAACAAAGCCGGGCAGTGGTGGCGCACCTTTAGTCCCAGCACTCAGGAGGCAGAGGCAGGCGGATCTCTGTGAGTTCAAGGCCAGCCTGGGCTGCCAAGTGAGTTCCAGGACAGCCTGGACTACACAGAGGAACCCTGTCTCAAAAAAAAAAAAAAAAAAAAAAAAAACTAAAAACAAAACAAACACCAACAACAAAAACAGGATAGAAGACATATCTATTCCTACAAACCAATCTGGGTCACACAGATCAATATTTTCCCTGCTTCATAGTTGGCACTTCATCTGCCCCCCACACACACACATACACGGGGGGGGGGGGACGACGACAAAGTGATCATAGAGAGCAGAGCACAGAGGTGGCAAAATGGCCACTCTACCCAGAGACGCTTAGCCGACCTCACCTTAACTAGGAGGTCCAGGCCTGAGCGCTGAGCCCCTGGGCTGTGTCTTCCCAGGCTCACTGAGAGCACAGCTGCCCTGTCCAGCACTGGGAGGAGGACACGGGCAGCGTCCCCATGCCTGTCCCATCTTGAGCAACAGAAGCTGGGGGAGGAGACAGGAGGCGACACAGATCAGAAAGTCAGGGTGGGGATCGTAAGGCTGACGTCGGGGAAGGTCGCGAAGGACTGCGAAGGACTGGAGCAGACCCCAGACAAAGCCTGGTCCCTGCCGCTGCAGTGACAGGGCCACAACAGCGCCCCCTGCTGTTCCCCTTGTGTTCCCACCCCTCCCCTCTGTACAGCGGTGCGTCGTTTGCCTAGACGACAGAATACAAGCTGGAGTGCAGATGCCGGCCCACTGTTGTTTCGGAAACTGAGCATGCTCAGTGCTGACGCCTTGTTTGACCCGGTGCCTGCTCAGCAAGCTGCCTGCACCATCAGCTCTCCCAGTGTTTGCTTTTCAAGTCACCATGGGTCACTGTCCACTTGACCTAACTGGCTGCCTCTGGGGAGCAGAGCCTCACAGATGGCGAGGCACATTCTACAGAGTCCTTACATTCCCGCTTGTGTACAGGAACCCCATCGCGTCCTCCTGACCCGACATCTCTAGCCAAACCCCACCTAGCTTCGTCTGGGGACAGGCGCTCCAGAGCACCAGCTGGCGCATCTACTTCTCTTCTTTGCCTTTGAGTTCTGGTCTTGTGCCTCATTAAGGCCAGGGTAATTATTATTACCTGAAAAAAGTGTTGGTATGAGGCCTTAGCCACAGCAAGGGCAGGTTAACCAGTCCTTAGCCTGGTGGTTCAGACACTGACTTCTGTCATGACTTCAGAGAGGGACTCCCCGAGTGCTGGAGCCAGCTTCCAGGGCACTGAGCTGCTCGGGACACCGCCTGTGGCAGGGTGATGTTCTCTCTGACTTTGGGAATGATGTCCAACCTCCCCACCCCGACCCTGTGGCTGCTCCTCTGCGATCAGTGAAGGCTTAATTAAGGAACACGTGTTTTCTTAGGACAGCTTTGAGGTCTGGGCTCCCTAGGGATCTCCTGCAGCTTTGGAGTCCTGTGCTAGGCTTGGCTGAACATCTCCAAAAAGTAAGGGAGATTCCTTAGTAGAGGGCGAGTGAGCAACTACAAGTGCACACCAGTAACCACCTGGAGTCACAGTGACCTTTGTGGATCAACAGGTCACAGCCTCCCCACCTACAGAAGATGGGGGATTTTTGTAGATTTTAGGCTGCTGGCAGTGGGGGGTAGGGAGCAAGGGGCAGCCATACATGGCCTAGGATGTAACCCCACCACTCCCACTGCCTTTCATTGGAGAATTCTAGGCGGGGCTCCACCCCCAAGCCACACCCCCAGCTCCTCACTGGGGATTCTAGGCAGGGGCTCCACCCTGAGCCACGCCCCCAGCCCCTCACTGGGGATTCTAGGCGGGGCTCCACCCCTGACCACGCCCCCAGACCCCTCACTGGGGATTCTAGGCGGGGCTCCACCCTGACCACGCCCCCAGCCCCTCACTGGGGATTCTAGGCGGGGCTCCACCCCTGACCACGCCCCCAGCCCCTCACTGGGGATTCTAGGCGGGGCTCCACCCCTGACCACGCCCCAGCCCTCACTGGGGATTCTAGGCGGGGCTCCACCCCTGACCACGCCCCCAGCCCCTCACTGGGGATTCTAGGCGGGGCTCCACCCCTGACCACGCCCCCAGCCCCTCACTGGGGATTCTAGGCGGGGGCTCCACCCCTAACCACGCCCCCAGCCCCTCACTGGGGATTCTAGGCGGGGCTCCACCCCTGACCACGCCCCCAGCCCCTCACTGGGGATTCTAGGCAGGGGCTCCACCCTGAGCCACGCCCCCAGCCCTCACTGGGGGATTCTAGGCGGGGCTCCACCCTGAGCCACACCCCAGCCCCTCACTGGGGGGATTTTAGGCATATGCTCTGTCAGAGTTTGATCCTCAACTCCCCATCTGTAAAGCAGACCTAGCCATCTTCAGCTCAGATTAGAGAAGGGCAGGTCTGGCGTGTGACACACAGTAGCTGCTCCTGTGCTGTGTCTGTGATGTGTGTCTCCTGTCACACCCCATCCTCACCCCTCCACACAGAGGCCAAGGGCAACCGTGGGTGAAGAGTTTCACCAAAGGCTCAGAGACCTTAGGAGACCACCTAGCACAAAGCCCTGCAGAGGGTGCCTCCCTCAGCGCTCTGCAGTGCCCTGCTGTGGTCCTGCCGCCCCAAAGGCACTGCTGTCAGGACGCTGCAGGCCCGTCACCCGACAGCCAGGACATCGAAACAGCCCGTGACACTCCTGGCCTGTCATTTCCATTTTACTTATTTATTCACTTGAGGCGGTTCCCCACTCTGTTGCCTAGACTCTCCTTGAATCTGTGATGAAGCCCGTGTCTGAACCTCCTGAGTGCTGGGGTGACAGGTATGTCCCACGGCACCTGTTGTCGTGTGGTGCTGGGGTCGGAAACCATGGCTTCCTGACTTCACCGACCGAGACACAGCCCAGGCCCTAGTTTTGGTCTCTTTTTGATTTTGAAGACAGGGTTTCTCTGTGTGCCTGTCCTGGACCTCACTCTGTAGACCAGGCTGGCCTCGAACTCAGAGATCCGCCTGCCTCTGCCTCCTGAGTGCTGGGATTAGTGGTGTGCGCCACCGCCGCCCCGCTAGTTTTAGTCTCTTTACCCTGCATATTGCTTACTTGTGGTAATTTTATTTGTTTTTATTTGCATGTGTATGGGTGTTTCTCCTGCGTGTATGTCTGTGTGTCACATGTGTGCAGTGCCTACCAAGGTCAGAAATGGGTGTCCAATCCCCTCAAACTGGAGTTACAGATGTTTGTGAGCCAACATGTGACTGCTTGGAAATTGAACTCGGGTCCTCTGCAAGAGCAGCCAGCGTTCTTAACCACTGAGCCGCCTCTCCAGCCCCTCGGTAGTTTTTTTTTTTTTTTTTTTTTTTTTTTTTTGAAGGTGCTGCATGTGGAACCCAGCAAGCATTGTCCACTGATCTGCAGCAGCTCCTCATCCTCATGGGACCCCATCTCATCCTCAGCACCCACCCTGGCCCCTCGTGTAAGCCCAGCCTGCATGGTGGTTGGCTGGCTCACGAGCACGGCTTTCTGTACAGGGCACAGCTCCCTGAGGGGCTCAGGTCCACACTGACTCCCAGGAATGCACAAGTGAACTTGCAAGTCAGCTGTTCTGGATGAGCCCTGGATCCCTGGGCCGTGCTGAGCTTCGGCCTGGCCGTTCTCAGGGTAAACATTGACAGAAATTGCTTCCTTTCACTTGTTTTCTGTTTTTGAGACGAGGTCTCCCTGTGGAGCTCAGGCTTGTCTGGAGCTTACGGTCCTCCTGCCTCATCCTCAGAAGTAACTCCTGGACTGCTGTCACTCCTCTTGGGATATCCAGGAGTCTGGGTGCTGAGAGGCAGGGCCGGTGTCCTGAGGGGCTGGGGCCCAGGCTAGGTACCGCAGACTGCAGGGTGGGGGGTTGTCACCACCACATGGGACTGGAGTGTCACTGGAGCTGGCGAGAGCCGGCTGAGTTTTTAGGATACTCCTGGCTTTATGAAGCAGCATCACTCACTTCCTAACTCAACTATGTCAAGTTAAGCTCTGGAGTGGGCTTATCTGGACTCGGGCCAGACTCGGAGTTCAGAGACTCATCGGGTTTTTTTTTTTTTTTTTTTTTTTTTTTGGTTTTTTGAGACAGGGTTTCTCTGTGTAGCTTTGCGCCTTTCCTGGAACTCTCTTTGGAGACCAGGCTGGCCTCGAACTAACAGAGATCCGCCTGGCTCTGCCTCCCGAGTGCTGGGATTAAAGGCGTGCGCCACCACCGCCCGGCTGACTCATCGGGTTTTAAAGACAGCATCTGATCTCTTCCTTGCCTCCTGACCCTATCTAGATCTCATTCCATCCATGTCAGTCTGTCATTCCTCTGGGATGGAACCCAGGGCCTTACACAGAGCTATACCCTAAACTCCTTCCCTTTTTTTTTTTTTTTTTTTTTTTTTTTCTTTTTTGTAGTCCTGGCTGCCTGGACTGTAGACTGCTCTGTAGACCAGAATAGCCTCAGCTCAGAGATTCACCTACCTCTGCTTCCCAAGTGCTGGGATTAAAGACGTGTGCACCAGGACAGGCTAGTCCTTCCTTTTATTAAAAACAAAAAACAAAAAACAAAAAAAAACAAAGAACAAGGTCTCGTGTTTCCCAGGCTGGCCTTGAACTCCTCCTGAGCATTGAAGTGAGAGGTGTGCACAGTCCTGCCTGGGCTCCAGACCTCTTCATGTAAGCGCTCATTTTCCTCCCTGGCAGTGCTGTTGGTCCGACCGTTTCATGCACTAGGCAAGGACACACCCTGTCACTGTCCCTTCATCATGCATGTCCTGTTTCTCACGGTTCCGCTGGGAGGTGAGTTTGAGAGTCAGGGCAGAAGGGAAGGCCTTCTAGTCACACCGCTGTGGAGCACAGCCTGCCTGAGAGCCAGAGTCCACGTGCGCACAAACACATTCCATGAACGTCCTGGCTGCTCAGCGCCTGCGCATCCTCCTGGGGACCTCGACTTCCTATTTTTGTTACATTTATTTGTATGGAGGTTGTGTGTGAGAGAGAAAGCACACCCACCCACAAGTCCCAGTGCACACACGGAGGTCGGAGGATGACAGCCTGTCGGGTTTCCCTTCGACCATGTAAGTTCTGGGGAGTTCAGGGCTCCCTGCTCAGGAGAGTTCTCTCCTTCGGCAGCATCTTACTCATCTACTCAGTGTGGAGTCCTGGAGACTCACATGTCCTCCTTCCACCTTCCAGCTGCCATCCTGTTTCCCACCCTGGGACCGCCCTCTCTGAGCACCTCAGGGTACTGAGTGCAACCTCGCATTTGTGTTCCTGTCCCAGCCTCAGTTGTTTTTGTTTTTGTTTGTGTTTTCTTTCTTCCCTTCCTTCTTTCTCTTAAGTTACTGGGGTTAGAAACTAGCACCTTTTACAGGCCACAAAGAGCTCTGCTGCTGAGCCACGCCCTCCCGGGGGTGGGGGTCGGGTGTGTCTACACAGAGGCTCCACCCCTGACCACGCCCCCAGCCCCTCAGGGATGGGTTCCGGGCCAATGTTCTCCCACCGAGCCACGCCTCCACCTCCCCTTTACTTTGGACTGTTGCCAGGCTGACCTTAAGCTCACTGGCCTGGGACTCAGGTCCTCCTGCCTCAGCTCCCAAATGGTAGGGTGACAGTCCTGTACCACCAAGTCTGGTGATTAGATCGTGCAAAACCATGAAGACTGAGACCTCCAAGAACAATGGTGTCCTTCCTCCATCCCTGCTTCCCCCTGAGGTCCAGTGTCCTGAGAGGGTGGGGTCTGAGCACAGGTGCCTGTGCGGGGCTGGGTCTTCAGAGAAGAGTGCAGGGAGAAGGCTTCCTTTACACAGCTTCTTCCTGCAGAGAACAGGCCGCCGCCGGTGTCGAAGAGAACCCTTGGGTCTAGACCATGCTGGAAGACCACCCTGGATGGTGCTGGGCTGGGGCTCGGTGCTCTGGGCACGCAGGTTCTGCTAGCACTAGTTCAGAAAAACAGACTGTGATGGCCACGTGCAGGTGACAGGAAAGAGAGACGTTTGTTAGGATGAAGCCCTCAGCCCAGGGCCCAGGGGCCTCAGCATCGGACTAACATCAAGAGCAAGGGCATCTTCTCCATCTTGGGAATGGAGAGCCAAGAGTCCAGTAAGGGAAAGGCCATGGCGCTGGCCTGATCGGCTTGGTTGGACAGTCACCATCCCGCTCATCTTACGCAGCCTTTCTCGTTCCTCAGGACTGAGTCTCCCACTGTCCAGCACGCCTGGGATGGGTAATGGTGTGCAGGAAGGCTCGGTGCGCCTGCGCGAAGATGCCGAACCAGTTCTGTCTGGGGCTGCCTCCGCAAAGGCAAGTACTGCCATCTCCCTCCCTGTGACTCTTTAGTCCAGTTCCTCATGTTGTGGTGACCCCCAGCCATACAGTTATTTTCATTGCTACTTCATAACTGTATTGTAATAGCTGTGTTTTTTGATGGTGTTAGGTGACCCTTGTGAAAGGGTCATTCAGTCCAAAGGGGTCTGGACCCACAGGTTGAGAACCATTGCTGTAGGGTGGTCTCCGGGGTCCTCACTGGGTCAGCAGAGCACAGTACAGTCCTTACCACCCTCACTCCTCCACATATCATGTACCATTTCTATCTTTGCTTTTTGTGAGCAAGAGCCATGAGGCATCACGAGAAGACACCTGCTCCTAGACATCATCAAAGCCTACTTGATGCACGAATCCCGCCAGACCCAACAGCTGGCAGGAGGCCAAGGCCTCACCCGCCATTGCAGGAGGCACTGGAGAGCAGGGACTAAAGGATGGAGAGCAGGTGGCAGTCTTGCTGCAGTTGAAGGAGACCGTCCTCTAAAAGTGAGAGCGGGGCTGGGCAAGCCAGCACGCCTCTGTAGTCCCACTCCTCGGGGCTGGGCAAGCCAGCACGCCTCTGTAGTCCCACTCCTCGGGGCTGGGCAAAGCCAGCACGCCTCTGTAGTCCCACTCCTCGGGAGTCTGAGGCCAGAGAGTCACAAGTTCCCAGCCTGCTTGGTCTGTAAAGCAAAAACCCATCTCTAAAACCTTGACAACAGCCAAACAGTCAGCTCGGCCCACCCTTGTTCCCTGTGGGCATCTGCTGCCAGTGATGTCCTGCTGGACTCACCACACAGGCTGGCACAGCCGCAGGCCTCCCTCGGCCTGGCAAGCACTACACCAACAGTCACAAAGTCCATGGGGTCAGTGGCTGAGCTGGCAGTGCCCTGTGGTCCTTCTGACCTTTCCCTGGGTAACAGGAGGCACCTGGGACTGCCAGGGGGACAAGAGGATGCACTCGCCAGAGCCAGCTGGGAAGTCACTAACGGGGTATTTATGCATAGTCTTTCTGAGGCTAGCTGACTGCCTGACAGAATGTAAAGCATTAAGCATTCCAGAGAGCCTCCAGTACAGCTCTTGCCCACCCACCGCCCCCCGACCCTGACCCACTGAAGACACCGCCACCAGTGAACTCACTCAGTCACCACTCACTACTACCCCCGCCTGTGGACCACCAACATCGCCCCCTGCTGGCCCCTGGACTCCCAACACCACCCCCTGGTGGCCACTGGATCCCCAACACCGCCCCCTGGTGGCCACTGGATCCCCAACATCACCCCCTGGTGGCCACTGGATCCCCAACATCACCCCCTGGTGGCCACTGGATCCCCAACATCACCCCCTGGTGGCCACTGGATCCCCAACCTTGCCTGCTAGCCGTTACTTGCGTGCTGTTCTGCCCTTATGGTAGCCCCATGGAGGGGCTGATTACCAACTGGGTACAGTGTGCACACCTGTGATCTCAGCTCCAAATTTTGGCTTCAGTACTGGGCGGTGGTGGCGCACACCTTTAATCCCAGCACTCAGGAAGCAGAGGCAGGCAGATCTCTGAGTTCAAGACCAGCCTGGTCTACAGAGCGAGTTCCAGGACAGCCAGGGCTACACAGAGAAACCCTGTCTCATAAATAAATAAATAAATTTTAAAAGAATAAATAAATAAATAAAATTGGCTTCAAAATGCCATGCTGTAGTTATACAAACAAGGGTGGGAATGGGAAGCCAGGGATTGCCCAAGGGGGTTGTGAAAACCAGGAAGTTGGAAGGACAGCTCAGGACAACTCGCAGGAGTAACTGTCAACCTCACTCCCAAGAGGCTAACTGCACAAGGATTTCAAAGGACACTGAGGCTGAATAGGGAATGGGAGGTGGGCCAGGGATGGTAGTGCACACTTGGGTAGCTGAGGATTTAGGACAGTCTGGGCTATGGAGCAAGGTCCTGGCTCAAAGTGTGGGAGTGGGGTGGGGGAAGGAACCACATGACACACGCCTTTAATCCTAGTGCTGCAGAGGCAGAAGCAGGAGGATCTCTGTCAGTTTGAAGCCATCTTGGTCTACATAAGCAGGTTCCAGGCCAGCCATGATTGCACAAAACAAAACAAAAAAAAGAAGAAGAAGAAAGACAAAGGGGTGGTGGTGGCGCACACCCCTAATCCCAGCACTTGGGAGGCAGAGCCAGGCAGATCTCTGTGAATTCCAGGCCAGCCTGGGCTACCAAGTGAGTTCCAGGAAAAGGTGCAAAGCTACACAGAGAAACCCTGTCTCAAAAAACCAAAACAAACAAAAAAACAAAAAACAAAAAAGACAAGGAAAGCTGGAGAGATGGCTCAGAGGTTAAGAGCATTGGTTGCTTTACCACAGGTCCTGAGTTCAATTCCCAGCAACCACATAACGGCTCACAACCATATGTGATGAGATCTGGTGCCCTCTTCTGGCCTGCAGTCATACATGGTGTATACATAATAAATAAATAAATCTTTAAAAAGAAGAAAGAAACTGAAATTAATTTAATTAATTAATTAATTAAAATAAAAAAGACAAGGAAAAAGGGCTGAGGGAGATGGCTTTTCAAGCTTGGAGACCAGAGTTCAGACCCCAAGACCTGTGTGGAACCGCGACGGCATGTGTCTGTGAGGCCAGGCTAAGGCAGGGAGGCATGTAGACTGGAGGAGCCTGGAGCCTGCTCACCATCCAGTCTAGCTGAGTCAGGAAGCCTCAGATCCACTGAGAAACACCAGCGAGAGAGGAGAACACCTGATGCTGGCCTCGGGCCTCCTCACACACGTACAGGTGCACCCACACACATACAGGTGCACTCACACACGTACAGGTGCACCCACACACGTGCAGGTGCACCCACACACGTGCAGGTGCACCCACACACGTGCAGGTGCACCCACACACGTGCAGGTGCACCCACACACGTGCAGGTGCACCCACACACGTGCAGGTGCACCCACACACGTGCAGGTGCACCCACACACGTGCAGGTGCACCCACACACGTGCAGGTGCACTCACACGTACAGGTGCACCCACACACGTACAGGTGCACCCACACACGTACAGGTGCACCCACACACGTACAGGTGCACCCACACACGTGCAGGTGCACCCACACACGTGCAGGTGCACTCACACACCAACACTAAAGGACGTGGTGCTTCTCCGGGTCTTGGTCCTCCGGTGAGCATCCCCGCCAGCCTCTGTGCGGCCGTGACCGCTTTGCTTTCTGAGCCTGTGACCTGGTGCTCTGTTGTAGAGAGACCACAGGCAAGTGCTCAGCTCCCTGCTGTCCGGAGCCCTGGCCGGTGCGCTTGCCAAGACAGCAGTAGCCCCGCTGGACCGAACCAAGATCATCTTCCAAGGTAAGGCCTGTGCTTCTGCCCTTGTGCATTATGGAAGCGGCCGGTGGTCACCTCCCCTTCTCTGCACAGCCCCAAGACTTATACTTAGTCTCATACTGTAGCCCAGACCGGCTTCAGATTCACTTTAGAGTCCAGGTTGGCCTTGAATTTGAAGAAATCCTTCTGCCTCAGCCTCCTAAGTGCTGGCTGGGATCACATGTCTTTGATACCACACCCAGCCCATGTTCTTCAGAGATACCAGTCACTGCTGGGGGTCACCTGCCTGTACCCTGAGTCCGCCACACCCACAGTCTTCGTTTACAAACCCAGTCACCTTTTCGGGGGCCTGGATGAGGACGTGGATATAACTTTTGGGGCTGAGCCTCCTGCCGATGGTCAGATGATGCAGCCTCCCTCAGCTTCTGCGAGAGGGGCTGTCGCTGGGTCCCCTGGCTGCTCAGGACATGGAGGGGTGACTAGAGAAAGAGCAGGCCTCTGTGTGACTGTCTGAGCATGGCTGTGGCTCCAGACCTTGGGCAGGGATTTCCTCAGCCTTGGGGCCTGTGCTTCTGGATCTTTCCCACAAGTCCTTCTGGCCTACATAGCTCAGCCTCCTGGCCCATAGGGTGACTAAAGACATGTAGTGTGGAGCGAGGCCGGTGTGCGGGGGCCTGGGGAGGCAAGCTAGTGCTCCTGTGCTGGATGGGGGCCTGAAGAACAGAGCAGACCAAGAGGGCCTTGGCACTTGTCCTGGGGAGGCTCGGGTTGGGGCAGGCAGCAGGGTCAGAGAACTGGGGTCCCTCCCAAGTGTGCATCCCCAACACACAGCCTCAGCTTCTGCCCAAGCCCCTTGCCATTCTTAGGTGGTGCCCTGTGCTGGCTCCACTACCCTCCTGGGTCCTGGGCGGAGCACCCCACCCTACTGCATTCCTGTCCACCGCCCACACCAGTGCAAAGCGAGGGTCAGGCCCCAGAGCCAGGAGCCTGACCGTTACATCTCATGGTCTCTGTGCTTTTGTTTGTTCCAGTGTCTTCGAAAAGATTTTCTGCCAAGGTGAGCTGCTACAGGGACTAGGAGCGGGTGGTCTGCGGGTTTCCCAGGAGCCCAGCGCGCACAGGCCTCCTGGGAGGAGTGGCAGGCCGCTGTCCTGTGGGGTGGGACTGGAAGCCTGTTTCTGGAACACTTTTGAGGGTCACTGTCAGATCAACAACCATGTGCTGTGTGCTGGGCTCCCAGCCAGCCCCGCCACCCCAGATTCTGTCAATCACTAGACACAATCAGCATTTGAGGGGCCTGAAAGCAGGGTGCAGGGAGCCCAGGTGATCACAGCTCAGGCTCTACTAGCTGGGCAGTCTCAGTGAGGGGCGCCACCACCCACCCTCTGCACCTGAGGGTGCTGCCCGCAGGGTGCGCCCAGGGCCGGTGGCGGCAAAGAAGTGCTGACCCCCCCATCTTCTCAGGAGGCCTTCCGGCTCCTCTACTTCACCTACCTCAACGAGGGCTTCCTCAGCCTCTGGCGTGGGAACTCGGCCACCATGGTTCGCGTGATTCCATACGCTGCCATCCAGTTCAGCGCTCACGAGGAGTACAAGCGTGTCCTGGGCCACTACTATGGCTTCCGTGGAGAGTAAGGCTCCTGCCCACGGGGACCTGCCCCTCCTCACAAATCACCCCGCCCCCTCCGGCTCCTCTTTGCCCAGGCTGTGCCCCTCACTATAGGGCCACAGTCGCCCCGTCTCACCCTTCGCCCCACCCTCCCTCCCTTCCCCTGCGCTGTCTTCTCAGCGTCATTTAATCACCCCTCTGATTGTCCAGACCTGATTCCCGCGGGTGCAGGGCACCGCGCAGCCCAGCCATGGGGAAGGCGCTCCTGCACACGGGGAGGGAGACCGGGGTTATATTGACACTGGCCTAAGTGACCCCATAGGCTCAGCCACTTGGAACCCTCCTGGGCTCCTGTTCTTCTGTACCCCCACGGCTGAGGTGTGGGCATCCCCGTCCCTCCCCAGGCCTCAGCTTATTCTACTTGTCCGCAGAGCCCTGCCCCCGTGGCCCCGCCTCTTGGCTGGAGCCCTGGCAGGAACCACAGCTGCTTCCCTCACTTACCCTCTGGACCTGGTCAGAGCGAGGATGGCTGTGACGCCCAAGGAAATGTGAGTCCTGCCGTGGGTCCATGCTGGCTGCTGTTACCAACAGAGGTGTATGTGGGGGTGCTCACTGGGGATCCCTCCAATGAGTGAGATTCTGCAGGGTTCTAGAAAGCATCACTGTGTCTCAAAGAATACCTAAGGGTAGCCAGCCATGGTGGCGCACGCCTTTAGTCCCAGCACTCAGGAGGCAGAGGCAGGAGGATCTCTGAGAGATGGAGACCAGTGTGGTCAACAGAGTGAGTTCCAGAACAGCCAGGCTACTCAGAGAAACCCTGTCTCTGAACAAAACAATCAAAAAGCCAGGGGTCAGCAGCCCTTGAAGATGGACCCCAAAGCTGTCCTCTGGTCTGCATCTGTGCTCAGTGCCACCGACACCCCTTGCTCCACAGTAAATAATTAAATGTCTAAAAACAGCAACAAGCAAAACCAAATAAGAAACTGGGCACAGTGGGACACACCTGTGACCCAGCCACTGGGGAGGCAGAAGTGGCATCAGGGTTCCCAGTTCAGTCTGGGTCACAGATCCAGACCCCTCTCAACAAACAAGGCAGTAAACGAGTACCTTAAGAACAGGACTGGGGCCGGGCGTTGGTGGCGCACGCCTTTAATCCCAGCACTCGGGAGGCAGAGGCAGGTGGATCTCTGTGAGTTCGAGGCCAGCCTGGGCTACCAAGTGAGTTCCAGGAAAGGCGCAAAGCTACGCAGAGAAACCCTGTCTCAGAAAAAAAAAAAAAAAAAAAAAAGAACAGGACTGGGGAGCTGGCTGGGCAGTGAGGAGCACTGGCTGCTCTTGCAGAGACCCGGGTTGGACGATGCCCAGCCCCATGTGGTGGCTCACAACTGTCTGTAACTCTAGTTCCAGGAGATCAGATGCCCTCTTCTGTCCTCTTCCAATGTGTGTGTAGACCTACATGTAGGCAAAACACCCATGCACACTAAGAGAGAGAGCCAGGTGTGGGGGGAGGGGTGGTACCACATATAATTCCAGCAGAAGCAGACAGATCGCTGTGAGTTCGAGGTCAGCCAGTCCTATGTAGTGAGGCCCTGCTTCAAAACAAACAGAAAAACTAGAGCTGGAGGGCTGAGCATCAAGGCAGAGATATGAGGGTCTCTGTGAGTTCAAAGCCAGCCTGGTCTACTTAGCAGCTCAGGTACTGGGACACTTGCCTGGCACATGCACAGGGCATTGGTCCAGCCTCGTGTCTGGCAGAGTAGGCAGTACCGTCTCCATGGAGTTCCCTCGTCCTCCTGGACAGGAGGAGTGAGTGGGGCGCAGGCACTAAGGCCGGTCACGTGGTCTCGGCAGGTACGGCAACATCTTCCATGTCTTCATCCGCATCTCCAGAGAGGAAGGGCTGAAGACCCTGTACTTCGGGTTCATACCCACTGTGCTGGGTGTCATTCCCTACGCAGGACTCAGCTTCTTTACGTACGAGTCACTGAAGAGCCTGCACCGAGGTAAGGAGCGATGGAGAGGTGGGATGTCGGGGAGCTGTCCCTGTGGACTCTACTCATCCAGAGCCACACAGGAGGACAGGCAGGGACCCAGAGCCCAATTCAAAGACGTCCTGTGTCAGGTGGAACCCAGGAGCTTGGACTGTAACCTTTAATGCGTCCATTCATTTTTATGCAGTTCTTTAGAAAAGGTCTCCCGATGTAACCCAGACTGGCCTCCCATTTGCCTTGCAGCCAACAAAGACCTTAAATTCTGCCTTTCTCCTTCCTCCACCTCTCCAGCACTGGGGTCACAGGCTGTCCCCGCCCCCCACTCATCTTAGGAGGTGCTAGGGATAAAACTAAAACCCAGAGCCTCTTGAACTTGAGGGAGACACCCTGCAGACAGGCAGCAGCCCCGCCCCCGGTGTTCTGTTGAGTAGTAAGTCTCTGGGGAGCTGAGGCCTCTGGCTGGGACTGTGGTGCACCTGGGATCTGAGCTGTCAGGAGAATGAGACAAGATTGCTGCGGGATCAAGGCCAGCCTGTGCTACATAACAAGACCCTGTCTGAAAATCCCAGTTGGTTGGCAGGACAGTGGCCTGGCTGTGGGCTGTCCTGGGCCCTCACGGCCCCTTCCGTGCAGCGGCTCAGTGTGTGCAGAGCCTGCACCTGCCCCCGGCTTGGCATGGCAGCAAGGCAGGCAGCAAGGCAGGCCGCTCGATGTGGAGACGCTGGCTGCCCAGCTGTCACACTGCGTTCAGCTGGCGACTCCGAAAATAAGGAAGTCTGCGCACACTACAGATACAGGCAGTTAAAACCCTTTCAGTCTAGCTGTGTGTGGTGGCTCATGCCTGCCGTCCCACTCAGGAGGCTGAGGCAGGAGGATGGCAGGAGGTGGAGGCCAGTCTGGGCTAGCCAGTGAGACTGTCATGGAACACCAGCCATAGAGCCTGTCCGTCCGAGGTGACTTGAGCCTGGGCTGTACCTGCTGCAGGTGCTTGGTGACCCCTGGCCGCCATGACACTAGAACCCACAGCAGCAGGCCTGTATCTTCCTGTCTGTCCTATGGTGTGGGCTGGGCTGGGCCTTTGCTCTATGGAGCCATGCCTGCAGCCCCCAGCAGGACACTGAGATGTCCCTGCACATCACTGCATTCCTCGTTAGTTTATTGAAGTCAGGCAGAGGTAGGAGGACGCCATCTGTGTACCCTGTACTCTTAAGGATTCAAGGCTTCCGTGGGGAATCGTAGGACGCACCCCCACAGGTGAGGGGGCACTGAAAACTGTCCCCGTAGATGAGGGGACTATTGTACATGTGGCCTAGGTAACCTTGTAAGTCTCACCGTTGTACAATGTGTCTTTTTTTTTTTTTTTTTTTTTTTTTGGTTTTTCAAGACAGGGTTTCTCTGTGTAGCTTTGCGCCTTTCCTGGAACTCACTTGGTAGCCCAGGCTGGCCTCGTACTCACAGAGATCCGCCTGGCTCTGCCTCCCGAGTGCTGGGATTAAAGGCGTGCGCCACCACTGCCCGGCGCACAATGTGTCTTATATTAGGCTGGGGTGTGGCTCGGTGGCAGAACACTGATCTGGCATCCATGAAGCCCTGGGTCCCATTCCCCACACCAGAACTAAGAGGGGGTGGCCTGTAAGTGGGGTCTTGGCTCTGCAAGTGTGGTGCTCATGTGCCCTCTGCCCTGCAGAGTACAGTGGCCGCCCGCAGCCCTACCCCTTTGAGCGCATGGTCTTCGGGGCCTGTGCCGGCCTTATCGGGCAGTCAGCCTCCTACCCTCTGGACGTGGTGCGGCGGCGCATGCAGACGGCAGGCGTGACGGGCCACCAGCACGGCTCCATCCTGAGCACTCTGCGCTCCATCGTGCGTGAGGAGGGCGCCGTGCGGGGCCTCTACAAGGGCCTGAGCATGAACTGGCTGAAGGGCCCGATTGCTGTGGGGATCAGCTTCACCACTTTCGACCTCATGCAGATCCTGCTGCGCCGGCTGCAGAGCTAGGTCCACACAGCAGTGGATGGTGAGCTGCTGGGCTGAGGGCGTGCAGCTGTAGGCTGGCAGCCCTGATGGTACCTTGAGGATGGGCAGGAGGGTGGGACCTGGCTTGGGGCCGAGAGCCCATAGCAAAGTGGTGATGGATCTTGGTTGTGCCCCTCCTTTCAGCTCCTTGCTAGTGGCCGGTGAGTCTCCCAGGGGTGTTACCCAAAGGCTCCTAAGGGGTCAGCTGCACTGCCTGGCCTCCTGCTGATTCTAGTGCCCACGAGCACACTGGGCTCAGAGCCCATCCCTTCTTGCTACGACCGTGCCTGGCCTGCAGATGTGACGGCCCTTCTCTCAAAGCCACACACTGGGGTCGCAGCTTGCTCAGTGGTGGCTGGCTGTTCCTGTGTCCCTCAGTCCTCCACCATGCTGCTCATCCTCTCCCAGGTGACAGATGGCTGCTCTTGCCCACATAGCTTTCTCCCCAGAGCACTGTGCCCATCCCATTCCTGAGGGCTGCACCTGACCGTTGCCAACTCCCTGGCTTGTGACTTTTCCAGGAGGCCCCACGGCCACCAGGCAGGAGGTGCGGGTACAGGCCCCACTGGAAATGCCCATGTGGGTCTCCCTCACCTGGGATGTCTTCCAAAGCACGTTACCTGGGCCACCATGCAGGCCCAAAGGCTTTTGTTTGCACAACACCCATGGAGATGGGGTGCAAACTCCTGAAACTGCCCAACCCTGAACCCTGGGCCTTCTGAGGTCCCTGGTCCCCACCCAGGCAGTCATTTAGCGAGGCCAAATGAAGGCCCAAGATGGGCAGCGTGGCCTGTGAGAAAGTGCAGAGGTGACTTGGGCACCTGGGGACCACCATCCAGCTGATTGCAAGAACTCACTGGGGTCCCCGATGTGTCACAGGGACTTCATGCCGTTCCTGGGGTCTGGGGTTCTTGATTTGGGGTCTTTGAGACAGCCCCCCAGAAGCCCTGGCTAGCATGCCCCTCAGTGGGTCGCCAGGGCTAGCCTCCACCTTGCAGCTATCCTCTTGCCTCTAGATTCTAGTTTTCAACTTATCCTGGCACAGGTCTGCACACACACAAGCCCCTACCCTGTGCAATCCAGTTCTGGCTCAGAGGTGAGCTGGGTGTTGGCTCCCACAGCTGGATGGCAGCCATCTCACACGTGGGGCCTGCACAGGGTGGCTTGACCCCCAGGCATTTTCAGTCTGGACTGCAGTCCTTCTCTTCCTGTATTTCTTACCTTGTGCCTGTGATGCTCGGCCATCTCCCTGCCTCCTTCGCAGATGGTGACGGGCCATCCCCACCATGTCCCCAGGCACCCTGTGGTGGCTGTGAGGGACCACCCTCATCCTCTTGTGAGTGTACTGCCCACTCTGTTCCTTGCCTGGCCCCCACACCGAGGTGGAGAGGCAGGGCACCCCACACCAGGAGGCTGGATAGGACAGGTGGCACCATGTAGATGGCTGGGCAGAGCCCTGCATCGGGCAGCCGGCTGGGTGGGGAGGTGAGGGGGTCACAGGTCCCTGACCCGCTTGCCCACATGCCTCCCAGTAGCTCTGGCCTGGGCTCTTGGCCTCTGTGGCTGCCCTCTCCCGTGGTCACTGTCCAGTCTGGAGTTCTATTTTGATGCCATGAAAACATTTTGTTTATATATAATGTTTATATATTTTAAAGATTTGTGCCAAGAGAGTATATTTAATAAAAATTTAAATAATTTCTGCTTCTCACTTCTTCAACTCTGGCCCCTCCCCCATGTGTGAACGTCAGCCCTGAGACAGGGCCGGGCTCTTTGGCGCTCTTAAATACTCTGTTTGTGGAGACTGGAATTGCAGATGATCATGAGCTGCCATGTGGGTGCTCAGAACTGAACCTGGGTTCTCTGCAAGAGCAGCCAGTGCTCTTAACTGCTAAGCCATCTCTCCAGCCCCCTTGTTAAGAGAGTTGAGGTTTCTAAGTGTGATGCCTAAGCACTCTGTACATCTTTCTGCTCATGGATGCATGTGTGACACAGGCTGCCGGGAAAGAAAGTGATGGCCAAAGATGGAGGACTGGACTGGGGCGTGGCTCTGGGTAGAGCCCCTGTCTAGAACCCCACAGTGGTGGGCTGGGGCGTGGCTCTGGGCAGAGCCCCTGTCTAGAACCCCACAGTGGTGGGCTGGGGCGTGGCTCTGGGCAGAGCCCCTGTCTAGAACCCCACAGTGGTGGGCTGGGGCGTGGCTCTGGGGTAGAGCCCCTGTCTAGAACCCCACAGTGGTGGGCTGGGGCGTGGCTCTGGGTAGAGCACTTACTATTACAAACAAAAGGTCCTGGGTTCCTTTGCCAACACAAAAAAGACAGAGTCAAGAATATAGTAACCGCATACCTGAATCTGCCAGTAACAAAATGCTCCATGTGTTTATTTACACATCTGGGATATATAGGCCGGCTGACTTGGAATTCCTGCATAGAGCTGGCCGCCCACCTCTGCCTCTGAGTCGTTAGCCATGCTCCACCATGCTTGGCAGCAGAGGCGTTGGCCACAGGAACCTGTGCCCCGGAACACAGCGCAGCCCCGATCGGGCGGAACCACCTGAGACGTGCCCTCCACCCTGAAGTCACTCAAGCCCCAGAGCAGAACCTTGGTTTTCCAGAATTGTCGCTTTTTGCGCCTCCTGAAGGGCGTATCACCCTTTACTTGCCCATCCTTGATTCCACAGAACTTCACAAGCTCCCACAGCCCCTTGTCAGGGTCAGCGTGGGAGTCTGTCCCAAGAGGCAAGGAAACTCCAGACACGCCTTCGAAATCTTGTGTGTTCATCCCACACACACTAGCCCTGCTTGCTGTAGTCATGAGGATCTGAGCTCCAGTCCTCAGGACCCACACAAGGAGGACAGAGCAGCACTCCCGTGGCAAGGTGGGGGGTGGAAACCAGAGACTCCCTGAAGCTTGTTGAACAGCTAACCTGAGGAATTCAGGGTGAACAAAAAATCTCAAGGCAGAAGGCAAGGCCTGAGTGCTAAGTTGTCCTCTGGTCCTGTGGGCACACACAGTCGCATTCCGAACAGAGACAGCGCCTTCTCTCCAGTGAGACCTTGGCTATAACAGCACTGTCCTAACAAACCGAGCTCCGGACCACCAGCAATGTTGCCGGGCAGCACTGAGGGAGCCCTCCAGTTTTATTCTCAATGTACATCCTGCATATGTAGGAGAGTCATGCAACCCATGCATGTCTCATAAACACACGTGTACACGCACTAAGTCATAGCAATAGGACAGCTCTGGAGGTGGTGGTGACCCTGTCACCAAGGCCTTGAAATACATGACGGCTGTCAACTCACAGCTTCAATTTCTCTCCCTCTCCTTCCTTACAGCTCACATTCCTTCCCCTTCCCCCTTATTTTTTTTCTTCTTGTTTTGGAGATATGGTCTTGTTACTGGTCTAGGCTAATGCTCCTGCCTCAGCCTCCCCAGTGTGCTGGGGAGATGGGCATGGTGACCCTTGTCTCTTTCCTTCCTAGTGATAGTGACAGACCCAGGGATATTGAGATGCTGGGCGTAGTCAGGCAGTGGTGGCGCACGCCTTTAATCCCAGCACTTAGGAGGCAGAGGCAGGCAGATCTCTGTGAGTTCGAGGCCAGTCTGGGCTACAAAGTGAGCTCCAGGAAAGGTGCAAAGCTACACAGAGAAACTCTGTCTCAAAAAAAAACAAAAAACAAAAAACAAAGCTGGGCATGAGCCCCACCCCTCGCTTTCTCCTGGCCGTCTCAAACCTCTTCCTCATCTTTCCACGCCTGCCTGGTATCACTCTCTCCTAAGTCCTTCTCACCAGCCAGGTCTCCCCTGCCTCTCCTCAGCCTCTGGGATACTTCTGTAGAAGTAGCCCACCCCTTTTATTGAGAGGAGCCTCCCACTGAAATCCTGCACACACACACACACACACACACACACACACACACACACACACACACGCGGGACCATGGCCTCCAGGTCCAGGGGAACCTGACTCAAGGGCTTCATGATCCAGGCACGGAGGTGACGGGGGTGGTGGGGAGTCCCCACGCTTACCCCTGGGTCATCTGGGGGCACTAAGGCACACACATAGGAGACAGTCCCCGTCCTGGTGGATCGCGCTAGGAAGCTGCCAGGTGCTGGTGGAAATAGAGGCCAAAGAGGCTGGAGAGCAGCTGGCAGGCCGCGGTCCACCAGATGAGGTAGGCCAGCACACCACGGAGGAAGAGGGGCGTGAGCAGGCTGCCCAGAACCCCTGCGACCTGGGCTGCAGTCTGCTGGACTTCATCCTCTGCAGGGTCCACAGAGATGAAGGTGTCTGAGGACTGGGGCGGGGCCGGTGAGGTTGGAGCAGGGCCCGGGGCCCAAGAGTAGCCGCCTGCAAGAGGGAAGAAGGGAATTATGGGTGGAGACAGAACAGTGGGAGTCTAGAGGCTTTCGTACGCCGCCCACTAGGTTATACCCCACTGACCTTAGGTGCCTCCATCCTCCTCACTCTGCTGATCCCACCTCCAACCTCCCCGTCTATGGGTCTTGTCCCCACAGGACAACAGTCTGTGGCCTTGCCCAAACGCTGCCCTCACTTTCTGTAGATGGCCCCACCTTTACCAAGCCATGTCCTTGCTCAGACCCTACTCCTAGCTTTTATCTGAAGGCCCCACTTTACCAGACCTGTCCCCATCCTCTCTCCGCGGGCCCCGCCCTCTTCCCGCCAGCTCCTCACCCAGGGTCTTGAGCAGCAGCGTGCAGTGCAAAGTGAGGATGACGGGCGTCAGGTACTGCAGACTCACCACGGTCACGTAGCAGTAAACCCGGACCACCTGGCGGGGAGGCGGCAGAGGCTGCAGAGGGGGTGGTCTTCCCACGGCAGGGACCCCACGGCCAGGCCAGGCCCCCTTAGCCCAGGGACTGTCCCACCCGGGGTGCATACCCGCTGCTGGATCTCGCGGGCCTCAATGCGGCCAGCCTCCTTGCGCAGCTGCTCCACGCGAGACTTGGCGAGGCACAGGTAGGCCTGCAGGTGTGGCCGGGTCACGGCCAGCCGCAGCAGGCACAGCGCCACCAGCACCCAGAGGCGCAGGGAGTCGAAGGCCCCTTCTGATGGCCTGCAACAAGAGCCGAGCAGGCGGGGAGTTTGGGTGAGCCCGCCCTCCCCAGGCCACAATCCCTCCAGTTCATCCCGGTCTCAAGACACCCCAGGTCCCTCAACTCCCCGACACACGCACAGAGAAGAGGTCACGTTCCTCCTGGGTGTCTGGTATAGGAAGTCACGGGCCACAGGCTTTGTCCAGAGCCACAGGGTGCACAGGGGCGACAGGAAGCTGGTATGCAGGAGCAGCCTGGGGGGGGGGAGCACCAGGTGGGGCCAGGCTCCTGACCCCCAGCCTCTACCTCAACCCCCACCCCACGCGGGAGCCCCGCCTAACTGCAGCAGCGGCCGATCTGCAGACAGCGTCAGCGCGTCCTGGTGGGTCTGGGCCAGCCTCAGGCCCGGGAAAACGAGGAAGGCGCCCAACAAGGAGCCTAGCCCCGCAAGACCAAGGCGGAGGACCAGCTTGATCACAGGGAGTCTGGGGAGAAGAAGAGGTCTCAGGGAATCCACGGCTGGTCAGAAGTCAGCCTTGCGGGTAGGGCTCCCCACAAGATCCAGTCCCCAGGACTCACGCCCAGTCCCAACCCTGCTTCTTCAGAACAGGCTCCAGGTTCTGGGTCACACTGGCCAGACCTAGGGGAAGAAGATCAAGTGTGTGGACTGTTACAGTTTCCAAGGCTGGCCAGCTTTCCAGCTCCCAGAATGCTCCCGTCTCTGCCTGCCCAGTGTGAAGTTTACAGGCATCGACAGCCAACGTCCACCTTCGACATGGACGCAAACTCCGGTCCTCTCGCTTGCTGCAAGCGCTCTCACACTGGCCCAAGCCCCAGCTCTGACGATCTATTCTATTTTATCTGTTTTTTTGTATATGAATGTTCTGCCTGCACGTATAACTGCCACATTGTGTCTGATGCCTGTGGAGGTCAGAAGAGGGCATCAGATCCCCCAGGTAGTTGTGAGCATTCCGTGTGGATGCTGGAAATTGCACCTGGGTCCTCTGCAAGAGCAGCCAGTGCTCTTAATCACTGAGCCGCCTCTCCAGCCCCAATCTATTTTAATCGTCTTTTATTTTCCCGTGCTGGAATGCAACCCAGAGCCGCCAGATGTGGTGTGCAGGTGCCCTGTCACTGAGGCGCACAGAGACCTGCAGGCCCAGACTGTGAGGGACTCTTCAAGAAATAGAACCTGGGGCTGGGGAGGTGGCTCAGAGGAGGCACTGGCTGCTTTTCCAGAGTCCTGAGTTCAATTCCCAGCACCCACATGGTGGCTCACAACCATCTGTAATGGGATCTGATTCCTTCTTCTGGTGTGTATGAAGACAGAGCACTCATGTACATACATAAATAAATAAATCTTAACAAACAATCAAAAACAACAGCCAAACCCAGCCAGGTGGGCGGCTCAGCAGTTAAGGGCGCCTGCTGCTCGCACAAGACTCACACAGTGACTCACACAGTGGCTCACAGCCTAAGTAACTCCAGTTCTGGGGTCCAGTGCCCCCTTCTGGCCTTTCCAGGGACTTCAGTCTTGACACACAGACACACATGACGGCAAAGCATCTACACATGGAATGAGAATAAACCTTTAAAAACAGTAATAATGTAAACCTTTTTTTAAATTTATGTGCATTGGTGTTTTGCCTGCATGAGAGTGTTGGGTCCCCAGCAGCTGGAGTTACAGACAGCTGTGAGCTGCCATGTGGATGCTAAGAACTGAACTCAGGACTTCTGGAAGAACAGCCAGTGCCCTTAACCACTGAGCCGTCTCTCCAGCCCCCATAATAACATAAGTCTTAATCCCAGGATGCGGGTGGCAGAGGCTGGAGGATCCCTGTGAGTTGAGGCCAGCCAGGGCCATAGAATGAGACCGTCTCAAAAGAAAACAAAGAAACAGAAACAGAAAGCGAACAGGCAGGTGAGCAGGGAAGCACACCCACCTGACTCCAGCCCCAGCTCCAGGGTCTCCTCCCGCACCACCTGCACCAGCATGGCGAGGAGGAGGAAGAGGAAGGCAGAGGCCAGACACACCGAGCGCTCGCCGCCCTCCTTGGCACCGAAGTACAGCCGGGTCACCGCGAGGAACACCTTGCTGGGGGTGAGGTTAAGGAGGCGAGGGACAGCACTCCGAGGCAGAGGCAGGCAGATTGAGTCTGAGGCCTGCCTGATCTACAGAGCGAGTTCCAGAACAGCCAGGGCTACACAGGGAAACCATGTCTCCAAAAACAGAAACAAAGAAAGATGGGCCAGCTCCCAGCAAGCTGTTCCCTGGTTTTCCTGAATGTATAGCCCTGGAGGGACATGAACCCATCCAGTGGGGCCAATCCAAAAATAAATAAATAAATAAACAAACCAGACTGTGTGTTCAGTGTGGTGACGCACACCTGTCACTTAGCACTCAGGAGGGTGAGCCAGGAGTTTGAGATCATGCTGGCCTGCATACCTCTATGGCACAGTGGATGATCCCACAGCCAAGTTAGAGGGCCAGGGAAACTCGGCCGAGTCCCACTCCCCACACCTTGAACCCCAGAGGAAGGATACAGAGAGAAGGCCAGTGTGAGCAGGCACCAGAACACAGCGATGTTGGCCTCCTGGACCGGGCCCAGCACGAAATAGTAGGCCTCCGTGAAGAGGTACACGCCCACAGAGTACACAGCGAAATCCACGAACCACTGGTACTCCAAAAAGAAGCGCAGGACTACGGGCACAGGAGCTCAACTGCCAGAGCCGCCCGACCCCATCCCACCCTTCTGCCTGGGCAGGGCGACCCCGCAGCAGGGGAGGGGAGTGGGGCGAGCTGGGGGTTACCTAGGGCATCCACAGCAGTGAGGGGACGGGTCTCCAGCCGGAAAGGGGCGTCTCTAGGCACTGACAGTGGCTTCTCATCATGAAGGCCATTGGTCCAGCTGAGCACATGAGGACAGTGAAGGGTGAGGTGTAGTGATCCCCTCTGGGACGCCGGAGAATCCGGATGGTGCTGGCTTGGGAAAGTGCTTCAGCCTCATCAGGTGTGGGGGCAGCCTAGGCCCAGGGCCGGCCAGAGCAAACAGCCAGGCCACAGGATGCTAACTGCACCCACCTGTGCCAAGCACCCCACCGGAGCGAGGGAAGGCTCCATCCCTCAGCCGGAACCTCGGGCAGGACGGAGGCCTGTCCCCGGGCAGGAGGGCCTAGCCCTGCCTGGGCCCTGTGGAGTCCACTCACCGTTCCTTCCTGCTTCTGGGCCTCGGTTTCCCGGCTAGCACCCGCAGCTCCTCCTCCGACGGGTGTATGTATCGGAACAGACTGAGGGAGAAGAAAGTCAGGGAAGCGTGGCCTGAGGGCACGAGGCAGAGAACCCAGATCTGGCCTTGAGGACAGAGCACCAGGCAGTGGCAGAGCTGAGGCAGGGTATGGCCCTGTGGGAAGGTGGCCCAGGGTGCCTGGGAGTAGCCATAGCCCGGGGGATTCTGGGAAAATGAGATGGGGGAACTGATCCAGTCACAGGGGGGCTTGGGAATCCAGGATACTCTTGAATCTGTGAGCTGACATTTTTCTAGGGAGAAAAGATTCCCACAGTGTCCTCTGCAGGGGCCAGACTCCAAAACAGGGCAAACAGAGAGGGCTGGACGACAGAAGGCCAGGAGCGGGGAGTAGGGATCCGAGATGCGCTTTACAGACACTAGAGGACACTGGGCACGGTGGCAGCTCACAGCTGCCCGTGCCTCCCATTCTGATGCCTCTGGCCTCCCCAGGCATCGGCACTCAGGTGAGCACCGCAGGCATGTGGAAACACACCTACACATAATCAAAAGTAACAATCTTGGAGAGAGAGGGAGATGGAGGGGGGAGGGAGGGGGGAGAAGAAAGGAGGGAGGGAGGGAGGAGGAGGGGGGAGGGGGAAGAGGGAGGGGGAAGAGGGGAGGGGGAGGAGGGAGAAGGAAGGGAGGGGGGAGGAGGGAGGGAGAGGAAGGGAGGGAGGAGGGGGAGGGGGGAGGGAGGGAGGGAGGGGGAGGGAGGGAGGAGGAGGAGGGGGAGGGAGGAGGAGGGGGGGGGAAGCATACCGGGAGGCTCCCGCAGGTGGTGGGCGTGGCCACAGACTCCGCCCACGGCCGGGGGCCGGGCTTACCTGCCATTACACAGCAGCCAGCGCGCGAAGGAGCAGTGTGGCGCCAGCCTGTGCATGAGGGTGGCGGTGAGCAGGGTCACCACCAGCTGCACGCCGAGGACGGCCTGAGGGGGCAGCTCTGGTCAGAAAGTCGAAAGCTCCCTGACGTAACCCAACTACTCACACAGAAGATGGGCGGACGGGGAGCGCCAGCCTCGGGCGGACGGGGAGCGCCGGCCTCGGGCTTGGTGGCCTCTCTCAGGAGGCGACTGGGGTGGCGGCAGCCCCAGACATCCCCACCCACCTTTCTAGCCTGACCTCTGCCCCCATCGTCAGACCCCTGACGTTTTTGTTCTGGGAGCCCTGCTTGTCCCTGTGCAGCCACGAACCTACGGAAATCCGCCTGCCTCTGGCTTCCCAGTGTTGGAAATTCAAGGCCAGAGCAGCCACGTCCAACTATTTAAAGAATGTTTCCTATCCCGGAGGTGGTGGTGGCACACGCCTTTAATCCCGGCACTCGGGAGGCAGAGGCAGGCGGATCTCTGTGAGTTCGAGGCCAGCCTGGGCTACAGAGTGAGATCCAGGCCAAGGCGACATGGTAAGACCCTTTCTAATTTTTTTTTTTTTCTTTCAATACAGGGTTTCTCTGTAGCCCTGGCTGTCCTGGAACTCGCTCTGTAGACCAGGCTGGCCTCCAACTCGGAGATCCCCCTGCCTCTGCCTCCTGAATGCTGAGATTAAAGGCGTGCGCCACCACCACCCATCTAAAAAAGAATTTTTTTAACGGGTTTAAAGAAAAGAAAAGGAGGGGGAGGATGGAGAGATGACTCAGTGGTTAAGAGCACTGGTTGCTCTTTCAGAGGACACAGGTTCAATTCCCAGCCCCATTTGGCAGCTCCTAACTCTCTAACTCCAGTCCCAGAGAACCCCACAGCCTTCCCTGGCCTCTAAGGACAGCAGATATTCAGGTGGTGCACAGACGTCCATACTTAATGAATAAACATAACAAAATAATGAAAACAAAGTATCTTTTAAAAAGAAAAACGGAACACCGTGCATGGTGGCACACGCCTGTCACCCCAGCACTCCGGAGGCGGAGGCAGGAGAATCACAAGTTTGAGGTCACCGAGGCTATGAAGAAGTTCGAGCACAACCCGGGCTACAGAGACGCTGTCAGGAGGCAAAGCCTGCTGGTCCAGGCTCGCTTCGCTCCTGAGAGCCCGGGCTTCACCTCCCACCGCGCCCCGCACCACCGACTGCACCCCACTGCCAGTCGCCCTCCCGCCCTCCGAGCTCTCGGGGTCTCAGCTCGGCCAGGGGCCTCCACCCTCGCGGCCCCGGGCCTCCCTCCGCACCGCCGGACCCCACCCGTCCCGCGGCAGGGACCCCACAGGGCCTGCTCACCATGTCGGCTCCCCGAGCGCACCCACGCACAGGCTGGAGGTGGGAAGCGACGCGGATCTTGGCCAATTAGAGACGGGGCGCTGTTGACGAGCAGCCTGAGAAACCGGTCATCAGGCTAAGAGCGGGGAGCGGTTCGCAATGAATGTCGGGAATTGTAGTTCTAACAGGAGCAGGCGCCTTCACGTTTGCTCTTAACTTTTCCTCCTTTTCTTCCTTTCCTTTCTTGTTTTTCCGTGTGTGTGTGTGTGTGTGTGTGTGTGTGTGTGTGTGTGTGTGTGTCTGTGTGTGTGTGTCTGTCTGTCTGTCTGTGCGTCTGTGTGTCTGTGTCTGTGTGTCTCTGTGTGTGTCTGTGTGTGTGTCTCTGTGTCTGTGTGTGTCTCTGTGTGTGTCTGTGTCTGTGTCTGTGTCTGTGTGACACAGAGACACAGAGGGAGAGACAGAGTCCCTGTGTAGCCCTGGCTGTCCTGGAACTCCCTATGTAGACCAGGCTAGCCTGAACTCACACAAGTCTACGGGCTCTGCTTCCCTAGTATGGAGATTTAAGGCACACGCCACCACGTTGGACCTTTTTTTAAAACTGGTTTTTAAAAAGCTTCATAGCCTGGAATGGTTGTGCACACTTTTAATCCCAGCTCTGTGGAAGCAGATCTCTGTGAGTTCAAGGTCAGCCTGGTCTGTAGTGCAAGTTCCAATCCAGCCAGGGATGTTACACAGACAAACCAAGTCTCGAAAAAACCAATAAATAAATAAACAAATAAGATTCCTTTTATTTTTTAGTGTGTGACTGTATTCGTGTGGGTTTGTGCACCTGACTACAGTGTCCTCAGAGTCCAGAGGAGGGGGCCAGACCCTTTGAACCTGAAGCTACAGCGGTGGTTTGCAGGCTGAGCAAAGTGCTTGGAGCTGGGCCTGGGGCCCCAGCAAGAGCAGTAAGTACTCTCTCCTAACCAATGAGCCGACTTTCTTAGCTCCTGATTTGTTTTGATTGGCGGGAGGATGGTTTTTATTTTTTGTTTTTCTGAGACAGGGTTTCTCTGTGTAGCCCTGGCTGTCCTGGAACTTGATCCGTAGACCAGGCTGTGAAAGACTCTGGTCAGCTTGAGCCTAGAGAGCATGGCTCTGGCAGCCTTGCCCTTCTCCCCATTTCCTCTGCCTTGTTAAGAACCATTAGATTGCATTCCTAAAGCTAGCCATCAAGGTCTATTCCCGCTACCAAGCTCCAGCTATCAAAGGCCCCCTTTGGCTCACCTAATTAACATCCCCAATTAAAATTAAACACTCATCCTATCGTGGGGTTTCCCCCTTTACCTTTATAAACTGTCATTTGCCTATGCACCACATCCGTCTCCCTTCTATCCAGAGGCAGTCCTTGGTCCTTTTGGAACAAATACCCCTTCCCCCCTCCCCTTCTCCCTCACCACCGGCTCCTCTACCACCGCATCCTAGCCCATTCTGTCACAGACCTCCCCTTTCCCTCCTCTCAAAAATGACATCTGCAAGGTCATTTGCCTGAGTCAGAAAGCGGCCACTTTAACTTTTCTTCCCTGCTTAATAAAGAATCTCTCTATAAAAACAGGTGTTTGGGTGTGATCTAATTCGGGATCCAGGAGGAAGCCCCCACTGTGGGTGGGGGATTTCCTTCAGACTGGCCTTGAACTCACAGAGATCTGCCTGCCTCTGCCTCCCGAGTGCTGGGATTAAAGGCATGTGACAGTGTACCTGGCTCGTTTTTTTTTTTTTTGTTTGTTTGTTTTTTATTGCATTTATTTGTGTGTGTGTGTGTGTGTGTGTGCGCGCGCGCGTGTAGGACAGAGGACAACTTGCTGGAGTTAGTTCTCTCCTTCTGTCATGTGGGCCTCAGGGGATCTAACTCAGCTAATCTGGCTTCACAGAAAAGGCCTTAACATACTCAGTGGTCTTGTTGGCCTATTTGTTTTTAGATGGGGTCTGAACTTGGTTCTACGTTATGTGGACAAGGATGACCTTGAAGTTCTGGTCCTCCTGCCTCAAGTGACAGGCGTGTGTGCTGGGTCAGTTTTCTCATTGCTGGGGACAAAGCCTAGATGTGCACAGACAAGCCTTGTACTGTGTGAGTGACGCCCCTGCTCACTCCCCCACCCCAGTTCAGAAGGCAGCCTGGACATCTGTGTGGCTGCCTTTCCTGAGGCACTCTTCTCACTAGCCATCAGGTGTGGCAGATCACATGGTTGTCTACTCACATGGAGGCTGAGGCAGGAGGATGTTTTAAGTTCGAGCTGGTCAAAGGGCCTGAGTTCCAACCCTGGCACAAACATGGTGGAAGGGGAGCACCAACTCCTGGGGTTGACCTCTGACCTCTACAGCAGTCAGACACACATTATGCACAGACACAATACTAGTTAGTGATTTTTGGAAAGGGGGTGCTGCATGGGCTTGGTGCTCACTCTTTAATTCCTGTACTAGCAAGACAGAGCGGGCCTGTTTTTTGTGAGTTTGAGGCTAGCCTGGTCTTCAGGACATCCAAGCCAGTCAGGGATACATTGTGAGGCAATAGCTCACAAAATAAAATCTTAGGGGCTGGAGAGATGGCTCAGCGGTTAAGAGCACTGACTGCTCTTCCAGAGGACCTGAGTTCAATTCCCAGCAACCACATGGTGGCTCACAGCCATCTGTAATGAGATCTGGTGCCCTCTTCTGGTGTGCAGACAGAACACTGTATACATAATAAATAAATATTTAAAAAAAAAAAAAAGAACTCAGTGTGGGGTTGGGGATTTAGCTCAGTGGTAGAGTGCTTGCCTAGCAAGCGCAAGGCCCTGGGTTCGAGCCTCAGCTCAAAAAAAAAAAAAAAGAACTCAGTGTGGACCTCGGGACCCTACGGCATTTCCCAGGTAGCTTGGAGGGAGGGCTTCTGAGTGGCTTCTGAGTGTGAAATTCTGGACACGACTGGGGGTACATGCCCACGGGCAAGAAGTCCACACAGTTGACTGTGTTGTCTCTGTGGGTGGTCCGTCATTGTTTATGAATCCAGGTGGATGTCTGTGCGAGGCAATTCACAGTGACTTTGGTCCTCTGGAGTCAGACTGTCCCATTGAGAGAGGGTGGGCATCTCTGCTTCCCACTGCTGGAGCTAGACATGCCACGCCTGGCCTTTTTGTGAGTACATGATTCAGACTCAGGTCATCATCCTCTAGGCACAGCTACTTTGTTCTCTGAGTCATCTGGGTCTCATTTATGGTCTGGTCTAGTCTGGTCCAGTGTGCTGGAGTTTTAGATTAGCTTTGACACAAGCTAAAGTCACCTGAGAGGAGGAGACTTCAACTGAGAAGATGCCTCCCTAAAATCAGGCTGTAGGCAGGCCGGTAGGGCATTTCTTAATTAGTGATTGATGGGGGAGGGTCCAGCCCTTTGTGGGTGGTGCCATCCCTGGGCTGGTGGTCCTGGGTTCTATAAGAAAGCAGGCTGATGGGTAGTAGTGGCACAGGCCTTTAATCTCATTACTCGGGAGGCAGAGCCAGGCGGATCTCTGTGAGTTTGAGGCCAGCCTGGTCTACAGAGCAAGATCCAGGACAGGCACCAAAACTACACAGAGAAACCCTGTCTCGAAAAACCAAAAAAAAAAAAAAAGAAAAAAAAGAAAGAAAGAAAGAAAAAGAAAAGAAAAAAAAAGAAAAGAAAAAAGAAAGAAAAAAAAGAAAGAAATCAGGCTGAGCAAGCCACTTCCCCGTGGTCTCTGCAGCAGCTCCAGTCTCCAGGTTCCTGGTCTGGTGTGACCCAGACTGGCCTGGTGTGCTGTCTTTTTCAGACATGGTCTCACTATGTAGTTCTGGCTAACCTGGAAATCTCAATGAATAGTAGGCTGCCCTCTAACTCAGAAATCCTCCTCCTTTGCATCCTGAGTGCTGGATGGAATTAAAGGCTTAGGACTCGACTCCAGGCCTCTTGGGCCTATTTATTTCTTAAAACCTCCCTATCCCCTCCTGGCTCAATGTCTGGGCTGTGGAAGCCCTGAGAATCTTTCTAGAACCTGGTGGCCTCTCCTGGGTCCCTTTTGGCTTCACAACCAGGCTTCATCTTGCTCATGTGCAGCTGATGCTCCTTGATTCTGTTTCAGTGTCTGGACCCGAGTGGCCTAGGGCAGTTAGCCAAGCCCCTGCCTCCTGCCTGTGATGTCCCAGGCACCAAGCTGGGGGAGGGCAGAGCCAGGAAGGGCAGGGCAGAGGATCACAGAGGGTCTGGGAGACCCTGCCAGTGCCATCCAAGGCTGGGGCAACCTTCCTCCCTCCTGCTCCGGGACACAGTGTCACTAGCAGACTAGTGGAAGGGAGGGCTGAGCCTAGGAACCCTTTTCTAAAATCTTGTTTTTATACTGACTTACGTCAGTGGTTCTCTACCCTCCTAGTGCTGGACTCTTAATACTTTCCTCTTGTTGTGCTGACCCCACCATAAAATGATTTTCATTGCTGCTTCGTATCTCTAATTTTGCTGTTAGGAATTGTAATGTAAATATCCGTGTTTTCTGATGGTCTTGGGTGACCCCTGGGAAAGGGTCGTTGTCTCTTTGCACCCTGTGTGTTTCCCCTGGGAACTGAACTCGGAGTGGCGAGCACCTTTGCCCACTGGATGAGCCATCTCGCCTGCCCTAGGGGACGACCCCCTTTAGAAACTAAAAGTTGTGTGTGTGCATTATTTATATAGGTGCATGTGTGTGAGTTCCAGGGTATACTTCCCTGTCCCTTCGGAAAAGCCATGAGGACATTAGGTGTCCCCTTTGAGGCAGGGACTCTGAACGTGAGGCTCGGTTTTCTAGGCTGGATTTACAGGCAGCGAGCCTCCACCAGAGCTGGGGTTAATGGCTGTGCAGGACACAGGCTTGTTGCCAGAGCGCTGGGGCTGAGCCATCTCCCGGATCAGGACACATGTGAACGAGGAAGGCTGCAGCCAGAGCCCTGCTGTCGCCACTGAATTGTTTTTACATATTTTATGTCTGTCTACTTGTGCGATGGTGTCCATACAGCCGAGAAGGGGGTGGGGTCTGTGGAAGGGGTGGGGTCGAGTGTCTTCTCCATCACTTTCCATCTTCTGCCACTAAGCCCCAGCCATCCTGTCTCCACCTCACCGGCACCCTGACCACATCCGGCTTTTTATATGGGTGCTGGAGATTCGAACTCAGACCCTAATGCTTGCACAGCAGACTCTCTTACCACTGAACCTTTTCCCTCCCTCTCCCCACTTACATATTTATTCATTCATCTTGTGAGTGCTGTGTGTGTGTGTGTGTGTGTGTGTGTGTGTGTGTGTGTGTGCCCGCGCGCGCGGGGGCACCTGCGTGTGGAGGTCAGTGGACAACCTGCAGGCCGCTGGTTCTTTCCTTCCACCATAGAACTCAGGTCGACAAGACCGGCAGCAAGTGCCCTTACCCCTGAGCCATTTTGGGGTGCCTCCTGTTTACTTTTTTAATCAGTGTCTTTTTTGTCTCAGGCTAGCCTAGAACTCCTGGTCATCATAGGCAACTCACTCTCACTCCCACTGGCACCAGCCATGGTGACACAGCTGTGGACTCCTATCAGACCCACACTCCCCGAGCGGCTCAGGCCTTCTGGCTTGCCCTTGGTGGCATCCCCTGTGGCTCCTTCTCAGGTCACATCCCCACCTCCACCTGGCCCTGCTCCTCTTGGAGTCCGTTTCTACGTGCGCCCCAAAATCAGTGTAGGCATAAAGGAGAGGCCTTTGGAGAGGCTGGGTGTGGATACCCCCGGCTCAGGAGGCTCTGGGGGCGGGGAGGGGGCTGCCCAGCGCCCTCCCGGAGCCGTGGACTTTATTGATGCAGCAGCCCCAGGAAGGGTTTATGTGCAGGGAACCCGAGACTGCGGGGGTCTCTGTGGAGGCTGGAGGAGCCTTCTGCACGCTACCGCGGCCAGCCGTCGGGGGTCAAGCGGCGCAGGGAGGCTGCGGGTCGCAGTGGCTCCGCCAGGGGCCTGGCGAGGAGCAGGGGGTAGGGGAAGGACCTGGGGAAGTCGCCGGAGGCCCCAGTGGTGGGGGACAGACGCTCGGACTTGATGCTGACCGGCGGCGTCGGAGGGGAGGCCACTCGGCTGGGGGGACCCTCCTCACACAGGCTGCGGGCGCTGCTGGAGAGAGGGGCCAGGAAGGTCAGAGAGACCCACAGGCAGATGAGAAATCGTACCGGTCGTGGGGTTCTGCGGGTCCCCTCTAAATCTCACAGCCCACCGACAACCCGGTCCAGGCAAGTCTCCCGACGGCCAGGGGGCGCCCAACTCACCCTGGCCGGGCCGGGTCCACCGCGTCCCTCGTCGGGGGCCAGGGCGAGGGCTGCAGGGGGAGCGGAGCGGCGTCTCCGGGGCTGCAATCTGCCGGGAGAGGCTGGCTGAGTCGGGCTCCTGTCCGAATCCCGGCCCTCCCCACGCCCGGGCTCGGGGCTGGGACGAGGGACCCCACCGGGCAGGGAAGTCAGACAGGGCGGACGCACCTGCGGGACCTGGTGGCAGGAAGGCAAAGCTACCCAGAGCGGAGCCCGGGGCGGCGCCGGGGCTCTGCAGGCCGGGGTACAGGCTCCTCTGTCGGGACAGCAAAAAGGGAAAACTGTGGCCAGGGTGTGACCACCTGCCTCCGCCCTTCCTCCCTCCCTCCTTTCCTTCCTTCTCCTCTTCCTCCTCCATCCTCCCCCTTCCCCCTCTCACCGAGGTGCCCAGTCCCCCTCGGGCCCCAACCAGGCCTGCTGGCAGATCTGGCCTCCGCCCATCAGTCGCCAGGTACAGAGGTGGGGGCGTCTTGCCGGCGAGGTGGCTCGGAGAGAAGATGGGGTGTCCCAGGCCTGGGGAGGGGGGACCCGGGGAGAGAGGGTCGGTTAGTGTCACCAGTGAGACCAGAGCCCAGGATCCACCCCCACCCCCTCCCCGACCCTGGCTGCTCCTAGCGCTCACCTGGGGGTCGAAAGTGGGGCGGGCGGCTGTGGACAGACGGGGCCTCCCCCAGCCCGCCAGGGTCGCAGCCGGGCGGGGCGAGTGGGACCCGGTATGACAGTTCTGAGACCGACATCGCAGGGGTCACCGGCTGCGGACGGAGATGCGGGAGAATGAGGCGGAGGGCCTGCGTGCCCCAGACCTCTGAGGGGCGCTCTCCACTCAGGCTTATATCCAAGGCCGGGGGTGCTGGGTGCGCTCCATCTGCCTGGCTCGGGGTCCAGGCCTTTCTCTGCGAACCATGGGGTGTCGGACCATCCGAGGAATTGTGGCCGGAAGATTTGTTTGTTGAACTCTTACGAGTCTTTCCAAGCCCTAGTCATAAGCCACATTCCGCAGGGACCCATTGCTCATCCACCCAGGACGAGACCAGCTCTCCCGCCCGGCCCTTTATACTGCTCTCTGGGTTTCAGCCTCAAAATCCGTACTGGAAGTGTGTTTAGGGGTCGGAGGGATTCGGAGAAGGAACGTGGAAGTTCTCTTACATAGATCCGAGGCAGGGGCGAAGCCGAGCCTCGGTCGCCTCCCAGCGTCCTCAGCAGTTTCTCTTCGGGCCCCTCTGGCCCCTCCTCCACCTCCAGCTCAGGCCCATCCAGGCCCACGCCCCTCCTCTTCAGTGTCTGTGGGGACAGCAGATGACAGGCTGGGCGGGCCCTCCGATCTTAACCGACTCCTGGAACTTGGTTCCGGGGTACCTGAGGGAGGAGACCTTCCCGGGCCAGTCTGCCTAGAGGGACCCCAGGGACTGAACCCACAATAAGTTCCCGGAGCTCAGGCGCTACGGAGGTCCTGTAGCGCGGCTGGAATGCTCCCGGGCCTGCAGGTGGCTTCAGGTACCTGCAGGATATCCGCGTTGGTCCGGCTCTCATGCGGTTCGCTGTACTCGGTGTATTTGAGCAGCACCCGGTCCATGTCGCTGCTCGCATACTGGAAGAGGCGCTGCGCGCTGTTGAAGATAATCAGCGCGATGTCGCAGTCACAAAGCACGCTCAGCTCATAAGCCTTCTTCATCAGCCCGAACTTGCGCTTGGTGAATGTCACCTGTGCCACAGAGGCGAGATGGCGTTGGGGGTGGGGTGAGAGACGGAGTTGGGGGGGTAGGATGAGGGCGTTAAAGGAGGGTGTCCCTAAGAGATTGCAGAGCGAGCTTCTCTGCTTCCGTTTCCATCTGAAACCTTGGAAACTTCTCTGCGTGTTTGCAACTCCACCCAAGGGTCCGATTCTTTTCTGAGAAGATTGGGCCCCGGAAACAGAACCCATGCTTTCTGTCTCAGTCTCCCCAAACTGGCCTCGGGACTCAGACTTCTCTGCAAGACCATTTGGCCTTGGCCTTGCTGTGTCTCTGCCCAGAATGCTACTTCCTCCGCTGGCAACGCAACCTGCGAACTCACCTGCCTGTTCCTTTGGTCTAGAATGCGTGAGATCTGGATTTTTTTCCTCCCCATCGTGCCTGGCTATTCTGAGTGACGGTTCTGTAAGAGAGGGCAGAGGGAGAGAGTGAATGGAACAAGGCCAACAGTACCAGCCTGTCGTGCCTGCTTCACGTCCCTGACCGACAACGAGGAAGCATGAGGACAAGGAGAAGGCAGGCAGGCCACTTAACCCAGACAGTCCCTACTGGGCACCAACCGAGGCACTGCATGCTCAACAAATGCAATGCAAAGTGGAGATCCATGCACCTCCACATCCCTGCACCCAGGAAGCAGAAGCTGGGTTCCAGGCCAGCCTCAGCTTTACCTGGGAGGTGGAGGACAGCCTGGAGTACACCACTTACTCACATGGGAAGGATCACTTGGGTGCACTCCGGGCAGTGGACACAGGCATGGAGGCTGTTTGCCACTGGGGGCGGGTGGAGGTTGAGTGGAGACAGGTTTTCTCTGTCCACCACACTGGTCCTGCACTTGGGTAGGCAGCAGGTGTCTCTGCCAGCTGGCCACCTCATCCACCCTGGTTTTTGTTTGTTTGTTTGTTTTGCGTTTTGTTTTGTTTTGTTGAGACAGGATCTCTCCATGTAGCCCTGGCTGTCCTGGAACTTGCAATGTAAATTAGGCTGGCCCCAAACTCACCGAGATCCGCCTGCTTCTGCCTCCCGAGCACCGGGCTTAAAGTCATGTGCCACCGCACCCAGCTCTTTTCTTTAATTTAGTGACTTTTGAATAAAATTCACTATGTTAAAGTGCATGATTAAATGGCATTTGGTGTATTTTCCTATACTGCATGCTCATTACCTTAGTCTAATTCCAGAACATTCCATGGTCATCAAGGTAGCAGTTGCTCCTGCTCCCTGCTCCCCTCCCCATTCCCTCTGCTTCCTGGCTCTGTGGGGTTCCCTGTTCTGGACATCTCCACACATGGGGTCACACACCATCTGGGCCTGGGGACTCCTCACGTTTTCATTATGGGACTTGGAAGGAGAGTGTTCTGAGTTTTGCCAAGTAGTCCAGGCTGGCCCAGAACTCAAAATCCCCCTGCCTCAGCCTCCAAGGTACCAGCAGAACAGGTGTGGTCACCACATCCCCTCAGGGAAAAGGCTCTGCTGTGTTTTTGCTGCACAGGCTTGAGGAAAAGTCACCCCAGCAGACCTGGGGACTCCACCAAAGGGTTCACATGGGGACTTGGGAAGCTCCCGGCCTCCATGGTAGAGACCCTGGGTCTCCCTGGCGGGGCTTCCAGAAGTTCTAGACTAGTCTGGGCTATGGTGAGAACTTAAACAAATAAACTTAGTAAAGAGGCAGGAGGATTGCTGGAATCTAGGAGCTCTAGACTAGCCTGGGCTTCATGTAGGATTGTCTCAAGCAGGGAGGCCAGGGCTATGGCTCAGCTGGTAAAGTGTGGGGACCCGAGTCCGACGCCACCACTGAAGAGCGCAGGTCTGCAGCCCTTGCACTGGGGGGCAGAGCCAGGCAGATGCGCCCCTCCAGGCCGGCCAGTCTGCCCAAAGGAGCAAGCTCTGCCGTTAGTGAATGTCTCACAAAGTGGGGTCTCGGGAGGAGGGGCTAGAGCACCATTTTCACAAGAATGAAGACCTGAGTTTGAATCCCAGGACCCACATGAATTCTGGGTGCCCATGTCTAACCCCAGTGCTGAGAACGGGGCGGAGGGGGGGGGCACAGGAGGAGTCCTGAGGCTTGGTGGTCATGAGCAAGGTTCAGTGAGAGACCCTGTCTGAAAAGAACAACGTGGGAAGTGAGAGCAGGGCACCTAGTGTCCTCTGCACAAGTGCACACACACACACCGAGATACACACACACACAGATACACACACACAGATACACACACACAGAGATACACACACACACACCGAGATACACACACACAGATACACACACACAGAGATACACACACAGAGATACACACACACACACAGATACACACACACAGAGATACACACACACCGAGATACACACACAGATACACACACACACACAGATACACACACACACAGATACACACACACAGAGATACACACACAGAGATACACACACAGATACACACACACAGATACACACACACAGATACACACATCAAGATACACACACACAGAGATACACACACACAGAGATACACACACACAGATACACACACACACAGATACACACACACATACAGATACACACAGAGAGATTACACACAGAGATACACACACACACACACACACATACACACACACAGATACACACAGAGAGATTACACACACAGTACACACACACACACACACACACACACACACATACACACACACAAGCAATAGACTATGAAATCCCACATCAGCCTCAGGTCTCCAGACACACACAGAGGAAAGAGAAGAGAGCCAGGGGTCTAGGGCACTACATCCTGCCTACAGTCCTGGGCTCCCAAAGACCCTGACGGGGGGGGGGCAGACTGGGGATGGGGGGTGAGGGGGGCTGAAGGCTGGGCCTGGGACACGTGACTTAGAGACAGAGAAGTAACTGGCCATTCTCAGATGATCTGATCTGAGCCTTTTTCCCCTTTCTTCTCCTCTCTCTCTCTCTCTCTCTCTCTCTCTCTCTCTCTCTCTCTCTCTCTCTCTCTCTCTCTCTCTCAAGGAGACAGGGTCTCTACAGCCCAGGCTGGCCTCGAACTCACTGTAGCGAAAGCAGGCCACTGTGTTGGGGATCTAGAGCCCTTTCACAACACAAAGGTATCTGTTTCCCACAGGGAGGCCGAGACAGACGCAGGGGCCCTCACCCCGGTGGGGACAGCCCCCTCTGCAGACTAGGGGGCCATACAACCGCTCTTGCCTCACAAGTGGCTGAGGCTTCCAGTCAGTGGTCACCTTAGGGTCACACGGGCCTGTGTCCATCTCCCAGTGGGGATGCCTCCCCCTCAGCCTCCACCTGCCATCTTGAGAGTTGGGTGGGTGTCGGGTACCCAGGTAGACAAAGCACGACCAGCGCCCCCCTTGTCTGGTAATGAGCTCCTAGGAACATGAGCTGGAGGCCTCAAAGGGTGGTTCACACCTGTGATCCTAGCACTCCAGAGGCCGAGGCAGCAGGATTACTGAGAGTTCTGGGCTAGCCTGGGCTGCAGGGCGAGTTGCTGCCTCAACAAAACAAATGAAATATTGTGTTTCTGAGCTGAGATCACTCCCGCCAGTGATACTAGCGCTCCGGAGGCTGCCGCAGGGGGTTTCTTGAGCTCGGGAGTGCCCAGCCAGTCAGACCTACAAGGCCTACATAGTGGGGCTCTGTCTGAAAAAAAAAAAAAACCAAAAAGATATGGTGGCACACACCTTCCATCTCAGCGCTGAAAAAGTGGAGGCGGAGGATTAGGAGTTCAAGGCCAGCCTCAACTCAACAGTAAATCTGAGGCTAACCTGGGCTACAGGAGACTCTGTTTCCCTCCCATAAGAAGAAAAAGAAGTCCAGATCCACTGAACTGGCCAGGGTTGCTCCCCAATCCCCAACCTGAGGCCTGACTGTGGCTCCCCATCTTCCTAGGAGCCCTGCATATCCAGCAGTGCATACTCCAGCTGGCACAGGGGAGATGCTGTGGGCTAGCCTCCACCCTCTCGGAGCGGGGTCTCTGAGTCAAATCCAAGAAAGAGATCCAGGAAGAGCAGGCCCTGCTCCAGCTTCTCGTACTAAATTTAACCCCCACGCTAATTTTACCCTTGGCTGGAGTCAGGCCTTTCCCAGGGCTGGGATGTGTGGTCGGAGCCCAGGCAGGTCCCTGGAGGCTGAAAGGGGGCACCGGACCGGAGGTTCCCCTGGCCAAGATGACTCCGGAAATGCCCCCACCCCCGGGTCCCGTGACAGCCAGGTCAGGCTTGGACCTGAGTCACCGGGTCCTAGAAGACCTGAGGGCGGCTCCTTCTGCCCTTCAGATGTTGAGGCAGGGACAATGGTGAGGGGAGGGCTGGAAGTGGGGTGCAGGGGAAGGGCTGTGGGGGCTCTCTCTGGACAGACCCGAGGGCAGACAGGGAAGACAGTTCCCCGCAGAGGGAAGAGTGGCTGCAGGGTCCTGCGGTGGGAGGGGCCGGAGCCTGCAGCGGGGCCGGAGCCTGCAGCGGGCCCGGGGCCGGAGCCTGCAGCGGGGCCGGGGCCGGAGCCTGCAGCGGGGCCGGGGCCTGCAGCGGGGCCGGGGTCGGGGCCTGCAGCGGGGCCGGGGCCGGAGCCTGCAGCGAGCGGGGCCGGGGCCGGAGCCTGCAGCGAGCGGGGCCGGGCCGGGGCCTGCAGCGGGGCTGGGGTCGGAGTCTGCAGCGGGGCCGGGCCGGAGCCTGCAGCGGGGCCGGGGCCGGGGCCTGCAGCGGGGCTGGGGTCGGAGCCTGCAGCGGGGCCGGAGCCTGCAGCGGGGCCGGGGCCGCGGCCCCCAGCACACAGGTGACTTTGAGAGAGTTGTGGAGAAACAGGCTTTTTATTTTCATTTCTTGAGACGAGATCTCATAGCCTAGGCTATCCTAGAACTCATTCTGTAGACCAGGCTGTTCTCACAGAGATCCGCCTGCCTCTGCCTCCTCAGTGCTGGGATTAAAAGCGTGTGACCCACTGGCCCGCAATTTAAAATTTTTACGTGTATTAGGGATTTTGGGTTTTGTTGTCACTGTTAAACACGATGACCTTGAACTCACAGGTATCCACCTGCCTCTGCCTCCCCGGTGCTGGGACTAAGGGCACAACCACTGCTCCTGACTATTCATTTTTCTTTTTCTTTCATTTTTCTTTTCTTTTTTTTTTTTTTTTTTTTTTTTGACACAGCGTCTAGGCTGACGGGAACTCCTGATCCCCCTCCCTTGGGCTCCAGAGTGCCGGGATGACATTCAGACTCTCATGGGGAGCAGGTGGCTGGGGTCAGGGTGTTAGCAGCTAAGGGGGGTGGGCAGGAGGCTCTGCCCAGTCATGGGGGCCTGATTGAAATTCCAGCACTCACATAAAGAGCCAAGTGTGCACCCCATCTTCCCTGGGGAGGTTAAGGTGGGGCCTACTGGCCAGTCTGAATCTGAGCTCCAGGGTTAGTGAAAGACTTTGTCTCAATAAGGTGGAGCCAGGCCTTTAATTCCAGCCTTGGGAGGCCGAGGCTGGGAGATCTCTGTGAGTTCAGACTGGCCAGGGCCACATAGTGCGATGTATAGTGACTGAGGGAGACACCCCATGTTGACCTCTGGCCTTGACACAACACACAAGAAAGAAAGATGAGACGTCCCCAGCTCCCCTCCCCAGCTCCCCTCCCCCAGCCTCCCCCCCCCCCCCCCCCGCTACCCTGCACACTTCCTCTCAGACCTCCCCAGCGGACACCCTGCCCAGAAATACACGAGAGAATGCAAATCTCCACTCATTCAGCACGGGCTGGAGACCTGTGTGGCCCAGGTGTGAAGGGCCAAGCGGGGTGCGGAGGCGGCCGCCTGTGCTGGGCAGACCTATCTGTACTTCATGCAAATTACCCAGCCGCAGACTGCCCCTGGTGCCCCTGCTCCAGATGTCGGGGTGATCGGAATGTGGGGAGGAAGGGGCATCAGGAGGAAGCTGAGGACAGTGTTGTCTGGCCAGGAAGGGAGTATGCAGCGGGGCACAGTGATGCGTATCTGTCATCCAGGACTGGCAAGGTAGAGGTCAGAGGATCAGGAGGCCAAGGGCGTCCAAGGCTACATAGGTACTTGGAGGCCAGCCTGGGCTACATGAGACCCTGCCTCAAAAATAAACAAATAATCAACTAATTGACATGAAATTAAAAAAAAAAAAAAAAGGCTAAAATGCCCACAGTGGCTCATGGCCACCACAGGGACTGTGTCCGTCCAGGGCGGAGTAGTGCGGAAGGGAGAGGCGGGCTGGGTCCTGCAGGAAGAAGTACTGTGCACAGTGAGAAGAGGGTGTGTAGCCGTGCTGAGTAGGACTGATGGGGACACAGGGGGGGGGCTGGTATGTGGGGGACACACATGGCCAAGAGCCAGAGTCTCAGGTCTGAGCACAGGGGTGGGTTGCTGCGGAAATCACACATCTATGACAGGAGGAGGGCAGTCTCCAGTGTGAAGACCCCGAAGGGGGGCCAGGGCCACTGCTGTCCTGCAGTCAGGGGACCTGAGGGGGTCCAGGGAGGACCAGTTCAATCAGTGCTGAGCCTGAGGCGCTGAGAGAGACCATGCCATCCCACAGTGGAAGGAGAGAACCCACTCCAGGAAGCTGTCTTCTGAACGCCACACACTGCTCAAGGTACGCACACACACACACACACACACACACACACACACACACACGGATAAATTAACGATGGTTACATTTTTGTTTTAAAGGCAGGGTCTCACTATGTAGCCCTGACTCTCTTGGAACTCACTACGAAAACCAGGCTGGCCAGAACTGAGGTCTGCCTGCCTCTGCCTCCTTCATGTTGGGATTAAAGGGGTGCACCACACCTGGCTATGAACGTAATTTTTTATTAGTCCCCGACCCCATCTCTCTCAGACCTTCTGTCTGGTGGGATTTGTGGTCAGAAAGTCAATCAACAAACTCTCCCGAAGGTCTTACAAGCCGCAAACTATCACCTCCCTAGGTTGGTGAGGCCTCTGGGTCCCCAGGTGATGGAAATGAGGGTGACTAGGAGGGATCCCACCTTCCAGTAACCTTTAGCCTCTTACCCAAATGAGGCCTCGGTTTCCCCCGACCCATAAATGAAAACAGGTTAGAAACACTCCTCCCACCCCGGGACTTTCAATTTGTCTTTCCTTCCCAGAAGCCAAATTTGGACCTCAGGATATTGAGTGCCAGGCCACGTCCAGCCTCCGGCTTGTTCCCCACGATGGGCCACCGGGCTGCACAGGGACCCACAGCCCAGCGCGAGCAGAGAAAGCAGAAGTGAGAGGCAGGTGGGAGCCAGGCCCGCGGGACACGCGGCCTCACGCAACCCGGGCTGCGGTTTCATCACCTGCTCCCAGGACTCCTCATTACGAAGACAGGAAGCGCCCCCTGGAAAACCGGGACCCCTCCCCGCCCTCTCCTGGGGGCCGAGCCGCTGAGAGCGACCCCAGCTGCCCATGTCCCCGCAGCTGCAGCCGGCGACACGCCCCTCCGCACTGGGCGGGGCCTGAGGGGCAGGGGGCGGGACCTCGCGCCCCTCTGCTCCGCGAGCACCTGCCGGGCTGAGCAGGGGTGTGTGACCAGCACCCCGCACGAGCTGCAGCTTCACCACCAACACCGGGTCAGTCTGGACCGCCCGGGGGTGCCTGGCTGCCTAGCCCTTTCAGATGGCTTCGGGGTCACCTCTCCTCAGCCTCTGGGCAGGGGACAGACCAGTATAAAGGTCCCGAGTAGTCCCATGCTGGGTGCTGGGTGGGTGGGGGGGAGCTGGAGAAACAGACATTCATCAGATGGACAGATTGGGGAGAGACTACCTCGGACCACGGGAATATAACAACGGATCCCCAAAACACTCCGGGATCCCTGCCTACAAAAGTCTTCAAAGGATCTGGCCTAGTGTAACACTTGTTACTCCGGAGATCAGGAGGTGAGGCAGGAGGATTGCTTTCAGTTTGAAGCTAACTTGAGTAAATAGTGAGTTTCTGGGTAGCCAGGACTACAGTGAAACCCCATCGCACAAAACAAAAACATAGAGATACCCCTGAATCCACACAGCTCTCCAAACATTAACCCCAACATGAGACCGGCTACGGAATCTCCAAGTGTCAATCCTCAGATGCACGCAGCTTCCACCGCCCAGACTGCCACAGACCCAGACATGGGTCCCCTCAGACATGCAGGGAGACCCCTAAATACTCACATATCCTCCCTCAATAGCTCTGGCACCCCCCTGACATATGCAGACCTCTAAAGCCACACTGGACCCTATGACGTGCATGCATCCCTAGATACAGGTGGTCCTGTCCCTGTGGGGCCCCAGCCCGGCCCCAGCCTCGCTACCGAGGTGGGTGCTCAGCATTTAGCATGAGGCTCTGGGAGATCTGAGGGGTAGGGCAAATCTCATTTCCAGGATTCTAGGAAGGTCCCCGGTGTTCCTGTGTCCATGGGTCCCTCTGGTGTCTCTGAGGGAACCGAGGCTCAGTTGGGAACCTCTGATCTGTTCAAGGTGGGGGTCACAGATGGTGAATTCAGCGGGATCAACACTGTGTCAGGAGCCATAGTGGCCACTGGCCGGCTGTCAGGAGCTGGGTCAAGGGCCAACAAGTGTTATTCCAAGTTGCTTTCTTCCTTTTGGGCTGAAGATATGTTGACATGCAGGGCCTGGGTGTGCTAGGCCAGCCCACTCCTTGTCCTCGGCCCCCTTTTAAGGACCTCATGGCACACAACACAAACCTGAGGCCACAGATGGCCTGTGGCCAACAATGTGAGACTCTGCTCTGTAAGACATTCTCATCCACTTGAAGTCTGGATTCCATCCCCACCACCCCATGGAAACAGGCATTGTGTGTACCTGTAATACCAGCACAAAGATGTCCAAGGACGCTTCAACTACATGAGTTCAAGGCCAGCCTGGACTACGTGAGACCCTATATTAAAACAAAACAAACCACACTTGGTGGTACACATACCCTTATTCCTGGCACTGTGAAGCAGAGGCAGGCAGATCTCTGAGTTCAAGACCAGCCTGGTCTACATAGTGAATTCCAGGCTAGCCAAGGCTACATAGTGAGACCCTGTCTCAGAACAACAGCAACAACAAAAATGAAAAACAAAACAAAAACTCCTGCACATAAAATAAAAATCAAATTTAACAAAGAGAGACAGAGAGGTGGGGCTGGGGAGAGACGTGGCTGAGGAGAAGGCTCGATAGATCAGATGTCTAAGCATGTGGACCTGGGTTTGATCCCCAGACCCCATACACGAGCCAGGCAGAGCCTGAGGACTTGATGGTTGGCCAGTCCTGCCAAATGGCAAGTTCCAGGTTTAGTGAGAGACTGTCTCAAAAGGTAAGAGGGCACCCATAGGTGTGATCACCCGCCTGGTAATGGTCACTGCTCCAGGAGCATGCTCTGAGCCTGATCCTGCTGCCCCATGTCAGGGGTACTCAAGGTCCCCAGACATGTCCCTCGAGCCTCCACAGTGGCTGCAGGGACAGCCCAAGATTTCCCTCTTTGTTCCACAGAAAGATCTTCCCTCAGGGAATTGGTCCCCAGAGGCCCAGGCCTCCCTGCTTGGGAAATTAACACATCTGTCAGCACTGGGCGGAAGCGACTCTGCCCACGGCTTTAGAAGCCCCAAGACTACTAGCTGGAAACCTGAGATGAGGTGTGGGGACATCCTGTGTCCTGCTTTGTGTGCCCAGAAATGTCAGGGACACCCAGGCAAGGGGTGGACAGACAATAGGCTTCCCTCTGGCCGTCAGCGGCAGACACATAACTGTGCCTGGGAGGTCTGTGTGGAAGGAATGGAAAGAATAGCTTGGTCTGGTGGCTTGGGCCTGTCATCCAGCAATTGGGAGGTAGAGGCAGGACCAGGAGGCTAGCCTCAGCTGCACAGTGAGTTTGAGGGTGGCCTGGGCTGCATAGGAGCCTGTCTAAAAAAGGAAAGAAAAAGTGGGGCACTTGGGCAGTGACTGTGACAGTGGCCATCTGAGGAGGGGCCTTGAGGACAGGAAGACGCCATTGAGGCAGGGAAATGGCTGGCCTGCCTGGTGGACGGTAGAGCCAGCACAAAGGTCCTGAAGAGGGAGGCTGAGCTGATGCCGAAGCCTGTTCCTAACCAAGACACCTGGGTGTCTTCCATCCACCCTTGGGGAAGGCCCACGCCCTCAGGGTCGGACCGGGTGAGTGGGGGCCGCAGACAGTGGAGCGCAGGGAGCAGAGCACTATGGGATGGGTTTTGTTGATCCAGGGTTCTCAGATTTAGTGGCTGTAGTGGGGAGACCCGTTTTGTAGGAGGAAACCTGGACGGCACACAGCAGGAAGAGCTGTGGCCTGGACAGCCAGGGCTGCGGGTTGGGAAAGACGAGACAAGCCTGAGTGCACAGCTGTGGTGACCCCAGGCCTTCGCCACCGTCTCTGCCCCCTTCTTCTCCTCACCCCGACCTGGAGTAAACTAAGACCTAAAGAGGGTGAACTGGTGAGCAGCCTCTCTCCAGCCCTTCTACTTGGAAACAGCTCACAGTATCTATTATGAATGCGTGCCTACTGTTTGCCTAGACCATTGACATACCACCTACCTCAGAGAATCAGCCCAGCAACTGAGAGACATGGGTCCTCCTAATCAGAGGAAATGGGCTGGGTGGCAAGACTCGCAGGATCCCAGTTAGGAGCAGGCTTGGGCAGAAGCATCAGCCTGCCACACTCCACACTGGGGAGGGGACCTGCTTTTGTCATCCCAGACTGGGTATGTCAGGACAGATAGATACACATGTCCCTGGCAAAGCCAGATACCATGGCATATGCCTATCAGCCTAGCTCTGAGACGCAGAGGATCAAGAGCTCAAGGTCATCCTTAGCTACACAGCAACTCTGAAGCCAGCCTGTGATACATGACACTGTCTCAAACAAACAAAACAAAAACAACAACAAACCAGGATGCCAGTCGGTGGTGGTGGTGGTGGAGGCGGCGCACGTCTTTAATCCCAGCACTCGGGAGGCAGAGGCAGGTGAATCTCTGTAAGTTCAAGGCCAGCCTGGTCTATAGAGCGAGTTCCAGGAAAGCCAAAGTTACACAGGGAAACCCTGTCTTGAAAAACCAATAAAACAAAACAAAACTCCTGAAAACCAAGTTTGGGCTCCAGTTGCCTTGCCATGGTCACAAAGGCAGACAGAGCTCAGAGAAGGGCAGAACCTTGGTAAAGGTGGGCGGCGGTGGTTAGGTCCTCTGCCACAGCTTCTATTCTTTCAAGGGCCTGGGAGTGGCCTTGAGCCCCATCTTCCTCCAAGGGGGCTGGGTTTCCCCACCTGGCCTTAGGATCCTCTCTTTGGAAATCCAGCCTTATAAGCTGGGCCCGGTGACATCTGTCACCCCAGCACTGAGGAGGTGGGAGCAGGGAGATCGGGACTTCAAGGCTGGCCTGGGCAACTTGACGCCCTGGCTCAAGACGGTGCTTTTGAGCTGAAGAGATGCTCAGTACTGCTGCAGAGGACTCAGTTCGGTTCCCAGTACCCACAGCTAGTGGCTCACAACTTCAGCTCATAGGTACCCTCTCTCTCCCTATACATAATATTAAAAAAAAAAAGCCGGGCGGTGGTGGCGCACGCCTTTAATCCCAGCACTCGGGAGGCAGAGGCAGGTGGATCTCTGTGAGGCCAGCCTGGGCTACAGAGTGAGATCCAGGAAAGGTACAAAGCTACACAGAGAAACCCTGTCTCGAAAAACCAAATAATAATAATAACAATAAAAATCTTTAAAACAATAAAGAGAAAAATCCAAGCCAGCTTTCACATAGCCTCCAGCCTTAAGTATCCCCAAATTCTGTCCCCTTCAGGGCAAGTTTTGTTTTTTTTGTTTTTGTTTTTGTTTTTTTTGGGGGGGGGGTTGTTTGTTTTTTGTTTTTTGAGACAGGGTTTCTCTGTGTAGCCCTGGCTGTCCTGGAACTCGCTCTGTAGACCAGGCTGGCCTCGAACTCACGGAGATCCGCCTGCCTCCCGAGTGCTGGGATTAAAGGTGTGCACCACCACCGCCGCCGCTGTCGCCCAGCTCAGGACAAGTTTTGTTCTCTCTTTAGCTAGAGAGTGGGTGACAGTCTGGAGGGAGCAAGCCGGCCTTTTCAGAGGCCTCTGCAAACTTGGCAAGCAAACTGAAAACACCAATCCTCTAAACTGAAGTAGATGTCCCCCCCCTCCAGTGCCCGGGGTGGAACGTGCACACATTCACAGGCAATCTCCCCAGACCCTCAAAGGTGAATTCTAGTCAAGCTCTTTTGAACCTGGGTTTGTTCACAACAACAGTCAGAATTCCTGTCCCCAGTCCCACAAGGCCATAGTCCCCAACTTGCCCAGTAAGGACTCCAAGGCAAGCAGGTGGAGGCCTAGACTGTGTCTGAGCTCTGTCTGCATCTAGGGCTGGGGCTGGGCAGGGCCCTGGAGGCAGGGAGCGGATCAGGACCGTGAAAGGGACACTAGCTTGGTGTCTGTTCCCGATGCAGTTTCTAAGGAAGACACATGCCCGAAGGAAAACGGGCAATGGCTACCCGTGGTGTGCACCCCAAGAGGTGTGTGCACCCCGAGAGGGGTGTGCACCCCGAGAGGGGTGTCGCAGCTCAGAGACGTAACTTCATCACAAAACCAACCCTCACCAAAACTTCACACAGTGCCTCAAGCAGGGACACATCTGTAATCCCACATTTTGGAAACTGAGGTAGGATTGACGAATGCTCGAGGCTAGCCTGATCTACATACAGAAGCCCTATCTCAACCTTTCAACCCCCCTCTACCCAAAAGAAAGAAATTCACACACACAGCCATCAGTGGGTACACATCTGTGACTGTGACACTTGAGAGACCGAAAATAGATTGCCATGATGTCTAGGTTAGCCTGAGCTACAAAGGTGTCTTTCTTTGCCAAAGTCTCACTATATAGCTTTGTCTGGCTTTGGGCTCATTATATAGACCAGGCTGGCAGGGATTAAAGGCATGGACCACCAAACACGGCTACACAGACTTCTAGGTCAACCTAGGCTACAGAGTGAGACGCTTTCTCAAACTCCCAAAAGAACCCTCAAACCATGGAGTGTGGTCACACTTGAGATCCCAGCACTTGGACAGCTAGGGAAGGAGGGTTTGAGGCTGGCCTGGGCTACATAGTGAATTCCAGACTAACCTGGACAAAGAGTAAGACCCCGTCTCAAACTCCCTCCTCTCAAGGGGGAGAAGCCTCCAACAGTTGAGTGTGGTCACAGGCTCGTGATCACAACACTGGAGACTGAGGTAGGAGGACTGCTGTGAATTTGAGGCTGACCTGGGCTATATAGTAACTTCCAGACTAGCTTGGGCTAGACCGAGACCCTACTCAGCAAACACTCCTGAAACCCAGGCCCCCGTCCCTCAGACACCGCACACAGTGCCCCTGCACCCACCGTGCCCGGAGCGCACACCTCTGCAGTCCCGGAGTCGGTCCCCGCCGCCGCCGCACCTGCCTGCTGGGCCAGCGTCTACTCCGGCTGCAGCACTGAGCTCCGCTCCCGCCCCGCCGGCCGCAGCCGCCTTCCCGCGCAGCCCCGCCCCCGAGAGGTGATTGGATGGAGGTGGGGCTCATTTGCATAGGGGCGGATGCTTGGGAGAGTCCGGGCTGATCCGAAGTAACAGACTAGAGAAGCCGGGCTCAGCCGTGAGCCGTGCGTGTCTGTGAGTTCGAGGCCAGTCTGGTCTACAAAACGAGTTCCAGGACAGCCAGGGCTTTACAAAGAAACCATGTCTGGAAAACAACAAAACAAAACAAAATACCACCACCAACAAAAAACAAAAGAAAGAGGGGGCTGGAGAGATGGCTCAGCGGTTAAGAGAACTGACCGCTCTTCCAGAGGACCAGAGTTCAATTCCCAGCTCCCACATGGCAGCTAACAACTGTCTCTAATTCCAAGATCTGACACCCTCACATAGACATACATGCAGGCAAAACACCAATAAACATAAAATAAAAATAAATAAATTATACAGAAGGGGGAAAAGAGGAAAAAGAAAACAGGGTCGGGTGGCCAGTTGAAACCGTTATGATGAACAGAGTTCAACCCCTGGTACTTGAATAGTGGAATCTGACATCCCCACGCTGTGGCCACATATGTATATAAATAAAGATGATTTAAAAAACAACACAGGGCAAGGATGCATGTAAACAACTGGGTTTCTCCGTGAGGCCACCTCACAGTGACCCTGGCCTTAACTTGAACCTTGTTCGGAACTCTGCCACTGTTAGTCCAGACCACACACAGGAGTGGCCCAGCGCTGCCGCCTGTTTTGATGACACAGTCTGCCCTCCCAGCTCTTCCGGCTGGAGCATGCTAAGTTTCTGGATCAAGGGCATCCTGGGCAATTTTGAGACTCTGCCTCTAAATAAAGAAATAAATAAACTGGGCCCGGGTACTCAGGCGGCTGAGACAGGAGGATGGTGAGTCTAAGGCCAGCCCAGACGACTTGGAAACACCGTGGTGGAAAATGAAGATGAGTAAACAAGAGGGCTGAGGACGTGACGGGGTGCTGCAGCAGGTCACCTTCCCTCCCCAACACCGGAAGGACAAACAACGCCAACGTAACCTTAGGATTAACAAGGCAGAGGCAGGATTGCTTCAAGTTCCAGGGCAACCTAGGCTACTGATTGAGACTGTCCAATAAATAAATAAAATAATTCCTTAGAGCCCTGATTCTGCTGGCAAATGGGACCAAGCCAGCCTTTAATGCTGGCTCACGGCCTTCTGAGATTGGACCCATTTCACAGGGGCCTGGGGTCACCGATGTAGCCCCCCAGCTGTGCCTCCAGCCAGTGTCCTGGACTTCTGCTGGACCCTGCTGACCTTGTGACTTTACCCTGTCCTCTTCTGGTCTCCCACCACCATGCCCCTGTCTCAGCTCACCTCTGGCTTTGCAGAGGGAAGGTGTGTGGCTCCCATCCACCCTCAGCCTGGAGTCCCAGCACCATCCCGCACAGGGCCAGGCCAGAAGAAAAGAATTACAGGATCAGAGGTCAGGGGCAAGGCTGGCTGTGGAGTGAGGCCCCAGGATGGCAGGAGTAGTCTTTGTACTCCCCACTCCCCAGTCTTGGGAGGTGGGGCTGGGCCCGTGGGGACAGTGGCAGGTCAGACTGGAATTGTGGAGGAGCAGTACCAGGAGCATGGGGGTGCTTCCCGGAAACGGGGACGTCTGCAGTGGGTTTCCAACATGAGGAGTTTGCCCTGGGTGAAGGACTTTGGGGTGTGGGGCAGGAGCGCAGCTGACCGGGTGGCCTCTGCCTCGTTCCACACCTGTGTCACTGGAACCCCGCCTGTCCGTTCAGCACAACTTCCAGCCCCGCACCGTGGTTCACTCGGGGCTCAGGGCAGTCCTCTTGCCTTAGCCCCTAAGCATTTGGATGACAGCAGTGACCCACTCCCCATGGTTACACACTTGCTCTTCAGACTCAGAGAAGATTGGATGGGTCCCCTGCCCTCGCCCAGCTGCTCACTCCACACTCACTGGTGTCCCCAGCACACACTGAGATCCGCGCCCAGCCTGGGGGCTTCTGCCTGGGCTCCGAGCTGAAGAACACGGCTCCTGTAGGTGAAGGAGCCTGGGGAGCCGCGGCCCCCGGGGCCCCGCTGTTTACCTGGCCACCTCCCCCTGGCTCTGATGCAACCGGCAGGCTCTGGTTACGTGAGGGCGGCAGCTGCAGCAGGGCCCCGGCCAGGGCCCAACCCGCCCACACGAAGCCACGCCCCACACCCACAGAGGCTCGCCTCACTGCCCTGGACCCCTGCAATCCCTGGAGGGACAGTCAAGTTACTACCTCTGGTTATTCAGGTGAGGCGGAACGTGAGTGGATGGAGCGAGGGACGGAGGTCTGAAAGCGAAGGCTCTTTGCTTCTTGGATTTTTTGCTCTCTCTCCTGTGAGGAGCCGAAGTTGGCTTCAAATTATGTAATAACAAGCCCGAGCCTGGCGTGGTGACAAATGCTTTTAGTCCCAGTACTCGGGAGGCAGAGGCAGGAGGATCGCTCAGTTCGAGGCTAGCCTGGTCTGCAGAGCGAGTTCCAGGACAGCCAGGGTTACATGAAGAGACCTTGTATTGGGAACAAAACAAAGGGACAACCCTACGTTTCTGACCCTCTTGCCTCGGGGCGGGATGTCAGGCGTGTGCGTCTGCCTGGCTGAGACGGGGTCCCACTCTGCAGGTCTGGTGGACTTCACTGCCGCAGTGCTGTGGTGGCAGGCAGGACTCACCACACCCAGCAGGGGAGGGCTGAAAGCTTTCTGGGGGCCCACTTATCCTGGGATTAGAAAGCCCCGCCCCTTTGCGGGGCCTGCTGTGTGAGCGCTGGCTGGTCACTTCACCTCTCTGCTAGCGGATAAGGTAGGGACAAAAGCCACAGGTTCTGGAGGAACCATTTCTCTGTCCTTCACATCCTCTGTTTGAGAACTTCCTCCCTCAACTCCATCCACCCAGTGCTGGGGTGCACACATCAGACTCCACGTCCTCCACCGGGGACTCCTGGGAGCCAGGCCCAGCACGCCAGCACCAAAGACTGCATGGGTCTCTTCAAGACCTGCAGCCCCTGAAGACAGCCTGTGTAGAGGAGGGCAGAGCCACATCTGGGGCACACACAGGTCTGTTCCTGGATAGAGAAGGTTTCCGGGAGAGGGGCCGCAGGGTGGCTCTGTCTTGCAGAGCACTGACTTCGGTTCCCAGTACCCCCATGGAGGCTCACAACCAACTTTAACCCCAGCACCCTCTTCCTGCCTCAACACCCGCACTTCCGCAAACCCACACACATACGCAAAACTAAAAATAAAGTAAATCTCTAAAAACACAGTGAGTTTTATTTGTACTTTACAACAAAATGTTTATTAAAAAGCCAGCAGCCTGGCGGTGCTGGGCTGTGACCTCAGCACGCAGGGCTGAGGCACAGGGGCTGAGGCACATGGCCGGCCTGTTACATAGCAAGAGCCGTGTGGAAAAGGAAATCGATTCAGGAACTGTGAGATGCTCAGGGGAAAAGGTGCTAGTTGCCAGACCAAGCTGGCCTCTGACCTCCACATATGTGCCATGATACTAATGTGCCCCCAATAAAATAAATGCAAAAGAAAAGTTTTAAAAGTCATAAGCACAGGCCACCGTGGGTTCCCTTTCAGCCCTGACAGGTCTGGAGGAGCCTATTCTTCACTCAAGGTCAGACCCCTTACAGGTTATTCCCAGTCAGGTGGCTGCTAGGTTCCGTCTTGCTTGTCCCATGGCACAGGAAGGTCACCGCCTGTCTCCAAGTTACCGAGTGAGGTGGGGGGGCTGTGAGCTTTGGTTGGAGCAGTGTGGGGACAGATGTAAGGCTTGCTGAGTGCCCCGGTCCCATGGAGGCTCAGTTCACTCTCAAAGGACCGGGAGCCTCTGCTGGGTTTGTGTGGGGCAGGACTGTGCGCCAAGATCAATGCTCGGCTGGGGGTGGGAGGGATGCAAATGAGATGTAAATTATTAACCATGGCTGGGGAGGCCTGGGCAACAGGTGCTGAGGTGGGGGACAGACCTGAGTCCTACTCTGGAACCTCTGAAAGGTGCCAGCTGCCAGATGAGGGGGCACCCAGGGGCTGGGGGTGTTAGGGAGCCCTGGAAGCACACTAGGTTGTTTCAGTGGCTGAATCCTGGAGGCACTTTTTACATTTACTATCTATTTACATGCATGTTATCTACGGAGGCATACTTGTGTGGGTGTTGGGGTTACAAGCTTTGGTGACATTCCTGGCCTTTTGTTTGTTTGTTTTTGTTTTTTGAGACAAGGTTTCTCTATGTAGCCCCAGCTGGCCTCAAACTCACAGAGGCCTGCGCCTGCCTCTGCCTCCCGAGCGCTGGGATTAAAGGTGTGCGCCACCTCCACCCGGCATGCCTGGCTTTTTAAATGTGGGTTCTGGTGGCTGAACTCAGGTCCCCTCAGTTGTGAGGTGAATATGTAGCTGACCGAGCCATCTCCCCAGCCCCTCCATGTCTGGCTGGCACAGCTGGGTCAGGTGGCCCTGCTCTACATGGCTCACCTGCGGTCTTAGGCAGAGCTGCGACACAATGCTCTTGCTCCAACTGCTCCAACTTGGGCAATTTATCTGGTTGGAGTTTGGGGTTTTTTGTTAGTTTGTTTGGTGCGTGTGTGAGTCTGGGAATGGAACCCAGGAGATGGGAGCTGGTGGCCAAGCCAGGGTAGGAGACAGTTATCTCCTGTGTTCACCTCAATCTCAGAGAAGCCAGCCCCCAGCCCTGCACCTATGTGACATGATGTAGGTCATGTGACCCCAGCATGGAAGAACACCTTCTGGACATTCAATGTATATGCACCAAGATTGCCCGGGGGGGGGGGGGACTACTGGAACAGTGACCCTGGTTCATGGCAATTATGGCTGAGCCAGGAGGCACAAGACACTGGCCGCCTTGCTAGGTGTTCAGTTCCTGCTGAGTAGGGAGCGGGCAAAGGGTCAGAAGGCCAGGGTGTGAATCCTGCTGCCTGCAGGTGGGGCAGCTGTCTCACCACTAAGCCACTTCCCTCTTGTGTGAGATGAGACTGTGTTGAGGGTCTTGGATTTAGACAGGCAGTGTGTATCTGACCCCATGAAGTGACCGGAGAGTGGCTCTGGGGGACAGAGGGGTGGCAATCTCAGGAAGGTGAAGAAGTCTTAGAGATGAAACTGGGATCAGGAGCCCAGGATGCCACGAGGTACACAGACTAGGAGACACATGACGCAGGGGCGCCCAGGTGTGGGCTGGGGCAGGAACGAAGGGGCGCCCAGGTGTGGGCTGGGGCAGGAACGAAGGGGCGCCCAGGTGTGGGCTGGGGCAGGAACTAAGGGGCGCCCAGGTGTGGGCTGGGGCAGGAACGAAGGGGCGCCCAGGTGTGGGCTGGGGCAGGAACGAAGGGGCGCCCAGGTGTGGGCTGGGGCAGGAACGAAGGGGTGCCCAGGTGTGGGCTGGGGCAGGAATGAAGGGGCACCCAGGTGTGGGCTGGGGCAGGAACGAAGGGGCACCCAGGTGTGGGCTGGGGCAGGAATGAAGGGGCGCCCAGGTGTGGGCTGGGGCAGGAACGAAGGGGCACCCAGGTGTGGGCTGGGGCAGGAACTAAGGGGCACCCAGGTGTGGGCTGGGGCAGATATGAAGGGGCACCCAGGTGTGGGCTGGGGCAGGAATGAAGGGGCGCCCAGGTGTGGGCTGGGTATGGGCAGGATGCACCAGGGCTGACAGGATCACAGGCACACACCTGGGAGCCCTTCTAGCTTCGGGTCCTCCCAGATGCCCCATGGGATTCTCGAGTGAAGAACTGCCCATCTCCTGTGGTGGTGGTGGTGGTGACAGCCGTGAGTGCCCAGAACCCTGGCAGGCTGAGGCACTCAGTGAATGCCCACTGACTGCTGCCCGGTCAGTTCTTGCTACCCAAGCGGCTTGCGAATGCTCACTGGACAAGGGTGCCCGGTGCTCGATGACCTGTCACCCAGCAGGCGCTCCGACTGCTGTCTAGGAAGAGGCTCTGCTGCCTCTGGGCTGCAAGCCAGTCTCCTCACACCTCCGGGCCTCTGCAGCAGAGGATGGTCAGCACCAATGGGGCCCATGGGGATCAGCCCCTCTGCTTGAGGTGGTGAGAGGACCCTAGACTCAAACCCCAATACAGCAACAGGCAAAGGCCGGAGGGAACCCCCAGCTGTGTGCAGCCTGAAGCAGCCTCAGGGTTGGTCAGTTTACAGTGTTGTAAGACGTTGGGATTTGGGACGATTCTCTCCCGCACAGACACAGCTGTCACAACGTATAGCCGTCATTGACCACGCGGCCTCAGCTGGATGAGCCATGTTTACATGACGCAAAAGCTGAAGACCAGAGAAGTGAGGTGCAGCCTCAAGGTCCCACAGCAGCTGAGTGGTCGGGGGCATAGGAGGCAGGACTCTGCCTGAGGGAGAGGAAGCTGAGGCAACAAGAGACCTGATCAGCAGCGAGTCAGAGTGGGAACCCCAAGCCAGCCCCCCATCCCAGAAGAGCAGCCGGGAACCCCAACAGTTAGACAGCAGGTCCCCGCAGGGACACCAGTGGGTTAGTTCAGCAGAGGGGCAGCCTCCGCACTGACCTGGGTGGGGAAGTCGGTGGCCCTGAGAGTCTTCCGGGGTCAGGGTCAGGCCACAGAAGGAGGGGAAGGTTTCTCCTGGCTGGAACAAAACATTTGGGGTGCATGAGACTGATGCCACGGCTCGGGACAGCTCAGCCGAGCTGACTGGAGGCTGGAGTCACACCCTGGTCCCCCAAGACCTGAGCTCTTGAGTAAGGATGGGATCAGCAGGTCAGAGGCCAGGCCAGGCTGCCTGGGCAGATGGGGCGCAACACAGATGAAGAGCGGAGAGGGGTCGGCAGCACTTTCTACTGCTGCTCCTCTCATTCCAGCGACAGGCAGAGTCGGTGGACCCCAGTAAAGACTGGCTGAGGCCGGTGCAGGTCGGCTCTGTGTTTATTGAGTTATAACCAACACACAAAAAACCCAAGGACAGCAGTTGCTTTTCATCTCACTGGGCCTCAGCTGGAGAAAGCACAGCAGGGCAGGGTGGGAAGCCCAGTTCCCCACCAACCTCAACTTCCCAGAGTCAGCCACAGGGCCTCGCTCTGGCCATGTTTCTGGGGATGCCAGGAGGCTGCTCCTTGACCTGTTTCTCGGTCACTGTCCCTGTGAGCCTGCCAATCAGGCACCGCTGTATTCCTCACATGCAGCTGGGTTACAGGGGATTTGTGCCACAGATAACAAAGAACACCCGGACAGCTCCCTGGTTAGGGCGGTGACAGGGCTGGGGTGGGGCAGTGGCTGAGGCTACCTGTGGCCCTGAGCGCTGGTGTTCATGTGGTCCCGGATGCTGATGGCCTGTTTGAGCAGGCCTTCCACACTACGGAAATACACACTGCTGTCCACTAGGCTCTTCACAGCACTGAAACAGAAAGGAGGGGATCAGCGCCGAGGCTGCCGGGAGGTCCCTACCCTGGCCACACCAGCAGCCTCAGTGAGGAGCTGTGGAGGTCAGCCCAGCCTTCAACACCATTAACGACTGACAACTAAAAGAGGTTTCCTGTCTGTAAAGCCAACACTCAGTGTGTCTGTCTGCTGAGACACTGTTGTCCTGCTCAGGGAAAGGATACCTCTCAGCCCAGGGACTGTCGTGGGTGTGGCTTTCCAGGGATGGAACTGCTCTTTATGCAGTGTTTAAAAGGTGGCTGGCTGGTTGATTGGCTTGATCTGTTTGGAAGGCATCCAGGCAGTGGTACCGGGTCCTGTGCTCATTGCATGAGTTGGCTGTTTGAAACCTGGAGCTTATGCAGGGACGCTTGGCTCAATCTGGGAGGAGGGGACTGGACCTGCCTGGACTGAGTCTACCAGGTTGATCGCAGTCTTGGGGGAGGCTTTGCCCTGGAGGAGGTGGGAATGGGAGGTAGGCTGGGGGGAGGGAGTGGGAGGGGGAGAACAAGGGAACCCGTGGCTGATATGTAGAACTGAATGGTATTGTAAAATAAAATAAAAGTTAAAAAAAAAAAAGGTGGCTGGCTGGCTGTGTAACTTGGCTTTTAGGATTTGAAGTGTACAGGTCAGGCATGGTTGTACATGCCTGTCCTCCCAGGACTGGGGAAGGCTGAGGCAGGAGGATCCCAAGTTTGAAGGCAGCCTGGGCTGTAGAGTGAGACCCAATCTCAAAATTATATGAATCATCATCATCATCTTCTTCTTCTTCTTCTTCTTCTTCTTCTTCTTCTTCTTCTTTTTTTTTTTTTTTTTTTTTTTGGTTTTTCGAGACAGGGTTTCTCTGTGTAGCTTTGCACCTTTCCTGGAACTCACTTGGTAGCCCAGGCTGGCCTCGAACTCAGAGATCCGCCTGGCTCTGCCTCCCGAGTGCTGGGATTAAAGGCGCGCGCCACCACAGCCTGGCATGAATCTTTGTTAAAAAAGCATTTCTTTGTGGAGGGCATGCATCTGCAGCAGTGCCCTGTGGGGTCAGAGGGCAACCTGCAAGAGGCAGGCTTGGCCAGCCACCTTCACCCACCGAGCCCTCTCTCTGGCCCCACGTCCTTCCTATGAGTACTGGAGTCATCTGTGTGAAGGGCTTTGTTACTCTCGTGTCCAGAAAACCCCACAGAACTGTGCAAATGAGGGTATCAAGTCCTCAGTAAGAGTCCATGAAAAGCCCAGGCAATCGAGGATGTGCCTATCAAAGGAACTGGCTGTCTGAACCTGCACTTTACAGAAGCTGTGAGATGCTGGAGTGGGTGAGTGTGGCTGGACACTGCTGTGGGATGTCTTTCTGTAGGCTGTGAGTATGTGTTGCTATGATTGGTTAATAAAGAAGCTGCTCTGGCCTATGGCAAGGTAGCTTAGAGGCAGGTGGGAAATCCAAGGAGAGAGAAGGGAAAGAAAAAGGCGGAGTCTGGAGAGATGCCAGGAGAAGAAAGATGTGAAAGTACCGGCTGGCTTACTTATAGATGAATGAAATGGGTTAAGCTATAAGAGCTAGCCAGCAAGAAGCCTGCCATAGGCCATGCAATTGGTAGTTAATATTAAGCCTCTGAATGATTATTTTGTAAGTGGCTGGGGGACCATGCAGGCCGGCTGGAATGGAAAAACCTTCTGGCTACAGGACACAGGGACAATGACTCAAAAGGAGGGCTGATGTGTGACTGAGGAGGCCTGAGAATGCAGAGAAGAGCCAGGCATGGCGGCACACTCCTTTAATTCCAGCATAGCTCTATGCTGGGGTCCACACAGTGGAAGGAGAACAGATTCTTGTAAACTGTCCTCTGCCCTCTACTTGTGTGCACCATGGCACATGTGTGCCCCCCCCACACACACACACTAAAATGACCTCAGTTCCTGGGAAGGCAGAAGCAGAAGGACTGCTTAAACCTGGGTATTCAAGGCCAGCCTGGAGAGACACCAAGACCCAACTCAAGAACACCATGCAGGTAGAAGTGGTGGCATGTTCAGTACCTGCTGGCCAGGCTCTGCACTGGAGGACACATCACAGGGTGGAAGGCAACCCTGACTCCCCTGAACTGTGGTCCAGCCTCAGGCTCTGTGCCACCGCTCAGCTGGGAGGGAGCTGGTTTTTGTATCTGTGTGGTTTATGTGTGAATATGTGTCTGTGGGTGTTTGCATGTGTGTGGAGGTCAACACTGGGCATGCTCACCAATTGCTCTCCACCTTATTTTTCACGCAAGAATTCCAGCAATGGAGTCTTAGCCCCTAATTTGAGACAAGAATCTCTCACTAAAATAGGAACTCGATGGCGGGACCAGCTGCCTAAGGGAGCTCGGGGCATGCTCCTGCCTCCAGCTCCTCAGGACTTACTGGTGCACACCAACTGCCCACGAGGGTACTTCAGATGGAACTTGTGCAGCGAGCACTGTATCCAGTGAGCCCGCAGCCCCAGTCAGAGGCAAAGAGTCAATTCCCCAAACTCCCCAAGAACAACTGTGGGGGACCCAACAGAGCTGTCCTGGCTGCCGCAATGGGGGGACGGGGATTGGGAACCTACGGCACTCTGCCCTGTGACAGATGCAGCAGGGGGTCTCACCTGCAGGCGTACTCCACGGTGTATATGGCACCTTGGCTCTGCTCCTCCCACCTCTGCATGTCAGCCTGCAGGATTGGGGAGTGTTAGGAAGGAAGGCTCTATGGGAACAAGTGTTCTATGACAGATCCCTCCCAGTTCCCCATCCCAGAGCCCCACCTGAGTCCTCCACCCCCACCTGAGTCCTCCACCCCCACCTGAGTCCTCCATCCCCACCTGAGTCCTCCACACCCCCCACCTGAGTCCTCCACCCCCTGACCTGAGTCCTCCACCCCTGACCTGAGTCCTCCACCCCCCCACCTGAGTCCTCCACCCCCACCTGAGTCCTCCACCCCCACCTGAGTCCTTCATCCCCATCTGAGTCCTCCACCCCCTGACCTGAGTCCTCCACCCCCACCTGAGTCCTCCACCCCCACCTGAGTCCTCCACCCCCACCTGAGTCCTCCACCCCCACCTGAGTCCTCCACCCCCCACCTGAGTCCTCCACCCCCACCTGAGTCCTCCACCCCCACCTGAGTCCTCCACCCCCACCTGAGTCCTTCATCCCCATCTGAGTCCTCCACCCCCTGACCTGAGTCCTCCACCCCCACCTGAGTCCTCCACACCCCCACCTGAGTCCTCCACCCCTGACCTGAGTCCTCCACCCCCACCTGAGTCCTCCACCCCCACCTGAGTCCTCCACCCTGACCTGAGTCCTCCATCCCCATCTGAGTACTCCACTCCCTGATCTGAGTCCTCCACCCCCCGCCTGAGTCCTCCACCCCCACCTGAGTCCTCCACCCCTGACCTGAGTCCTCCACCCCCACCTGAGTCCTCCACCCCTGACCTGAGTTCTCCAACCCCATCTGAGTACTCCACTCCCTGATCTGAGTCCTCCACCCCCGCCTGAGTCCTCCACCCCCGCCTGAGTCCTCCACCCCCACCTGAGTCCTCCACCCCTGACCTGAGTCCTCCACCCCTGACCTGAGTCCTCCACTCCCTGACCTGAGTCCTCCACCCCCACCTGAGTCCTCCACCCCCCACCTGAGTCCTCCACCCCCACCTGAGTCCTCCACCCCCACCTGAGTCCTCCACCCCCACCTGAGTCCTCCACCCCCCACCTGAGTCCTCCACCCCCTGACCTGAGTCCTCCACTCCCCGACCTGAGTCCTCCACCCCCACCTGAGTCCTCCACTCCTTAGCTGTCTTGGTTGGGGTTCCCTACTCCTAGCTTAGACCACAGACTTCTTCTGCGGTCCTCCTCCCCCTAATGCTATGTGGCTGCCAGGCCTCCAGCCCTCAGCACTGGCTGTTTCTTCTGCCTGGCGCACCCTTCCGTGGGCTCTTCATTCACCTTGCTGGTCACAACACAGACCATGCTGTCTCCTTCAAAAGCCACCCAAGGGCTGTCCCCACGCTGTCCAACCTGACTCAGCTGCCACAGGCCACCTCACCAGAGTCTCTGCTTGGACTTCAGCCCCTCTACATGTAGCACCCCACTCCTGATCAGGAGCTGTGAGTGGACTGGGGGAGATCCTCGGCAGGGCTGGCAGAACTCACCTTGTGCTGGGCCAGCTCTGGCAGTGAGCGGCGCACATGTTCCTGTAGCCGGTACAGGGCCACGGACGGCTCGTTGGCCAGGACATAGACACTCTCGGTGAACTTGTCTGTGACTGAGTGACATGGTGGGAACAGGAGACAAGTATTAGACCCCCGTCTTTATTTTATTTTGAATTATGTGTATGTGTGTGTCTATGTGAGTGTATATACCCATAAGTGCAGTGCCATGGAGGCCAGAAGAGCTGGTGGTTGTGAGCTGCACACTGTGAATGCTGGGACCCAAACCCCAGACATTTGTAGACCACTACTGAGACCTCTCTCTAGCTTTTTTTTTTAAAGCTAGGGTCTCATGTAGCCCAGAGCAGATTTTAGCTTTCTGTAATCAAGGATGACTTTGAACTCCCAACCTCCTGCCTCCACCTCCTGAGTGCTGTGAATGCAGATGTGTGACGCCACACTTAGTTTATGTGGTGCTGGGCGTGTAACCAGAGTTCATGCATGCCAGGCAAGCGCTCTGCCAGGTGAGCACAAGCCCACATTAGACTCCTGGTTGTTCAATCTTCGAGCCCAATCAGAGGAGGGGACCTGCCAGGGTGCACTCCTGCACCGGCCATCACCCTGAACTCACAGGCTTTTCCCACTGCAAACCCACTTTCAGGGACACTGGTGAACAGTACTATTGCCACTGAGACCCCTTGGCCTCTTTTATAACCTGTATGGAACATCATACGAGAATCCAGTAGCTCTGGATTCCCTGAAACTCCCTGTGTAGACCAGGCTGTCCTCAAACTCAGAGCAATCCTCCTGCCTCTGACTTTCAAGTGCTGGGAAGAGAAGCATGCACTAGCTGACCAGAGGATGACCAGAGAACCCAAAGGTGCCTCAAGTCCACATCCTCGTGTGGCCTCTACTTTGACCAAGATGGGAATGGTGTGAAAGCCCACACCTCGTGCTGTGATGGAACAACCCTTAGGTGTACCCCGTCACCAGCCCTGCCACAGAGCATGCCTGCGGAGCTGCCCTCTACAGAACCCAGCAATCGCTTCCTTCTCCCCAGAACTCATGTGTCCCCCACAAGTCAACTGCACATAAAACATCATCCCACGGTAGACTTCGAGCAAGGGCTTTCCAGTCGGCCAAGTCTCCAACCTTCCTGCCCCATCCATCAAGAATCTTGTTGCTTCCAACTGCACTGTCCCCACTCCCCTGCCGGTACCAGACCAGCTCTGACAACAGTCCCAGCTCCGGGCTGCAGATGGCGCCTTTGTTATCACCCAGGGCTTCCACCAGCCAAAGAAAATAACCCACTTATCCAGTTTTTATTTATTTTGCAATGTCGGGGATCAAACCTAGAGCCTTGGCAACATTCTGGGCAAAATGCTCACGACTGAGCTACTGCTCCAGCTCTTCTCCTGAGACTAAGTCTCACCAGGATTAAACTGGCCGTCAATCAATAATCCCGCTTCTTGCCTCTAGAGGAAAGATTAGAGTACTTCGTCACCAAGCCTGCTCGTTTACGTGTTCACAGGATAAGAAACCAATCAAACTGAGCATGGGGTGCGCGCCTTTAATCCCAGCACTCGGGAGGCAGAGCCAGACGGATCTCTGTGAGTTCGAGGCCAGACACAGAGAAACCCTGTCTCGAAGGGGGAAAAGAGGCAGAAGTGTTAGAGGACAGCCTGATCTACATAGCGAGTTTTCCAAAACCCCCAGGGCTACATCCTGAGATCTTGTCTCAGAAACAAAAAACAGAAAGAGCCTTCCCCTGCTCCGGGTCACTACTGCACGGCGGTCACATCACCTCCCGCGGGAGACCCCGCCATCCGCCCGGTGTCCCGCAACACCTTTCTTTCCCTTCAGCTGCATCTCTGGTTCTTCCATAGTGAAGGCCGCCAGACAGGGCCCCAAAACCGGAACCGGAAGTCGGGAGACCGGGACGTCTGCCTAAACTTTCCGGGTTGGAACAGCCGCCGCAGGCCTGCAGGTCTGGCGTCGGGCTCGCTGACCCCTCCAGCGTTTGTTCAGACTGGAGATGGAGGGCGGCGACCCCGCGCGTGCGTGGGCAGGGTGGAGCCTTCCCGACGCTCCGGGGTACCGCGTCCCTGCACACGCTGACGTCCCTCGGACCGGGAGGCACTAATGAACCCGGCCCCTTGACCTCCGCCAGGTCCCTCACTGTCTCCGCCCCTGGAGCCCCGCGCTCCGCCCGCAGGTGGCGCCGACTGGGGAGACGGTGGGCGGGGCGGGGAAGAGGCTGCACATGCGCAGTGAAACCTTCAGCGCCCCCGGCCCGTCACGGGGAGACCGCGCGCATGCTCCGCTGTACTTCCTGACCTGCGGAAGCCGTGCCCGGCCCTCGGGTCTTAAAGGGCCAGAAGCAGCTGCGGTTCCTTGGCACTTTTGCTGGGAAGGGGTGCGCAGGCGCAGTGGGGAGTTCTCCAGTTGGAGTAGTCGTCGCGTATTAAGTTGCTGCTCTCTGTCCCAGCCGAGGAAGCGAGAGTGCTGAGCGTCCGACCACCAATTTGCACCTCACTAGATCCACTGGACCAGAAAAGTTTGTGAACAGGGGTTCCCGAGTTTTGGGATACCCAGGCTTGCAGCGTAGGGGGACGGAGGAGGCTGGAGGGAGGTGAGTGAACCTCCTGTGTCGTAGCGTTTATAGAGCCCTAAGTCATTTTGGCGGACCCTGACCCAAATAACCACCGAGGCACACTGCTAAGTTTAGTGTTAGTATCCCTCGGTGCTGTTTTCTGACATGACCTCTCTGAGGCCTCGTTTTTTTCACCTTATTGAGGAGAAAACTGAGGTTCAGCTTAGTCATAGCCCAGGTTTTCACAGCTTGTAAGCGAGGGGATTTGAACACAGACTGCTGCCCGAACTATGATTTTATTGCCTGGTGCAAGTGCCTGGGACTCTGGTGTTAATTTCTTGGCAATAGCAATTATCCAAAGCCTAAAGTTTCCCATTCTCACTATACAAGGCAGAGTATGCAGACCATGCCTAGTGTGTGTGCGCATATATACATATACATACACACACCACAGAGAGAGAGAGAGAGAGAGAGAGAGAGAGAGAGAGAGAGAGAGAGCGCGAGAGCGAGAGCGCCAGGCTGGCCTCGAACTCAAAGGATCTACCTGATCTACCTGGCTCCTGAGTACTGGCATTAAAGGTGTGCACCACCATGTCAGGACCTAACCAAGTCCCAGCCCCTGATAAGAACTAATTTATTCCTTTATTTGGGGGTGGGATGTGCCATGGAGCTGATGTGGAGGCCAGAGGACAACTTAGTAGCGTCAGTTCTTTCCCTCACCATGTGGGTTCCTGGGACTAAACCTAGGCCATCTGGCCTGGTGTCAAGCTGAGTCATCCTGGGGACCCGAGAGCTTTTGATAATTGTCATCTCTTCCCTCCAGCTCCCACCATGGAGCCCACTCAGCTTGCAGAGAACCTCATCCCAAACCAGCAGTCCCCTGCTCCTGAACTTGAGGATCCTGAGGACCCCAGAGACGAATCCCCAGACAGCTCAGATACTGTGGTCCTCAGTCTGTTCCCCTGCACCCCAGAGGCTGTGAATCCTGAAGCAGATGCCAGTGCATCCTCATTACATGGTGAGAACCTGGGTTTCGGTGAGGGAGACCGTCAGGTTCCACAGAACTCTCTGCCCTCATGGCAGGAAACCTGGGACCACTCTTCCCCTCCGCCCTTCTAGATTTTATTTTTATTTCAGTGTGTGTGTGTGTGTGTGTGTGTGTGTGTGTGTGTGTGTGTGATGTATGCACATGTTCCTGAGGTTGTGTGCGTGTGTTCACACTACTGATGTGCATATGTGTGCACATGCATGGAGACCAGACGTTGACATGTTGTCTTCTTCAATGACTTGTATACCTTGTCTATAAAAAATATTTTATTTTTTAAAATATTTGCCAGGTATGGTTGGCACTCATCTTTAATCCCAGCTCTCAGGCACCTCTGTGAGTTCAAGGTCAGCCTGGGCTACAAGGGAGTTCCAGGACAGTCAAGGACAGTCAAGGTCACTTACAGAGACCCTGTCTTTAAAAAGTGCTGTGGGATAGGTAGAGAGATAGCTGAATTGTTTAGAGCACTTGTTCTTCCAGAGGATCTGGGTTCAATTCCCATCACCCCCAGAGCAGCTTATAAACATCTTAACTCCAGCTTCAACCCAAATACCCCCAGAGATCTGACTTCCTCTGGCCTCTGAGGACACACACATAGTACACATACATTCATGCAAGCAAAACATACACATAAAATAAAATAAGTACATCTAAACAAAAAAGTTTTAAAGGGTTTATTTTATTTTATTTATTTATTGTATATTGTTGTTTTGCCTGTGTGAGGGTGTCGGGTCCCCTGGAACTGTAGTTACAGACAGTTGTGAGCTGCCGTGTGCTCTTAACCACTGAGCCATCTCTGCAGCCCCTAAAGGATTTTTTTTTAAAGATTTATTTGTTTATTATGTATACAGTGTTCTGCATGCATATCTGCAGGCCAGAAAAGGGCGCCAGATCTCATTATAGATGGTTGTGAGACACCACGTGGTTGCCGGGATTGAACTCAGGACCTCTGGAAGAGCAGCCAGTGCTCTTAACCTCTGAGCCATCTCTCCAGCCCCCCAAAGGATTTTTGAATGGTTTATTTTATGTGTATGAGTGCTTTGCCTGCATGTGTCTTGCACCACGTGCATGCAGTGCCTGAGGGAGCCAGAAGAGGGCGTCTGAACCCTGGACGGCAGTTGTACACCCACGCCCAACACAGATGCCGATCAAACCCCAGAGAAACATCTCTGCAGACCCTCAATTTTTACATTACATTTATTTATTTCATGTGTGTTTGTGCACATGTGTGAACATGTGTGTATGTGGAGGATAGAAGGCAGTTTTCGGGTAGGTTTTCTCTTGTATCTCGCGGGTCCTAGGGTCAACATGCCCACAACACAAGCCTCTACCAGCTGAGCCATCGTTCTGGCCGCCACCTTATGTTCAAGACAGAGTCTTTGAACCTGAAACTCACTCATTCAGCTAGACCTGCTAGTCAGTGAGTCCTAGCACTATAGAGGCAGAAGCAGGCAGGTCTCTGTGACTTAGAGGCCACTCGGTCTACGTAGTGAGTTCTAGGCCAGCCAGGGTTACACAGTGAATGTTTAAAAAAAAAAAATCTGTGTATTTGTATGTATATGTGCACATATATGTATGCATGTGTGTGTATATGTATGTATATAGAGAGAGCCTCTCTATTTAGAGTCCTGGATGTCTTGGAACTTGTCATATGGACCAGGCTGGCCTCAAACAGAGATCCGCATGCCTCTGCCTCCTGAGTGCTGGGATCAAATGCATACTCCTCCACACCTGGCCATTTTGTAAATGTCTTTAGTGTGGCAAAATACATACATTTACTATGTGGACAGTTCTTTGGACAATTGCAGTACAGGTTAGTGAACTTGGGCACACTCACCAGCTTGTGCCACCGTCACTTCTACCTAGTTCCAGAATATCGCCATCACTGCAGGAGAAGACTCCCCTCCCCGAGGCCAGGGCAACACTGATCTGCCTCCTGTCTCTGGTAATTGCCTATTCACATTGTTCTGGTCGATAGTGTCCCGGGGGTGGCCCAACATCTTGAACTCATGATTGACCCAAGTGTGGCATGGGGCAGCTAGCTCTTCATTACTCTTCATGATCACATAGTATACCAGTGGGTGGGCGGACCACATTTTGTTGACCTGTTTATCTATTCACAAACATTTGGGTAGTTTCTTTTTATTTTTTAAATGTGTGTGTGTGTGTGTGTGTGTGTGTGTTTGAGCATGCGTGCATGCACTGGTGCCCACAGAAACCAGAAGATATTGGCTCTTGCTGGAGCTGGAGTTACAGGTGGCTGTGAGCTGGCAATGTGGGTCCTGGGAGCTGAATGAACTCCAGTCCTTTTTTAAGAACAACTGGCACTCTCAATTGCTGAGCCAGCCCTCTGCCCACCCCCCAGCCCCCCAGGTTCTTCTGTGCTGTTGGGAATAGTATTGCTTCGAGCACCAAGTTTTCATTTGAACTAGGCTGTCTGAGTACTTCAGAGGTAGAAACAGGAAGATTTGAAATTCAGGGTTATCCTCAGCTACAGAGAGATCCTGGGCTACACAAGACCTTGTCTCAGGAAGGCTCCCACAGAGATGACTGGGTCAGGTAATGCTGCCCTGAGAACACAGGGACCTGAGTTCAATCCCAAGCAGCCAGAGCAAAAGCTGGTGTGGTAAAACACACTTGCAGTTCCATCCCTGGGGAGGCAGAGACAGGAGGGTCCCAGGACCTGATGGACAGCCAGCCTCGCCCAAATGGTGAGCCCAAGCCTGTCTCAAAAGGCAAGGTGGACAGCTCCTGAGGAGTACACCTGAGGTTGACCTCTGACCTCTATATGTGAGTGTGTGTGTGAGAGCGCGTGCACACGCACTCACACACACACACACTCTCTCACACACACACACACACACACACACACACGCACGCATGCACTCACTCACACACGCACACACTCACACACACACTCGCGCGCGCGCACACACACACACACGCACTCACACACACACCACACACACACACACTCTCTCTCACACACACACACTCACACACACACGCGCGCGCGCGCGCGCGCGCGCACTCACACACACACTCACACACCACACACACACTCTCTCACACACACACACACACACACACACACACACACACACACACACACACGCACAGTTGGTCCATCCCTTCTCCTCCTGTTTCCTTACTTGAAACATCCCGAGCCCAGGCTTCCTTGTCCCTAACACATCTAATTTGATGTCACACCAGGACCTGTGTCCTTCCCTACCCCTTCCCAGCTTGTTGGGAGTGGAGTGGGGGTCACCTGAGAGCCGCCTGCTCCAAACGTCTTGTCAGAGAGACTCGCCACCCGTCCTGTTTTTCTCCTTACCTGCTTCTTCTCCTTCCTTCTTTCCTGTGGCAGGATTTCACTGTGTAGCTCAGGACAGCCTCAAGCTTGGGATTTCCCTCCTGCCTCTACCTCCCCAGGACTGGGATTATGGGGGTGTGCCCCTCAAGCCTATTTGTTCTGTGGCCTTTTTATGGCCCCTCTCTTTAGTTTCTCTTTGTAGCCCTGGCTGTCCTGGAACTTGCTCTGTAGACCAGGCTGGCCTTGAACTCACAGAGATCTGCCTGGCTCTGCCTCCCGAGTCCCGGGATTAAATGTGTGTACTACCATCGTGTGGCTATTTACCTCTCATTTTTATTTACTTATAGTCTTCAAAAAGATTTATTTTTACTTAAAAAAGTATGTGTATGGGTGTTTTGTCTGCATGTGTGTCTGTGCAGCATGAATGCCAGGTGCCCACAGTGGCCAGAAGAAGGCGTCAGGTCCCCTGGAACTGGAGGTACAGTAGGTTGTGAGCCAACATATGGGTGCCATAAACCAAATCTGGTCCTCTGGAAGACCAGAGTGCTGTTAACCACTGAGCCATCTCTCTAACCCAATTTTGATTTTTAATTGTGTGTATGTGTAGTGCACATATTGTCCACAGAGGCCAGAAGTATTGGGTGCCCTGGGCTGGAGCTACAGGTTGTGGTTCTGAGTCACGCAACATGGGTGCTAGGAACCAAATTCGGGTCCTTTGGAAGAGCAGCAAGCACTCTTAACCGAAGAACGATCTCTCCATCTCCCTTCTCTTGTTTTGTGCTGGGAACTCAGCCCCATCCTCACATCAGGCCAGGGCTGTGTCACTGCCCTGGATCAGCAGCCCTTCTCTGCCTCCGCCTTCCCCCCTCCTGTTTGCTTTGGCTTTTACCAGACAGGGTTTCTCTGTGTAACAGCCCTGGCTATCCTGGAACTCACTCTGTAGACCAGGCTAGACTCGAACTCAGAACCCTTGGAGTGCTGGGATCAAAGGCATGTGCCACCACTGCCTAGCCTCCTATTTTTTTAACATAGGGTTTCACTCTGGAGCCCAGGCTGCAGAGACTTGTGATACCTGCCCCAGCCTCCTGAGTAGCTGGGAAAGTGAGCCTGAACCACTAGGCCCCGCCCCTTCGCCCCTCATTTAAAAAGGTTATTTTATTTACTGTTAGCATCTGTGTGGATGTGGGTGTGCACATGGAGATCACAGGGGTGGCCTTTGCAAGCCTTGAGCCTGCAGCATATGCCTGGACACCCCGAGACAAGCAAACACTGGGGAACAGACTCCTCCTCTCCCTGCAGGCAGCTTCTTGAAGCACTCAACAACCCTCACAAACCGGCAGCGTGGGAATGAGGTCTCGGCGCTGCCAGCTACCCTGGATTGTAAGTAGAACTCGAGGGGTGGGGTGGGGCTAGAGGATTCCTTACAAGCCTGGCATGGCATCCCACGGCCCAGCACTCGGGAGGTGGAGGCTGGGGGGTCAGAAGTTCAAGGACATCCCTGGCTACTTACTGAGTTGGAGGTCAGCCTAGACAAAGAAAAGCCGTAGTGAGGAATGTGACTCAGTTGGTGTCTGCTCACCAGCATGCACAGAGTTCTGAGTTTACCCCAAGCTCCTCATAAATTGAGAATAGTAGCATGTACCTGTCACTCAGCACTCAGGAGGATCAGCAGTCCCGGGTCATCCTTAGCTACATAGCAAGTTACAGGGTAAACTGAGGCAGACCTGGGGAGGGGTGGAGGGGGTGAGCACTGTGCCTGTCTCTGGTCCCAGCTCTGTCCATCCACCAGCTTGCAGCCCAAGGGGAGCTGAGCCAGCTGAAGGACCATCTGCGGAAGGGTGCGTGTCCTGTGTGCATGCACATGCCTGTCGGGTAGGGGAACTTATATGTGAGTGGCTTGTGTGTACAAGTATGTTTTGTGTGTTCCCGTTCATGTGACCCCCGAACCCTGCCCACCCCACTCATGAGAGTGCACTTTTGTCATCTCCCACCCCATGTCCCTCCCACTTGTCAGGTGACAACCTGATCAACAAGCCAGATGAACGTGGCTTTACCCCCCTCATCTGGGCCTCAGCCTTTGGAGAAATTGAGACAGTTCGCTGCCTGCTAGACTGGGTACGTCCTGGGGATGTGGGGACAGGCTGGGCCCGAAGCTTCTGAAGCTGCTGCCTTTGAGATGGGCTGTCCCACTTGAGGACCCTGAGATTTCTGCTTCCCTAGGGTGCTGACCCTCACATCCTGGCCAAGGAGAGGGAGAGCGCCCTGTCGCTTGCCAGCATGGGCGGTTACACCGACATTGTGAGGTTGTTGCTTGAACGTGACGTGGACATCAACATCTATGACTGGGTGAGCACTGCCGCCTGGATCTGTCTTAGCCTCCTAAGCTTCCATTCCTGCTCCACATGGATGGAGTCCCTGGGAGGTGCTAGGCCTGCCCTGGGTTCTGGGAACACAGGACAACTGTTATCACAGCTGGTAAGAGTTCCCATTGTCTGGGAGACAGATGCACAAAGAGAATGAGTAGAGCTGTGAGGGCAGGCTCACCAGCAGCTGCAAGAGCCCCAAAGCCGTGAGAAGTCAGGGAGGGCTACCTGGAAGAATGGGCGTCTAAGAGACACAGCATGAGAGCCCATGTGGTAGACAGCAAGTGGGTGAATTGGCAGCCAGGGCAGGGGCAATGGTTTTCACCTCGTCTTATCCCACAGAACGGGGGGACACCACTACTTTACGCTGTGCGTGGGAACCATGTGAAGTGTGTGGAGGCCTTACTGGGTGAGTAGGAGATCACTGGGCACTTTGGGAATCCTGGACTCCAAAAGTAGACAAGAAGAGGCAGAGGAGTATGTGGGCTTTCATGTTCGATCCAGTCAGCCACATTGCCCCCCCCAACCCCCCAGGGACTCTAAATCCTAAGTCCTGTTCTTTGGGTGGGGGCACTGAGGTCTTGCCACTGCCCAAGGTCACCGCAGACCTGTAGCTGTACCATGGGGGGGTCATTTCAGCCCTGCAGCCCCCAAGGCCTGCTGCCAGTGTTGGTTCTGCTTTGCAGCCCGGGGCGCTGACCTCACCACAGAGGCTGACTCTGGCTACACCCCAATGGACCTCGCAGTGGCCCTGGGATACCGCAAAGGTGGGCTTGAGATCCTGGGGTGGACTGAGGGACCGTGTGTGGGGTGGTCACAGAGGGGTACACAGGATGCTCCCCGAAGGTGCTAGATGATGCCCTTTAGCACCCTGGCACCTCCTCATCCTGGCTCTTGGCACTTGGGCTGTGGTCAGGACACCAGTGCCTGACAGGGATGGAAGCCACTCTGGGGTACAGACTCGCAGAGATACTAATAGCCCCAGCTTAGCTCCAGGGTAGGTGTAGATCTTAGTCCTCCCTGGCACAGGCACGCACCGTGACACATGGTACTGGGCTGAGCACTGAGGCCACCCCAAACTGCTATCTATTTCTGCTGCTCTAACAGAATTACAAGATAGAAGGTTTTATTTAGACTCATGGTTCTGGAGGCGGGAGAGCTGCAGGCGTGTGGCCACGCTGGCTGAGGGTCTGGTATTGCTTTGACTGAGTGCGGAGCAAGAGCAAGAGTGGGTGTGGAGCAGGAAGCCGAGAGAAGCCGAGAGGCCTTGTCTGAAAACAGCCGATTCTCCAGGGAGCCCTGCCCAGCTGGAGCAGAGCCCACTTGTGAAGGGTTCCAGCCTGAGCTGAGCACCTCTGGGGTCTCCTGAGCAGTCTCCCCAGTCCCCTGTCCCACTCATACCTCCTCCCACAGTGCAACAGGTGATGGAGAGCCACATCCTCAAACTGTTCCAGAGTACCCTCGGGCCTGCCGACCCCGAGTGAAGACAGCCTGTTGGGAACCCAGGCACTCAGGGAACAAACCAGTCTGCCCACAACTGGCTTGAGGCAGCTCCTGGACAGTGGCGGGAAGGGGCCTGCCCCAACAAGAACCAATAAATCTGTGGAGATCTTGAAGGGCTTCCAGGTGCCTCCCAGGGGGCTTCCTGGAGGAGGTGGCCGCCGATAGCTCTCATACTGCTTTCTCACCCAGCACCCGCAGGTGGTAGATGACCACACGGCCAAAAAAGTCGGTGGTGTCCTCAAAGGTCAACTTTAGTCGATCCACCTCCACAGTGGGGATGGAGAAGGTGTGGCCTCTCGCAGTCAAGGAAATGTTGACTTTGTTTCTGACCGACCAGGCCACCTTCCCAGTTCAGATGCCACCCAATGGACTACAGACCCTTTCTTGGCGCCTCTCATACCCAGCAAGAAATCAACAGCACCTTGCCCCCCACCCCCCACAGGGTTTCTCTGTGTAGCTCTGGCTGTCCTGGACCTCACTCTGTAGACCAGGCTGGCCTCGAACTCACAGAGATCCACCTGGCTCTGCCTCCCGAGTACTGGATTAAAGGTGTGCGCCACCATTGCCCGGACCACCTTATTTTTTTTTTAATACATGGGGTGGCCTCAAACTCACTGTGTAGCTGAGGACGACCTTGAACTCCTGACCCTCCTACGTATACCTCCGGAGCACTAAAGCTCCATGTAATAGCTCCTACTCAGATGTAGGAGGCCAACGCTTTAATTCTTTGGAGACAGTATGGTTATGTGGCCAGGCTGGCCTAACATTTTAGATCTTCACCTCAGCCTCTCCAGTGCCTGTACCACCACACCCTCCAGAGCCAAGCCTTTTAGAAGACCACGTCCCTCAGACCCCAGGCCAAGCAGGATATTTGAAGAGCGTTGCTGTCCTCGGGGTAGAGGTCCACAATCTTGCTGAGGGTGTCCTTACCTTGTGAACCTGCAGTGGAGAAAGACAAGCTGAGAATCCAGGGAACCCCTGTGACACCCACCTCTCACGACCTTCCAGTACCTTCCAAGCAGCTGTGGCGACTGGAGAAGCCGCCCTGGAACTGCACCTGCAGCTGTGTGACGTGAACACGCTGGGGAAACTCGAGTGTCACCCACTGGGAGGGGCCCTGGAAGCAGATGGGTACTTGGTAACCGCAGGGTAAGGGCCTGTTATGCTCTGCTCACGTGTCAAGTCCCACGGCCACAGCCAGTCCAGGGAGCGTGAGCATGCAGTCATTCCTAGTTCTCCCCAGGATTCTCAAGGCACCCTGCACCCCGAATCTGCTTCACACTCGGCATGGAGGGGCGTGGACGCGCCTCACCTGGTCAGAGTTCCAGCACGTCTCCTCATTCTGGTCAAAAAGATGTTTCTTCCCAAACTGCCGGCTGTTGCGGTGAAGCACAGAACTCACCCTGCAGGACAGGAGCAGGGCTGGGGGCCTCGGCACGACTGTGAGCCACCCTCCAGGCCAGCCAGCCCCAGCCCCAAGAACTGCCACCAACAGTCCGGAACAAGACCACCAGACCTCCCCGGCCAGGGACGCGGCCGCCTGGCCCCGCCCACGGCCAGGGACTCGGCCGCCTGGCCCCGCCCCCGCCAGGCACACGGCCGCCGCCTGGCCCCCGCCGCCGCCCCGCCCCCGCCAGGCACACGGCCGCCTGGCCCCGCCCCCGGCCAGGGACACGCCGCCTGGCCCCGCCCCCGCCAGGCACACGGCCGCCTGGCCCCGCCCCGCGGCCAGGGACACCGCCGCCTGGCCCCGCCCCCGGCCTGCCCCTACCCCACACCAGGTCGGGACCCTAGATCCCAGCTGGCCTCACCACCGCGGCTCAGCTCCCAGGTCATCCGCCCCGAGTCCCACAGCCCCTGAGTCTCACCTGCTCACGGTCTCGGGGCAAACCAAAGACTGGCTCATCTCGGCTCTGCGACGCCTCGCCCAGAGCTCAGCGCGAGTTCGAACTCCGGCGCTGCCACTCCCCACTTGACCCAGGTGACAAGGCGGGTGGTCCGGGAACCGGAGAGACGGAAGCAGCCGCCTAAACTTCACAGCCCGCGTCTTTCTGCAGATCGGCGAACCCGACACCAAGACCCGGAACCGCGTGCGGACAGCGCACGCGCAGTGTAGCCAGGCCCACCCCCCGGTGCCGGGGCGGAGTTGGTGGCGACTTCGCTTCGCCTCTTAAAGAGCCCGCACCCCGAGGTTTCTCATTCCGTGGAGCTGGAGGGGAAACGCAGACAGCCCCCCTCCCGGAAAGGAAACGCTCTCACACAGCCTTCTTGTGATCGTGTCTCCTGCGGAGGGCCTCCCTCGCCGCGGATGCAATCCAGCTTCCCCGGCAGGGTTGGGAGGGCGCCTGCCGCCCCTCGGGAGGCCGAGCAGGAGGATTGCATGTTTCATGCCAACATGGACAATTTAGCAAGATGTCTCAAAATTATTTTTGGTATATAGTATATTCCTTAATTTGTCTTGTTGTGTGAGGGCTTTGTCTGCATGTATGCCTGTGTACCACGTGCATGCCTGGTGTTTGAATGAGACTTCATGTGGGTGCTGAGAATCGAACCCCAGTCCTTGGAAAGAACAAGTGTCCTTAACCACGGAGCCAACTCTTAAGCCCTTAAATGTGCTTTTTGAGGGGTTAGGAATTTAGCTCAGTGGTGGAGCACTTGCCTAGCAAGCACAAGGCCCTGGGTTCGGTCCTCAGCTCTGTTAAAAAAAAAAAAAAAGTCACGGTGAAACCAAATGCTCTGTAGGCTAATTTTTTGTTTTGTTTTGTTTTGCTTTTGTTTTTGTTTTTCGAGACAGGGTTTCTCTGTGTAACTTTGTGCTTTTCCTGGAACTCACTTTGTAGCCCAGGCTGGCCTCGAACTCACAGAGATCCACCTGCCTCTGCCTCCCGAGTGCTGGGATTAAAGGCGTGCGCCACCACTGCCCGGCTCTGTAGGGTAATTTAAAAAAAAAAAAAAAAAAAAAAGTGTGGTTTTTGAGACAGGGTCTCTTGTAGACTTGGCTGCCTGGAACTCCCAGAAATCCTCCTGCTTCTGCCTCCACACCCTGATGTGGGATTTAAATATATTTTTTTAATTAAAAACATTTTATTGCTGGGCGATGGTGGTGCACGCCTTTAATTTCAGGCTCAGGAGGCAGCGGCAGGCAAATCTGTGATTGTGAGGCCAGCTTGATCTACAGAAGAGTGCCAGGAAATCCAGGGTTATAAGAAAGAAACCCTGTCTCAAAAAACAAAACAACAAAAAAACCATTTTATTTAATGTGTAATGACTTTTTCTTGAATGTTCATATACCATTCGTGTCTGGTACCTCTCCATCTAGAAGAGGACATCGGATCTTCCAGTGTGGGCCCTCTGCAAGAGTAAAACGCTCTTAACCACTCTCCAGCCCCTAATTTTTTTTATTACATTTATTTGTATAAGTCAGAGCACAACATGTTAGGAATTGGTTTTCTCCTTACACCACATGGATCCTGGGGACTGAGCTTGAGTAATCAATCAGGCTTGGCCATGCCCTCAGCTAAGGATGTAGTTCAGTGACAGAAGGCTACCAGAAAGTGCTAGGTGCTGAGTTAGTTCTATCGCCAGCCCCGAATGAAGTGGTAAGTCTCAGCAAATGGTGTCCTAGCACGTTATGGAAGGCTTGTTCAGAAATCCAGCATAGGAGGGTTTTGTAGGATGAACAGCTTATCCCAGTGGGAACAAAACAAAGCCAGACTCAGACACCCCAAACCTCGTGGGTTCAGGGATGAACCACAAGGACAAACAGGCTGAGGAAGCCCTGGAATGAGTTCCAGGCCAGGGATTGGAAAAGTAAAGGCAGAGACTCAGATGACAGACCTGTGGAGCCACTGCGCCCTGGGCTGGAGCAGCTTTGGGGAGAGGGTCGGACCCCCACCTCTGTGAATTAAGACTCAAGCTAGAGCAGCCCCTGGGGTTGAATGGTCTTAGATCTTTTCCTCTTTGTACTAGGGCCAGGAGGGTTCCCAAGGCATCCACTAGTGTTTCCCCAAGCCCACCCCAGGAAGCAGGGCTGGCAGGGTAACTGGGTCACCATCGGGAGAGCTGCCCTGCTAGCCTGTAAATGCCAGGACTTCGGTTATGGGTCCCATCCAGACCTAGCCTAGCAGTCCTCCTAGGGCTGTGGAGGAAGCATGTGTAGTGAAAAGCTTGGCTGTGTGATCTCAGACAAACATTTGACCTCTGAGCTCAGCTTCCTGTCAGTGGGAAGCAGGCTGTTTGGGTTGACGCCTAGTAACAATGAGACACTGGGACTCCTAGACAAGTCTGTCTCCAGGCACAGGCTCGTCATTATCCTGCCTATGGCTGTCTGGTATCACTTCTATGGCACTGAATGCAAAAAACGTGGCCGTGGTGCCTGAAGAGGCTGCATACAATCCCAGCCCGATCCTTCCTATATCGCTCCTGGCTCTGGCAGGAGGCTGCCTGGCCCCCTGGGACATGGCCAGCTCCCTACCCTCTTCCCGCCTCCTCACCCCACTGGCGCCTGGGCATGAAAGAGCCTCCTGTTTCACCAGGGAATTAGTAGTTCTGAGTTCCCAGTGAGGCAGCCAACGTGGTCCATTCATCCGCCTAAGGAAGGGAGCCCAATGCTGCCTCCTTCCCACCGCTCTACAGGCTTGAGGCAGGGAGGTGCCATGAGGACCGGATCTGCCTATTCATTCGCTCTCCGTTTTTTTCCTGTTTGTTTGTTTGTTTCAAGACAGGGTCTCACTGTGTAGCTCTGTCTGTCCTGTAGCTCACTCTGTAGACCAGGCTGGCTTAGAACTCTCAGAGATCTGCCTGCCTCTGCCTCCCACGTGTTTGGATTAAAGGAATGCACCACTATGCCTGGAGAACTCTTTCTTTTCTTTTCTTTCTTTCTCTCTCTCTCTCTCTCTCTCTCTCTCTCTCTCTCTCTCTCTCTCTCTTTCTTTCTTTCTTTCTTTCTTTTTGTGACAGAGTTGCTGGCCTCAAATTCATTATGCAGCCAAAAATAGCCTCAAGCTCCCAGTCCTTCTCAGGTGGTTGGTGGCATTGTGTGTGACTGTCTACATGTGACCATGGACAGCTAGAGGGATATTGCCCCGAGACCTGGTTGTCCAGGAGCTTCCTGCCACCCATGTGGCCTCTGGGCCATTCATCCCCACCACCCCCCTTACCTCATCCCCTGATGGCAGCCCCAGGGTGCTTGAGACAGAAAAGGCCTTCCAGGCTGGAGGTAGGGACTTTCTGGATCCCAGAGTGGGCCTATAAATAGCTCTTTGAGCCTTACGGATTCCCAGGCAAGGTTCCCTCACTCAAGACCCCGGCAACAGCAGGTCTGGGCACAGGGCCAGTCCTTGCTTTTCAGCCCTGGCACCAGCCCAGGAATGGGGTTGGTGCGAAGCTGGAGGATCAGCTTCGCTCTGGGGCTGCAGACAAGGTCTGTGCAACTTTAGGCAGGGCATCTCATCTCCCTGAGCCTCAGTTTCCCCCAGCAAATTCCAAATGAGCAACAGTAAGATGGTAGCCCTGGGTGTGGTGAAGCACGCTTCATCCCAGCACCCAGGGGCTGAGGCAGGAGAATCAGAGGACCAAGGTTATCCTCAGTGGACCAAGGTCATCCTCAGGGACCAAGATTATCCTCAGTGGACCAAAGTTATTTTTAGGGACCAATGTCATCCTTAGCTGCTTAAAATGAATTGTAGGCTAGCCTGGGCTGACACTTGGTCTCAAAAATGCAAAACAGTAATGCATGAACGCATTCCCTCTCTCTCTCTCTCTCTCTCTCTCTCTCTCTCTCACAACACACACACACACACACACACACACACACACACACGTTTCCTGTTGCATTCTAGCAATATATGCAGAGTACTTATACTCTCCATTGAGAGGGGTAAACTGAGGCATGGGAGGATGAGGTGGCTGGTTCAGAGTTGCACCGCTATGAGTGGTAAAAACAGCAGATCTTTCCCCTCGTTCATTCAGAACATCTTTTTTGTTTGTTTGTTTTGTTTTCCTAGACAGGGTTTCTCTGTGTAGCCCTGAGTGTCCTGGAACTCACTCTGTAGACCAGGCTGTCCTCGAACTCACAGAGATCCACCTGCCTCTACCTCCTAAGTGCTGGGATTAAAGGTGTGCTCCGCTGCTACTGCCCTGCATAACTTTTTCGTCTTGCTGTTGTTTGTTTAAGATTGGTTCTTACTTTAGCTCAGTCTAATCCAGAAATTACTGTGTAGCCCAGGCTGTCCTAAAACCCGTGACAATTCTCCTCCTGAAGCCTCTTAAGCACTAGGATGACAGTTGCCAGCTGTCACGCCCAGTCTTCAGGGTGATAAATTCCGAAGGTATGTAATTTGCTCTGAAGGGGGTGACATGGGAGGACGAGGGGAGAGAGGGGACGGTTCATCTTGATTGTCAACTTGATAGGACCTAACTAAGAAAATGTCTCCCTAAGGAAATAAACTTTTGTTTGTTTTTTAAAGTAATGTATTTATTTAATTTTATGTGCATTGGTGTTTCGCCTGCATGTATGTTTGTGTGAGGATGCCAGATCTCCTGGAACTGGAGTTACAGACAGTTGTGAGCTGCCATGTTGCTTCTGGGAATTGAACCCGGGTCCTCTGGAGAGCAGCCAGTGCTCTTAACGGCTGAGCCAACTCTCCAGCCCTGGAAACAAACTTTTGGACATGTGGGGCTATCTAGATTAGTTGACTGGGTGGGAAGGTCCCCTTCTGAATATGCTGTCTTTACGTTAGTTTTCTGAAGGATTTTGTTACAGCTACCAGCAGACCAGTGTGGAGGGGTCTCCAGTGGGGACTGACCACATCACAGTGTGTGCAAAGTTAGGCAATATTGTTATTTATTGGAGGGGTGCACATATGCCATGTGTGATGTGGAGGTCAGAGGGCAACCTGCAGGACTCAGGTCATCAGGCTCGGTGCCTTTACCTTCTGGGTCACCATCTTAGTCCAAAATTGTCCACTGTTTCAATTTTATTTCATTATTTTAAAAGAACTTTTTGGTGGGTGGTGGTGGCACACACCTTTAATCCAGCATTCATGAGGCAGAGGCAGGCAGATCTATGAGTTCAAGGCCAGCCTGAGCTACAGAGTGAGTTCCAGGACAGCCGGGGCTACACAGAAAAACTCTGTCTTGAAAAAACAACAACAAAAAGAAACTGTCTTGAAACACCCCCCAAAACAAAACAAAAACCAACCGTGTGTGTGTGTGTGTGTGTGTGTGTGTGTGTGTGTGTGTTTAGGTTTGCTCTACATATTTAACCCTGTCTCAAGAGCAAAGCAAACCAAGGCTGGAGGGCTGGGACCAGGGCTCTGTGGGAAGAGTGCTTGCCTAGCATGCACCAAGCCCCAGGGTCGGTCCCCAGCACCACATCCCCCAGGCATGGTGGAGCATGCACCTGCAATCCCAGCATTTGGGAGGTAAAGCAAGAGGACCAGGAATTCAAAGTCATCTTTGAATACACGGGGAGTTAGAGGCCAGTCTCCTTACATAGCAAGTTCCAGGCTGGACTATATGAGATCCTGCATTGTTTTTTTTTTTTAAGGATGTGGCAGGTGCTGAGACATAGGTGGTTAAGAGCATTTTCTGCTCTTGCAGAGGACTCAAGTCTGGTTCCCAGTGCCCTTGTCTAGCAGGTCAAAACTGTTTATTCTGCTAGTTTCTGGGGTTCTGATTCCTTCTGACCTCGTTAGGCATTCACACTCAGAGACACACCCCTTCAAGGTAAATAGAAGTAAATCTGTGAACAACAAAACAATAGCAAGGCTGGGTATGTTGGTAACATTGTACCCATTGTTCTGGAAGCAGAGAGAGGAAGGTCATTTGAAGTTCAAGTCTAGCCTAGGCTACATCCTTGCCAGTTCATACCAGCCAGGGTTACAGGGTGAGCCCCTATCTCAAGTCAAGCAATCCACAGCAAGCAAACAAACAAAACCTGAAGCAGGGTGGGTTTAAGGATGTTTATATTATTTGAAGAAAGCTGTCTTTTCTCGAGCTCACAGTTTTCTCTCCTTCCCCACAAGCAGTCATTCCCAGCCCTGATCTGTTTCCTGTCTCCGTGGGCTGGACTGTCCTGGGACCAAACATGATGCAGCCTTTAGTGCTTGCCTGTCCCTGACAATGCAGTCTCTTCATTCCAGGTTTATCATTGTGTGTAGAATTTTTCATGGCTACATAATATTCCACTGTGGAGATCTAGATTTATTCTGGTTCCTTTGGAGAGGCAGTTCTGTAGTCCAGGATAACTATGAAATCAGGATCCCCTGCCTCAACCTGTTGAGTGCTGGTATCACTGGTGTGTGCCACCTTTGTCTGAGTGAGATCTACAATCTGTGGGGCAGAGCAAATACCTGTGTGTGTGTGTGTGTGTGTGTGCGCGCGCGCGCTCAGGGGTGTACCTGGTACATGTGAGTGTGGAGGTCACAGGTTGACGTGGAATGTCTTGCTCTATTTCTCTCCAATTTATTTGTTTATCCATTCACTTGTTTTTGAGACACCCTCATCGTTTTGGCTAGACCAGCTGGCTAGCAAGACATAGGACTCTGGACTGGGCAGTGGAGGAACTCACCTTTGGTCCCAGCACTTGGAGGCAGAGGCAGGCTGAACTCTGAGTTTGAGGTCTACAGAGTGAGTTCCAGGAATATCAGGGCTACACAGGGAAACCCTGTCCTAAACAGAGAGACAGACAGACAGACAGACAGACAGGGCTCCACCTGTCTCTGTTCTCTGCACTGGGGTTATAGGAATGACACATGACTCTGCACATGACTTCTACATGGGTCCCAGGGGGCTCGGGCTTGTGAAGCAAGCACGTCCTATCCTGAGGCTCCCCTCTCCCCAGGCCCAGCCCTGTCTTCTGTAGCCCAGGCTGATCTCCATCTGGTATGTAACTGGGGTGAACCTTGAACTCCTAAGTGCTGAGAGGACAGGTGTGCACCGACATGCATGCCTGGTTTATGAGATGCTGGGGTCAAACCCAAGGTTTCCTGCATGCTAAGCAAGCATCCTGCCTACCAACTGAGGCACAGCCCCAGCCCCTAAAATCAAGGGTTCCAGTCAAGGCTGCAAATACACTCCTGCCCACATTAGGAGTATCCTAAACACATGCCCTGGTGTGCACCCTTAAAATGATAGGACCAAGTGAGTGAGGGTGAGTGAGTGAGTGATGGTGAGTGAGTGATGGTGAGTGAGTGATGGTGAGTGAGTGAGTGATGGTGAGTGAGTGATGGTGAGTGAGTGATGGTGAGTGAGTGATGGTGAGTGAGTGAGTGATGGTGAGTGATGGTGAGTGATGGTGAGTGAGTGAGTGAGTGATGGTGAGTGAGTGAGTGATGGTGAGGAGTGATGGTGAGTGAGGGTGAGTGAGTGATGGTGAGGAGTGATGGTGAGTGATGGTGAGTGGTGGTGAGTGAGTGAGTGAGTGAGTGAGTGATGGTGAGTGAGTGATGGTGAGTGAGTGATGGTGAGTGAGTGATGAGTGAGTGAGTGAGTGATGGTGAGTGAGTGGTGAGTGAGTGATGGTGGTGAGTGATGGTGAGTGATGGTGAGTGAGTGATGATGATGAGGTGAGTGAGTGATGAGTGAGTGAGTGATGGTGAGTGATGTGTGAGTGAGTGATGGTGAGTGAGTGAGTGAGTGATGGTGAGTGAGTGATGAGTGAGTGAGTGAGTGATGGTGAATTAGTGACGGTGAGTGAGTGAATGGCAGGCCCCTGAGCAGTTCTGCGGCTCACTGGTCCCGTCTCTGTCTCCGATGATGTACGTGTCTTTCTTCTGTGTGGGTGCAGGTCAGAGACAACTGCAGTCACCTCTCTCCTTCCACCCTGCAGGTCCCAAGGATCGAACTCACAGCCTGGGGTTTGGCAGCAGAAACTGCCGAGGAGAGATTATTGCCTTATCTCCCGGTGACTGTTCGCCCCTGTGTGACCCAGTGACTCCTCCAGCCCATTTCTGTTCTAGGAACTGTCCTTGGAGCCTTGGACAGTCGGTTCGAATCTCTGCTCTGCCCTTTTCCTCTGCGTGACCTTAGCAAACACTCTTACCTCCCCGAGGCTGTTTCCCCACGAGGCATGGGGGGCATTTAGTAGGGTCCCTAAGGGGGCAACAAGGGGTGGGGCGGAGTCTGGCGTAGCCTGCCCCTGGGCTGTGTCAGAGTCGTGAAAGGAACCTCAGGCTGGGCGCCACCCCCGACCCCACATCCCCCCCGCCCCGCCCAGCGCAGCTGGGGGTGGGCTGCGCATGCGCACAGCATCCCCGTGGTCCTTTATAAGCGAGGCTGAGCCTGGCTTGCTGAGCACCCGGCGCAGGGGCTGGAGAAGCACCGGGCGCCGGCCGCGCGTCCTTTGTGCCCGGGGCCGTGGGGATGTGTCCGCGCTGAGGAGCCAGGTGGGGGGGGCCCGCAGAGAGGGGGGCAACAAGGTTTCGGACTTGGGGAGGACTGGCCAGGAGAAGGCGAAGCCCCCATCCCGGATGGGGCTGGGCAGGGGGAGGTGGGGGAGGGGATCAGAGTTTGGGGGGCCAAGCACATGAGGGGCGGTCTTAGGGGCGTTGGGAACGGAAGGGAGTCTTGAATGAAAAGATATTCCCCTTCCCGGTGGGGAGCTGGCCGCGGATAGTTCTCTGGATCAAGCAGGAGGCGCCGGGAGCTAGGGCTAGGGGAGGGCACCCCGAGTTTGGAAGAAAGACAAGGGCATCCTGGACATAACCCAGGGAATCTTGGGACTGGGTACCCCGGTGTTTTAGCTGAGACACCGCTGGAATTTGAAGTGGGGATCTCCAGTTTACAAGTGAATGGAGGGCTGCGGTGGGGCGGAAGCCCCCGTTCAAGAGTGTCTGCAGATGAGCCTTGGTCTCTGGGAAGGGAAGCCAGACGGGTCTCTGTCATCTAGCTGCATCCTGGGCTCAGGCTACCCCATCCTAAGGGGGTTCCCTGTTTTTCTAACAGATGTGGAGTTGGGGTACAGTCCCTTTTCCCAGCGAGCATGCTAATGCAGGGTGTAGGTTCTGATCTACCCCAATAAGGATGTCCAGGACCTGGATGGACCCTGCGGGGAGACAGGGAACCCCCAGATGTTGCACATCTCCACATCAGCCCTCCACACCGGTGTTTCACCCCCAGTCTGTCTCTATGGTGCATTTTAAAAACTGTTTGGGTCTAGGTGCTAGGAGGGAGGGGACCAATGAGGTATTAGAGTGACCCCCATCCATATACCACAGTGTGGCTTTGTTCATTCTAAGTGTCTGGGATGAAGCCAGGCTGAGGCAGGCCAAGGTGGGCGATGTCCCAAGCTGGGCATGTTGGGATGGGATGAATGCATGTACTGTGCCTCCCCAGATCCTGGCAGTCTCAGTGGCCCCTAAACACCCCACAGGGAAATAGGGAAGGTTCCCACCCCTTTTGTGGGGGTCTTTGTGTGTCATCATGCCATGAGGAGAGGCATAATCAGGGGACCTGGGGTCTCCTGTGGCTGATACAACTGCAGTTAGTGTCTTTTGTTTCAAAACTGTGATGGGGACCACATTACCAGTGGCCATGCATCGGACACCAAGGCCACATGCATCCCGGTCTGTACTCAGGGCTGGTGTGGCAGCCTGTGGGAGGAGCCAGACCTGGTGGTTGATCATTGGGGGCTTTAGCAGAGGGCTCCAGACTGTGGGTGTCTTTGTGTAGCAGCCGCACAGCCTACCCAGTGAGCGCCTGCATGGGTTCTCTTTGTCATTGTCCCTGGAAGTCGCCGTGCGTGTCTCTCCTGGGGTGTATGTCTGGGGTGTGTTTTGTGAATAGGAACAGGTGATCCAGAGCATGGGGGTGCAAGGCTGAGGAGTCACAGTGGGAGGGGTGGGGATCTCCAGCTTGGCTTCTCTTTTCCTACACAGTATTCCATGTTCATGCTTGTGCACACAAATCCAGTGTGAGTCTCAGGCCAGGAATCCACAGTGTCTGCAAGTGTGTGTGTGTGTGTGTGTGTGTGTGTGTGTGTGTGTGTGTGTGTGAATGTGTGTGGCCTTTGCCCAGGACCAGAAATCCTCCTGAAGCTCGTGTAACTGATGTCCCCACACCATAGGGTGCAGACAGGTATACCCTTGCCCAGACACAGCACCACAGATGCAGTCGCAAACCCAGTGACACTAGATGGTAAATGCCCAGCTTCAACTCGGTGGAGAGACAAGAGACAGGGTGGGTGGGAATGGGACACACACACACACACACACACACACACACACACACACGCACACGCACGCACACGCACACATACACTTGAAAGTGTCTCCCCTTTCCCCTGCAGGCCCCTGCTTGAATATACATGAGGCTAATGCATCATTCATGAGGGGGTGGGCCCAGACCTCAGCCCAAATGCTGCCACTTACCTCTGGCAGCCCAGGGGAGGAAGTATTTTAAGAGAAGATTGTGGGGGTGTGAGGGTGTGAGGGGTAGGGAGAGAGACGGTATTAAGGAGGAGCACGAGGCTGACATTGTGTCTGTCACTGTGTTGGGCTACCTTGGGATATTTTAGGGTGTTCCCAAGGTTTTGTATACAAAGAGCTGTTCTTAAATTTGATATATTTTTACAAGTCTTAGCCCGCTCCTTCCCGATAACTTCAGGGGGTCTGGACTGGATGAGGCTTATTTTACAGGTGGGGAAACTGAGGTATGGGGGAATAAGACCCCTGATGCAGAGTTGCATGGAGGTTCAGTAGGTAGAATGTAACATGGATTCTTTTGGGGGTTGTTTTTGAGACAGGGTTTCTCTGTGTAGCCTTGCTATCCTGAAATTCACTCTGTAGACTGGGCTGGCCTCGAACTCAGAGATCCACTGCCTTTGTCTCCTGAGTGTTGAGATCAAAGGCGTGTGCCACCACACCCAGATGGATTCTTTTTTTTTTTTTTTTTTTTTTTTTTGAGACTGGGTCTCATGTAGTCAGGTTGACTTTAAATTCAAAATGAAGTTCAGGGTAGCCTCAAATCCTTGATCCTCCTGCCTCCACCTTCCAAGTGATGGGATGACAGTCTTTGGCCACCACACCCATGTGAACTCAATTGTGTGGAGAAGGCTGGGGAGAAAGAGAGAGAGAATGAGAGAACACACATTTTCTGGCCTTGATCTCTCCTAAAATCCTGAGGGGGTAATCTCAGCCATCAGTGTACTTCACATTGGCTTAGGGTTCCAGGGGAAGAATGGGATGGTCTAGGTTGAAGTTGGAGGTTGTAGACATTTGCAGGTTGGTAGCCTGTGCTCTGCTGTGCATTCCAAAACAAACAGCTAGCCTTCTCTGGGTGCTCAGGCAGGCCAGGCTCAGGGTTCAGCACCAAGGACAGGTCCACGGCAGGCACATGGGCTAGTGCCTGGGAAATCGGAGGAGAGCAGAAGGAGGCCTCACCCACAAGGGCCTGCTCTTCTGTGATAGGCTGAAGAGCGGGTTTGCGAGTAGCCCTGTGACTTACCTTCTCCAGTCCCCTGTGAGGGGCCTGAGCTGAGAGAAGGCCAAAGTTTTGTTGAAGAATCTCTGGGGAATGGATTTATTTTAGGCACCCGAGGTAGAAGTCACACACAGGCGTTTAATAATTGCCTACCATATGCCAGATGGGACACAGCCCCTCTGGAGAGGATGGCCCCAGGGCAGAGGGTCCCCCAAAAGGATAAGGACCCACTGCTTCCTTTAGGAGCTCCCAATCCAGTGGTGGAAACTCACAGGATTTCAGACTTGGCAGTGTGAAGTTTAATGATAATATTAGCCACAGCTGAGATGTTCTCCTTCAAGAGAGTTGCTGGAAGCATTGTGTATAAGTTGACTCATCCATCCCTTCAGCCAGCTGTTATCCTCATCTGACCCATAAGGAAAGGGAGGCTTCTTGCTAAAGTCACACAGCAAGGAAGAGGCAGACATAGAACTGTGCAGATCACGCTGGTCTAAACCTGTGCAGATTCTGTCTCCACCCTCCAGGGCTGAGATGTGAGACTGTGTGAGCCACCAAACCCAGCATGGAGTGATATGCAGCACTGAAGCCCCAGCCTCAGGGTCAGGGGCTAGAAGTAGGGTCCCCACAGGAGTGTGGCAAGGACTGGGAAGAGAACCCAAGGCTGTGTAAGCCTGGAGGGTGCTGGGCGGAACCCAGGCCCGTGAGCTCAGCAGGTGCCCCACCACTGAGCTGCACTCTGCCCCACTGCTTGGATTCTGAAGTGAGATGCTCTGGGTTCAAATCCCGCGTGGCCCCTGCTTCCCGTGCTCTGTGACCTTCACCGACATCCTGGCCTTTCTGAGTTCTGGTTCCTCCATGTTCGGGGCTGGGGGAGGGGTCTGTGCCATGACTCACCCTTCCTCCCTCTCATTTGTCCCTAGCTCCAGTATGGGGGCCACATCTGTCTGGGCCTCAGGCCTGCTGGTGCTGAGGCTGCTGCTCCTGGTGGCTGGGGACCAGGGTGAGTGGGGCCTGCGGGGGTGGGGGTGGGAATCCTGTCGTTCTGCTGTCAACCAGGGGTCAGCGGGATGGGATGAGGCCTTTTCATTCCAGAACCTTCTCCTGCTGGTCCTCTAGCTGGGTCTGCAAAATAAAACAAGAATAGCTGAAACCAGTCTTTGAGTAGTCAAAGGGAAACAAGGCACCTGAGAGGTTATTTTTAGTTATAACCGGCAGAGGCCGGAGGTTCCCGCCTCTCACTGTCTTTTGCTGAAATGATCTGAAAAAGAAAGGTGGGAGAGACAGCAGCATGGGTCGGCACTGATGTCTGCCACAGGCAGGACAGGGGAAGGAAGGCCTCTGGCCTCCCCTGGGATCTCCCCAATGGTGGTCAATTCCAGACTTTATGAATCCCTTACTGAGTTTCTCTGTGGCCATAGGCAAGCATATTTGTTTCTCTGATCTTCAGTTTCCTAATGTCCCTAAAAGAAGACAAGCCTTTACCACTGCGGATGGTTATGGGTATTCAGTGACTTGACTTCACTCACCCGACATAGTGGCACGCCTCTGTAATCCCAAGCATTTGTGCAAGGTCAATCCTGGCTATACAGCAAGTTTGAGGACAACCTGTGCTACAGGTGACCCTGTCTGAAACCAGAAGAAAAAAAGGAAAGAAACAAGCACAGCTTCCAGTGTCCACCTCTGGCTTAACTTCTGAGGCTTAGAGAAGGGAAGGGATTTTCCCAGGGCCACACAGCAAGCCAGAGTCAACGACTGCTGCAGTCCGCCCATCTAAGCAGCCTTGGAATGCTACCGAGAGAGACAGACCTATGAGTGGCCTGGCCAGCAGTCCCTTTTTGCACTGTGACACTGTGTGGACAGCCTGGCCTCTCTGGCCTCCATCTCTCTGTAAAGTGTTAGTGTAGCTGAGTGTGGCGCACGCCTTTAATCCCACGCTAGGGAAGCAGAGGCAGGAGAACCTCTGAGTTTGAGCCAGCCTGGTCTGTGTGGTGAGTTCCAGGTCTACATAGTGAGACACTGTCTCAAAAAGCAAAACAAAGTTAGTGAAAGAAAAAGAGAAAACAGGCTGGTGAGATGGCTCACAGGTTAAGAGCACCGACTGCTCTTCCAGAGGTCCTGAGTTCAATTCCCAGCACCCACATGGTGGCTCACAACCATCTGTAATGAGATCTGGCGCCCTCTTCTGTATACATAATAAATAAATAAATAAATAAATCTTAAAAAAAAAAAAAAAAAAAAGAGAAAACAATCCTCCAGAATAAGAAATGTTAGTGTCCTGCTGCCCCCTGCCTCTGATTCAGGTCCTCTTTCCATCCCAGACACACAGGACGCCATCACCACGGAGAAGGGGCTTCACATGCTGACGTCGGGCTCGGGGCCCGTCCGCGCCGCCCTTGCAGAGCTGGTGGCCCTGCCTTGCCTCTTTTCCTGGCAGCCACTGCCAGGCACCCTCCGAGACGTCCCTCGAATCAAGTGGACCAAGGTTCGCACTGCATCAGGCCAGCGGCAGGATTTGCCCATCTTGGTGGCCAAGGACAACGTGGTGCGTGTGGCCAAGGGCTGGCAGGGGCGGGTGTCACTGCCTGCTTATCCCCGGCACAGAACCAATGCTACGCTTCTCTTGGGGCCACTTCGGGCCAGTGACTCGGGGCTGTATCGCTGCCAAGTGGTGAGGGGTATCGAGGATGAGCAGGACCTGGTGACCCTGGAGGTGACAGGTGAGTTGGCAGCAGGTAATGGGCAGGTCAGAGATGAAAGGGGTGGGGCCTAGGATGAAGGGGAAGGGTTGAGGCTGGGAGGAGGGGCAAAGGAAGGAAGAGGAAGCTGGAAAGAGAGGGTCTGAGGATGGAGATGAGGTGCCCAGGACAGAAGGGGAGGAGCCAGTGTGCAGGGGTGAGGAGATAGCAGGGAAGGAGCCAAGGAGAAGGGGGCTAACACAGAGGGGAGGGCCTGAGGAAGAAGGGAGGGGGCTAGGATGGAACGAGAGGGGCTGAGCGTGGAAGGGGAAGTCAGACTGGAGAGGGAGGAGCAAGCCTGAGGCTCAGACGCCGGTTCACCTTACAAGTTGTCCTGTGACCTTTAATCCCAGCACTCGGGAGGCAGAGGCAGGCGGATCTCTGTGAGTTCAAGGCCAGCCTGGGCTACAGATTGAGTTCCAGGACAGCTAGGGCTACACAGAGAAACCCTGTTTCAAAAAAAAAAAAAAAAAAAAAACCCTTCACTTTTTTATTTTATGTGCTTGGATGCTTTGCATGTATGTTGTACACCAGGTGTGGCCCTGGTGCCGTAGAGAGCAGAAGAGGCCATGGATCCCATGGAACTGGAGTTATAGATGGTTGTGAGCCACCATGTGGGTGCTGGGAATCGAACCTGAGTCCTCTGGAAGAGCAAAAATACTCAACTGTGGAACCATCTCTCTAGCCCCCAAATAGGAATCTCTTTTAAAAGGTTAAGTGAGCCTATCTTTAAAACGTCAGTTAACACGTGCATTGGGGAGACCTGCTCCTCTGCTCCATTCTAGGGCAGTCTCTGTTTTCCCAACAGATTAAGAAAAACCGATCTGGGGGTGGGGGTGAACTCACAAGCAGAGGTGGGTGAAGCTTTGTGAGTCTCAAGTCAGCCTGGGCTACATGAGACAATGTCTTTTTCGTGTGTGTGTGTGTGTGTGTGTGTGTGTGTGTGTGTGTGTGTGTGTGTGTGTTTCATTGTTCGTTTTGAGACACAGTCTCACTATGTAGCCCTGGCTGTCCTGGAACTCACTCTGTAGACCAGGCTGGCCTTGAACTCAGAGATCCGCCTGCCTCTGCTCCAGCAAGACCATCTTTTTAAAAAGTCTGCTCGACAAAGAACAATCAGACTGCAACCCACAGATCCAGGGAGGCTGTATGGCAGGGGGGACCCTAGGATGACTGTGGCTTAGAATAAGTTTTGGTTTTACTCAAAACAAACAAATAAATAAAAAGTTGGGAGAAAAATGTCTGTTCGAGGGAGGTCTGTTCTCTTAAGATTCCACCATAAGCCTCTCTCCGGCCTCCGGCTCCAACCCCACAGGCGTCGTGTTCCACTACCGGGCGGCCCGGGATCGCTACGCACTGACCTTCGCTGAAGCCCAGGAGGCCTGCCGCCTGAGCTCAGCCACCATCGCCGCCCCGCGGCACCTGCAGGCTGCCTTCGAAGACGGCTTTGACAACTGCGACGCGGGCTGGCTCTCAGACCGCACGGTTCGGTGAGGGGGTGCGCGGGAGGCTCGGGACGGGGTCGCTCCTGGAGGAAGGGGCCCTGGGAGCACGGGTCTGATAGCCACTCCCCTCCCACCGTCAGGTATCCGATCACCCAGTCGCGTCCTGGTTGCTACGGTGACCGCAGCAGTCTGCCTGGGGTTCGGAGCTATGGGAGACGCGACCCGCAGGAACTCTACGATGTCTATTGCTTTGCCCGCGAGCTAGGGGGTAAGGGGAGCGCGGCTGGGACCCCGTGGCCACCTGTCCTTGAGTGCCAGGTGCTCTCCCAGTCCTCATACTTCCCTCCAAAGCTGCACTTGGAACCCAGGCCACCTCTCCCTGAGTGTCAGGTGTTCTCCAGCCCCCAAGTCCCTCTAAGTCTCCTCACAGCTCTCCAAAGCTGGAGCCAGGACCCGGGCCTTGAGCTTCCCATCCTCAGTTCCGAGCTTCCCCCCTTTTCCCACCCCTTTCTGACCTCCACCCTGTCCCTCTCCCAGGCGAGGTCTTCTACGTGGGCCCCGCCCGCCGACTGACTCTGGCAGGCGCGCGGGCACAATGTCAGCGGCAGGGCGCGGCGCTAGCCTCGGTGGGCCAGTTGCACCTGGCCTGGCACGAGGGCCTGGACCAGTGCGACCCTGGCTGGCTGGCAGATGGCAGCGTGCGCTACCCGATCCAGACGCCGCGACGGCGTTGTGGGGGTCCCGCCCCGGGTGTGCGCACAGTATACCGGTTTGCTAACCGCACCGGCTTCCCTGCGCCTGGAGCACGCTTCGACGCCTACTGCTTCCGAGGTGCGTTTATGATATGCCCCCCCTGGGGGGTGCTGAGGGCCACATCCACCACAGCCATTGTCTGGGGCCACCCCGCGTGGGTGTGCGTCATCCAGACTGGTCCCCCAGTTGGGAGTGTCTGACTGAGCCACGCCCCCAGGTGGTGTCCTTGCCCGACCACATACACCCTGGCCAACCCCTGCAGCTACTCAGTTGTGGATGTGTTCCCTTGGGACCACAGACCCACCAGGAAAGCTTGGTTATGGCCACGCCGTCATGAGCATGGCCCATCATCTGCATTGGGTGGAACAAACCACATGTCATTAGTTATGTTCCCTTGAGCCCATCAGCAGTAGGTGAAGGCCATATGTCAGAATCATTGGAGGCCACATCCCATAACCCTACCAGGACCATAGATGGTGGGCATGCTCCATGGCTGAGTCTTCTGTGGACATGCTTCTGGACACAGGCTAGTGAAGGCCACCTCCCTACCAGCTTTCATTTTTTGTTTCTCTTGAGACAGGGTCTCAGTGTGCAGCTCTGACTGGCCTGGACCTCTTTATGTAGACCATGCTGGTCTTGAACTCAGGGACGCACCTGCTTCTGCCTCCAGTGCTGGGTCCAGAAGCACTCCTTTATATTGTTCTTGGCTGTGGCTGTGGTTCAGCTGGCAGAGCATCTTCCTCTAAGCACAAAGCCCTGAGTCCGTCCCCATCACCAGATAAAGCCAGCTGTGCACCTGAGGGCCTGGGACAAAGAGGCAAAAGAATCAAAAATGTTAAGATCATCTTGGGCTACCTAATCAGTTCAGGGCAAGTCTGGGCTACATGAGATCCTGTCTCAAAAAGCCAGAAACAAAATAATAAAATCATTCCCATGCCCATGTCTCCATGGAAACTCTGTGACAAGCATCCCCTCTGGGGGAGAGTCCCTCCTCCTCAGATGGGTCTTTCCTCTGATGTGGCCACTACTGGGCCACTGTTGTATCACCTAGCATTTGGAAGGCTGAGGCAGGAGGGTCTCTGGGAGTCTGAGGTAAGCCCGGGCTAGATATTGATTTTCCAGGTTAGCTTGGGCTGCAGACAGACAAGAAGACACCGCACTAGTGGACGGGGCTCTGGAGAAGTTGCATTCTCCCCTTGGGCTCTATTTCCCTGAGATGCCTTAACCCTAGCAGTCCTGCCCTGGGTGGGGCTTCCCACCACTTCACTTTCCTGGCTGTGCCTGGGCCACCTCAACCACTGCTGCTTTTTCTATAGCTCATCACCTTACACCACAGCACAGAGACCCGGAGACCCCCTCTTCTGGAGATGACGGGGAGATTGTGTCAGCAGAGGGACCCCCAGCCCAAGAACTGGAGCCCAGGCTGAGGGAGGAGGCAGCACCTGAGTTCCAGGAACCTCTCCTGTCCAGTGGAGAAGATGAACCCCTGGACTCGACATGGACACAGGAGCCTCAGAGGACCCTTGGCTCTACCCCAGGTGGTCCCACGCTGGCTTCATGGGTGCTCACAGGTGTCCCCAGCCCCAGCAGCCTGGGAGTGGATATGGTAGAGACGACACCCTCGGGCACACAGGTAGCCTCCACCCCCATGGCGAGGAGGGGCCGCTTCAAAGGATTAAATGGTCGGCACTTCCAGCAACAGGGCACCGAGGGCCAGCTCCTTGGGACAGCAGAGGCCAGTGCCCAGCCTCCGACTCTGGAAGTTACTGCTGACTTCCTGGGGCCTTCTGCAACCACAGAGGCCTCGGAGAGTGACCAGAGCCGCAGTCACAGTCCCTGGGCCATTCTGACCAACGAAGTGGACATGCCAGGGACAGGTGAGTGACCTGGGGAGAAAGGAAGGGTTAGTAAGACTCACATTGTTCCAGTGCCCCCAACCTTGCCATAGCCCTGCCTCCAAATACCCATTTTGTTGTGTGTGCGTGTGTGAGTGTGTTTATATGAGTGTGTGTGTGGTGTGTGCAGTGTCTGTGGTATGTGAGTGTGTGTGTGGTATGTGAAGTGTATGTGGTATGTGAGTGAGTGTGTGTGTGGTGTGTGAGTGTGTTTATATGAGTGTGTGTGTGGTATGTGAGTGTGTGTGTGTGTTGTGGTATGTGAGTGTGTGTGGTGTGTGCAGTGTCTATGGTATGTGAGTGTGTGTGTGGTATGTGAGTGAGTGTGTGTGGTATGTGAGTGAGTGTGTGTGGTATGTGAGTGAGTGTGTGTGGTATGTGAGTGTGTGTGTGGTATGTGAGTAAGTGTGTGTGGTATGTGAGTGTGTGTGTGGTACGTGAGTGTGTGTGTGTGTGGTATGTGAGTGAGTGTGTGTGGTATGTGAGTGAGTGTGTGAGTATGTGTGTGTGTGGTATGTGTGTGTGTGTGTGTGTGTGTGGTATGTGAGTGAGTGTGTGTGGTATGTGAGTGTGTATGTGGTATGTGAGTGTGTGTGTGTGTGGTATGTGAGTGTGTGTGTGTAGTATGTGAGTGTGTATGTGGTATGTGAGTGTGTGTGTGTGTGTGAGTGAGTGTGTGTGTGTGTGAGTGTGTTTATATGAGTGTGTGTGTGGTATGTGAGTGTGTGTGTGTGTTGTGGTATGTGAGTGTGTGTGGTGTGTGCAGTGTCTATGGTATGTGAGTGTGTGTGTGGTATGTGAGTGAGTGTGTGTGGTATGTGAGTAAGTGTGTGTGGTATGTGAGTGTGTGTGTGGTACGTGAGTGTGTGTGTGTGTGGTATGTGAGTGAGTGTGTGTGGTATGTGAGTGAGTGTGTGAGTATGTGTGTGTGTGTGTGGTATGTGTGTGTGTGTGTGTGTGTGGTATGTGAGTGAGTGTGTGTGGTATGTGAGTGTGTATGTGGTATGTGAGTGTGTGTGTGTGTGTGGTATGTGAGTGTGTGTGTGTGGTATGTGAGTGTGTATGTGGTATGTGAGTGTGTGTGTGTGGTGTGAGTGAGTGTGTGTGAAGGTGGGTGCATGCACACAAGCTAGTGGAGTCCAGAGGTTGACTTCAAGTGTCTCCCTTTATGACCCTCCACCTTAGGTTTTTTTTTTTGTTTGTTTGTTTTTTGTTTTTCGAGACAGGGTTTCTCTGTGCAGCTTTGCACCTTTCCTGGAGCTCACTCTGTAGCCCAGGCTGGCCTCGAACTCACAGATATCCGCCTGGCTCTGCCTCCTGAGTGCTGGGACTAAAGGCAAGCGCCACCGCCGCCCGGCTGCTCCTCCACCTTAGGTTTTGAGGCAGGGCCTTTCACTAGACCTGGGCTCCCTCTTGGCTCCCTACCCTCCACGCTCCCCCTGAACTGGAGTTAAAGACCAGGGCTGCCGTGGCCAGCTTTTATGGGAGTGCTGTGGATCCGAACTCAAGTCTTCCTGTCTTCATAGCAAACACATTACCCTCTGGATCCATCATCCCACCCTGAGTTTTGTGTTTTGAGGCAGAGTCTCACTCTGTACCCAAGGCTGGCCTGGAACTCAAAGCAATCCTCCTGCCTTGGTCTCCTGAGCACTGAGATGACAGATGTGTGCCGACACACTTAGCTTTTACTGTTTGTTTGCTGGGGAGGGTGTGTTAAGACAATTTCTTATGTAGCCCAGGCTGGCCTCTAGCTTCCATGTATCCAAGGATGACTCTGAAGCCCAGATTCTCCTATCTCCTAACGCACGGAGCGGGCTTGTTCACCACATCTCTGGAGGCTGTGCCTCTGTGTAGTGCAGACTGCCCTTAAATGTTTATCCTCCTGCCTCCACTCCCAAGTGCCGGGACCATCAGTGTGTGTCGCCAGGCCCTGCTAACGAGAACTCTTTTGATGTCACAGGTTCCCATGGCAGCAGGAATCCTTCAGAGCCCTGGATGTGGTCTCCGTCCTTGACCTCACCTGCTGTCACAAGCCCTGACCGTGACCATGGCCTGAAGCCAGGGACAGCTGAAGCCCCCATTGTTAAATCAACCCTCCGCCACCTGCCCCGGTCTCCCTCAGAGCCTCCTGTTCCTCCTCCCAGCCCCTCGGAGGCCCCAAGTGTTGTCTACCATGAGGCGTCCCCTGATGACACCTCTCCAGACTTCCCCATTGTAGCGATGCTTCGCGCCCCCAAACTGTGGCTCCTGCCACACTCCACATTCGTCCCCAGTGTGACCCCCATTCCTCCGTCCCCAGCTTCTCCACTCCCCTCCTGGCACCCAGAAGAACAGGATGGGGCTATCACCACTGCCGCGCCCATCAGCCTTGACGCAGAAGGCCTTGAAACCCCATCTCAGACCACTATGGATGCCCCAGTGGAAGCCAGCCACAAATCCCCTGCTACAGATTCTAAAGAAATTGGGGGTGTCAACTCCATCCAGGCTACCAAGCACCCCAGCTCTGGCCCATGGGTATCCTTGGACTCCAGTAATGTGACTGTCAGTCCTGTACCCTCTGATGCTGGCATCCTAGGGACTGAGTCTGGGGTCTTGGACATATCAGCGAGTCCCACATCCAGTGGACAGGCCACTATGAGCAAGGTGTTGTCCACCTGGCTACCACTGCCTAGCCAGGGACTGAACACTGGTTCCCAGTCCTCACCATTGGGAGGCCATGGAGTCACCGTGAGTGTGAAACCTACAGTGACTTTGGAGGGAGGCACCCCCGAGGGGCCTGGGAAGGCCACCACGGAGCTGGTCCCTAGAGGTGCTGATGCCACTTGGGGGTCGGAACCTAAAAGTTCCATTTCTAGCACCCATGTGGCTGTGAGTCGAAGCATGGACCAAGGGACCGTGGCTGGAGCTCAGGGCGTGCCTACACTGACCTCCACAAGCTCCCAAGACCACCCAGAGCCACAGGACCAGATGGTGGCCCAGGGGTCACCAGGGCCTCACAGCAGTCTGCCTTCTCATCCATGGTCATCCCTGGCCTCCAGCATGGATGAGATGACCTCAGTTTCCTCGGGGGAGCCCACTGGCCTGTGGGACACCCCCAGCACCCTGATGCCTGTGTCCCTGGGGTTGGATGAATCAGACCTGAATGTTGTGGCTGGGAGTCCAGGACTGGAGGACTTCTGGGAAGAGGTGGCCAGCGGGCAGGAGGGTAAGTCCTGGATTCTCCATCTGTCCTAGTGTGGCCAGGGGACTGGAGGCTGGGGCTTCCCTGAGCAGGGGAAATGCCCTGGGAGGGCTGGAATTTTCTAACAAAGGATGATGCTAAAGGTCAGAGGTCAGGAGGCATTACATTGGGCATTTCTGTGTTGTTTTGTGCTGTTGTTTGGACAGGGTCTCTCTGTGTAGCCCTTGCTGGTAATGAACTGGCTATGTAGACCTGGCTGGCCTTGAGCGCACAGAGTTCCACCTGCCTCTGCCTCTCGAGTCCTGGGATTAAAAGCATTCATCACCCTGTCTGGCTAACACTGGACCCTTCTAACACTCAAGGAATATGGCCATTGACCAAAGCATGGGTTCCATGAAGCACTGGGGAATTGAATTTGGGGGGAGTTCAGTTTCCAAATATGCAGATAGATCACTTTGAGGAACAGGGCAATGCAATGCCAAGGTCCTACCTTCAACAATTTTGATGTCTGTAGAAGACTACTGGATCTGGTTGCATCCCAGGCAGAGTAGGAAGGACAGGACATGGTTCAAGAAGTATCTAGGATGGGCAGGAACCAGAGCTGGATTGACTTAGTCATGGAGATGGCAGGGGCTGGAGCCCTGAGGAGAATGGGAGGCGGGAGCAGGCTCAGTGACCAACGACACTGCCTGCGTGGCCACTGTGTAACCCGGGGTAGCCTTGAACTGCTGACAGCCCTCCTGCCCTAGCTCTGAATGCTGGAATGTCAGTTGTATGCCATCGTGCCACTTCCTGCTGACTAAGCCTTCAAATCTGTGAGCCTAAGGGGGCATTCTTGCTCAAACCACCACACCCAGCCTATTTTTTAAAATTCATTTATTTTTTGTTATGTGCATGCAAGTGCACATGTGTGTAGGTACACATATAAACACATGCATGTACGGTCCAGAGGTGCCTGTCCTCAGGCACTGTCTCTCTTGTTTATTTTTTTATTATTTTTGTTTAATGTGTGTGCATGCACATGAGTATATGCATGCCATGGCACTCTTATGAAAGTCAGGGGACGATTTTGGGACTGGGTTCCCTCCTTCCACCACGTGAGTTCCAGGAATCAAACTCAGGTCATCATCTTAGCATTAAGCATCTTCACCTGCTGAGCACCCACGCCAGTTCTCCAGCTTGTGTTTGAAGACAAGGTCTCTCACTGGCCTATGAACTTGCCAATCGAGCTAGATTGGCTAGTCAGTAAGCCCTGGGATCCCTCTGTCCACATCTCCCCAGAGCTAGGACTGCAGGCACACACTTATCTTTTGGGGGGGGTGCCCACATGTATGTGCACTGCATATGTGCCTAGTGCCCATGGGGATCCCTTAGAACCAGAGCTACCAATGGTTGTGATCTGCCGTGTGCATGCTGAGAATCAAACTACCAAGAACAGTGTGCTCTTAACTGTTGAACCATCTTTCCAGCCCCCTCCCACTTTGAGACAGGATCTCACTCTGTAGCCCTGCTAGCCTGGAACTTGCTCTGTAGATCAATAAGGCCAGCCTCAAATTCATAGAGATTTGCCTCTGCCTCCCAAGTGCCTGAATTAAAAGCATGTGCCACCATGCCCAGCCACACCCAGGTTTTTTGAAGTGGATGCAGAGGATTGAACTCAGGTCTGAGCCATGTCCACAGACTTACCCCCACACACACACCCTTTTTTTTTTTTTAAGACAGGATCTCACTCTGTAGCCCAGGCTGGCCTAGAGATCTCACCAACCCTTCTGCCTCAGTTTCCTGAGTGTGAGGATCATGGGCATGTGTTCCCAGTTCCCAGACAGAATGGCAGAATGGTTCAACTTTGTAACATCTCATGGGACAAGCTCTTGTGTGAGGGGAGACTGAGGCACAGGGTTATCTGAGAACTTAGTGTGTTCATGCAGCTGCAGCTGGAGCTGGAACTCGGACAGAAAAACAAAAACCAGAGCTTGTGAGTCGTGAGTTGGGCTTGGCACTGAGGAGGTAAAGGCAGGGGTCACAGGTCAGAAGTCAACCTTGGCTAAGAAGTGAGTTCCAGGACAGCCCGGATTGCTACATGAGACTGTATAAAGACGGAGTGGGGAAGAAGGGAGACAGGGAGGAGGGAAGGGAAATAGGACGAAAGAGGAGAGAAGAGGAGCCTCTGTCTCCGGCACTAGCCTGCAGGATGCTGAGTACAGGCTGGGCAACACACAGTGGCAGCCTGGGCGGTCAGAGGCTGTGGCAACATCTGGAGGAAAGTTAAATAGAGGGTCTGCAGTCAGGACTCCGGGTGGCGGAAGGTGGCTGTGGTGGGAGGGCGGCAAGACACCCACAGCACAGATGCTAATAAAGCCAAAAATACACCAGCTCAGCTGAGTCAGTGCCAGCCATGGGTAGGTGTTGTGATGGGGCAACCTGGTGGCTGTTGAGAGTTTCACGTCACCCTCTGTCCCAGGGCTTACACAGGGCTGGGGCTTCAGCAGGCGCATCACACAGATCAGACCCCCTGTTTCCCGGTGTCACTGCCCCAGGGACAGATGTCTCAGCACTGCAGGACAGCTAGCCAGCAGTGATTGCACACCTGCTGTGTCCTGGGCCTTGTTAGCTGATATTCTACAACGACATTCTCTGAGTGGTCAAGCTGACACATGGCTCATAGAAGTGCATGCATCATCTCATTTTAATTAATTTAAGCCTGAGTGAGTGTGGTTGCCATATGGAATGTCACTGCTCTCAGAGAGAGAGACAAAAATCAGTGAGTACGAAAGGAACCTGGTGGGGCTGGTGAGGTGGCCAAAGGTGCTTGCTGCCAAGCCTGAGGACGTGAGTCCAAGCCCCGAGACCCACAGAGTGACAAAGAGAATTAAATGCTGCAACTTGTCTTCTGGTCCCTGGGTCAACTCACTAGGCTGGTGAGTCTAGTGTGACCTGAGAGAGAACTTTGCTGTGAGCAGGGCATCCCACAGATGCTGTGGTGCAATTCTTGAAAGTGGTAAGGTCTTTAGCACAAAGCATGCGACCCATTGTTCATTGGGGAGGCGACGGAGGGGACTTCACAGACAAGGACTGATTTCTGGATTCCATGAAAGACGATGTGGTGGCCGGTCCGTCCTCACAGTGCCTGTCCATCCCACAGACCCCACAGATGCCTGCGAGAACAACCCTTGCCTGCACGGGGGCACCTGTCGCACCAACGGCACCATGTACGGCTGTAGCTGTGATCAGGGCTATGCTGGGGAGAACTGTGAAATTGGTGAGTGTCCCAGCCGAGCACTGTCCTGCCCCTTGCTGTGGGTCAGGTGAATCAACCGAAATTAGCTGAGCCCAAACTAGTCAGCTGAGGGGCTGTGGCCTGGGGGCTGTGGCCCAGGAGAGCCATTTCCTACCATGAGCATTAGAGGTTAGGAGGGGGACAACAGAAGGGCCAGGCGACCCCCAGCAAGCAAAGGGCTCTGGGAGGCTCCCCTCATCTAGGTGGACAACAGTGTGGGTACCACTCATACTGCTAAATTGAGATCACAACACTAAGTATAAATGGTGTCATTTCTTTTTTTAAAGATTTATTTTTATTTTATGTTTATGGGTGTTTCGCTTACGTGTATGTCTGTTGCACCATATGTGTGCATTGCCTGCAGAGGCCAGAAGGCAACTGGAGTTACAGATGGTTGTGAGCCACCAAGTGGGTGCTGGGAATTGAACTTGGGTCCTCTGGAAGAGCAGCCAGTGCTCTTAACCTCTGAGCCATCTCTTCAGGCCCTATGGTGTAATTTCTTGATCACTGTGCATCCTCTGCTTGACTTCACAACCACACTAGGAATTATAGAGTCGTAACTAAAAACACAAATGAGGACCAGGCATGGTGGTGCACACTTTTAACCCCAGCACTCAGGAGGCAGAGACAGGTGGATCTCAGTGAGTTCAAGGCCAGCCTGGTCTATAGAGAGAGTTCCAGGACAGCCAGGGCTGTATAGAAAGATAGAGAGACCCTTTCCAAAAAAAAACAAACAAAAACAAAACAAAACAAAAAACCCACACACGAAAAACAAAATAAATATCTTTTTTTTAATGTTGTATTTCAAAAATCCAAGAGTGACGACTGAGTAACAGCATCTCAGTTTGGCCTCTAGCCTCCCACACATGCGTGTGCGTGCGTGCATGTGTGTGCACGTGTGTGCGTGTGCTTGTGGAGTTAGGTGACACAGAGGTTAACTGAATTGCTTGGTTCTCTCTGCGAACACTGCCAGTGGCGCTCAGGGTGTGCAAAGGAAGCACTTTCAGGCTGCAGGTCCCTGGAGGCCCCGTCCGTCCCTGACGAGGTCCCACTGTCTGTCCTGTGGTGCCGCCGCCATTCGTGCCCCTCAGCCTCCCTCGTGGCTGCAGAGCTGTCCCACCATCCCTACGGGTGCTCAGGGGACGGTCAGGAGGACCTTGACCCATCTGTCCCTGCGGTCTGAGTGGAGGCTGACCTCTGACCCCTAACTATCCATGTCTCCCAGACATCGATGACTGCTTGTGCAGCCCCTGTGAGAACGGAGGCACCTGTATCGATGAGGTGAACGGCTTCCTCTGCCTCTGCCTCCCCAGCTACGGGGGCAGCCTGTGTGAGAAGGGTGAGTCCCTGCCCCGACACACGCTCAAGTCTCCTCTGGGTCTGGCTGAGTCCCACAGGGTGTAGATTAGTTTTATTATTTATTTAATATAGTTTAAAACTTATGTGTTCTGTGTATGTGCATGGTATGGGGCATGTGTATGCCATGGCATGCGTGTGGAGGTCGGGAAAACTTTCAGGACCCAGCTTCCTCCTTTGATCGGGTCTAGTCTGCTCGCTGGGCGTGGTGGTAAGCACCCTCATCTACTGAAGTGTCTTGCAAGCCCTATCTATTTTTTATTTTATTTATTTATCTATCTTTTCTTTTCCTTCCTTCCTTCCTTCCTTCCTTCCTTCCTTCCTTCCTTCCTTCCTTCCTTCCTTTCTTTCTTTCTTTCTTTCTTTCTTTCTTTCTTTCTTTCTTTTTGAGACAGGGTTTCTCTGTGTAGTTTTGGTGCCTGTCCTGGAACTTGCTCTGTAGACCAGGCTGGCCTCGAACTCACAGAGATCCTTCTGGCTCTGCCTCCCGAGTGCTGGGATTAAAGGTGTGCACCACCACCGCCCGGCTTACTTTTTTTTTTAATTTAAATTTTTTTAATTAATCTATTTTTTTTGTGTGTGTGTGGGTGTTGTGACTGCGTGTACGTCTGGGCATCACATGTGTTGCCTCCTGGGAGGTAACTAGCCCACCTCACATTCCTGTCCCACCTCCCAGACACAGAAGGTTGTGATCGTGGCTGGCACAAATTCCAGGGTCACTGCTACCGGTACTTTGCCCATCGGCGTGCCTGGGAGGATGCAGAGAGAGACTGCAGGCGCCGGGCTGGCCACCTGACAAGTGTCCACTCGCCAGAGGAGCACAAGTTCATTAGCGGTAGGGACAGTGTGGTGAGCTGGGGGAGCCCTGGAGACCTTAGAAACCCACTGGCACCTCCCTGACTGTCACACATCTGTTGAGTCCCGCGTTAGTTCACTGATGCTCCCCAGTCTCTGCACGCCTGTTATCCCCTGCTCCTGTCAGGTCCTGAAATATGCAGTGAGACAAGTGTGTCATTCGGAAGTGACACTAACGAGGGGCTGAGGAATTTGACCATCAAGCATGTCTAAGTAGGTGATGTGTCGCCTGGTGCTTGGATTACTTCCATGCTTTATTGTATTATTCCATATCATTATTATTGTTATATATATTTTTTGAGGCAAGGTTTCTCTGTGTAGGGCTGGCTGTCCTGAAGCTCGCTCTGTAGCCCAGGCTGGCCTCAAACTCACAGAGATCCTCCTGCCTCTGCCTCCCAGTGCTGGATTAAAGGCGTGCGCCACCACCACCCAGCTTTTTTTTTTTTTTTTTTTTTTTTTTTTGGTTTTTCGAGACAGGGTTTCTCTGCGTAGTTTTGCGCTTTCCTGAACTCACTTGGTAGCCAGCTGGCCTCGAACTCACAGCGATCGCCTGGCTCTGCCTCCGAGTGCTGGATTAAGGCGTGCCACCACCGCCGGCTCTTTTTTTTTTTTTTTTTTTCCTTTTTCTGGAGCTGAGGACCGAACCCAGGGCCTTGCGCTTGCTAGGCAAGTGCTCTACCACGGAGCTAAATCCCCAACCCCTATTATTAACACTGTAGGAATTGACAAATAAAACAGAGCCCGGGGATGGCACTTGGAGGCCTCTGGGTCTCTGCAGAGTGGCGTGAACTGAAGTGGCACTCATCGCTTCAGTCGGTGTCTCTTCACGTGGCACTGACCCTGTCCCTGTGCGCTGTGTGGCTCACTGCACCTGTCTGACCATCCATGGTGCTGGCTTCTAGTTTGGGCTCCTCACCCTGTCCCTCCTGCCCCAGCTAGCACTGCCCGGGTGGCCTCCGACCCCACCCTCGCCTTTCCAGAAAGAGCTGACAGGGCCTGTGCCACATTTGTCCTCACATGACTGACGGGGCTCCAGGCCTTCCTCACCTCCGCGCTACAGCACCCACTTCCTACTCTGTCCTGCTCCACTCCACGGCCCACCTCCGAGCTACCGGAAGTTGAGGCCTTTCCTGCCACAGAAACTGCGTGTTCCTGAGGGTGGGGCTCTGTTCTCCACCCGCGTCCCATTCACCCCCTAAGTGCGGTCACCTCCATTCCTCCTGACCCCCTCCCGTCCTCCCGTCCTGACTCGCGGCCCCATGCTTATTTCCCACCCTCCCTTGATGTCCGCTGGGTTCCTCTCTCCTGCCGGCTCCTCCCTGTGTGATTCTCACCAGCTTCAGACTTGACCCTCCTCCAGCCTCCTCTAGTCCGGGAAAGAGAAGGCCCCTGGACATCATCTCCTTCCTCCAGCCCTGGGGAGGAGCGCGTCCTCATAGTCCTCCCTCCCAACAGGCTTTGGACATGAGAACTCGTGGATCGGCCTGAATGACAGAACCGTGGAGAGGGACTTCCAGTGGACAGACAACACAGGACTGGTGAGTGGCAGGTCCCTGTCTTCAGGCTGCTGAGCCCCAGGGGCCCTGCCTAATGGCCCCAGCTCACCCTCCTGTGAAGCAACCACTGGTGGGCATCATAGGTCCTCAGAAGCTCTGGGGTGTGGCTTGGCAGAAAAGCCCCTGCCTAGAATCCCCAGTGAGGGGCTGGGGGCGTGGTCAGGGTGGAGCCCTGCCTAGAATCCCCAGTGAGGGGCTGGGGGCGTGGTCAGGGTGGAGCCCGCCTAGAATCCCCAGTGAGGGGCTGGGGGCGTGGTCAGGGTGGAGCCCCGCCTAGAATCCCCAGTGAGGGGCTGGGGGCGTGGTCAGGGTGGAGCCCCGCCTAGAATCCCCAGTGAGGGGCTGGGGGCGTGGTCAGGGGTGGAGCCCCGCCTAGAATCCCTAGTGAGGGGCTGGGGGCGTGGTCAGGGTGGAGCCCCCGCCTAGGATCCCCAGTGAGGGGCTGGGGGCGTGGCTTAGCCTGGCTTACATCTGGTTCCATCCCAACACTGTAAAATATGAAGAAATAGGTATCATTGAAATAATGTGGTTATTGCGGTGCTTGTCTGACATTCCAGTACTTGAGAGGCTGAGGCAGGAGGATCATTGCAAGCTGGAGCTTTAGCCAGGGCTACAGAGTGAATTGTAGACCAGTCATCTTGCACAGTTGAGACTCTGTCTCAAAAAGCATCAGCAAGCTAAGCAACAGGTTAAAGGCGTCAATGCCCAACTGCCTGAAACGAAGCCTGCCGAGGAGCCGTGGGGTGGGGGCGGGCAGGCGGCATGTGCCAGGCGCCAGGCAGGCAGAATGAGGAATTATTTTTGCCTGGATTGGTGTAGAATTTTGGTTTGTCGTGATGAGAATTTCTGGAAATAGATGCAGTGGTGATGGTTACACAACGCTAAGCTGGGGTAACGTCATGAACCACAGCTTTCAAACGGTTTACTCGGGGTCGGCAAGCCTATGGCCAAGCCTGAAAACCTGAAGTTGATCCCTGGGGATCAAAGAAAAGGGGTTTTCAAAGGTGTCCTCTAACCTCCAAAGGTACATGCTATGTGTGTCCCTCTCTGAAATAATAGTTTTTGAGACAGGGTTTCTCTGTGTAGCCCTGGCTGTTCTGGATCTCCATCTGTAGACCAGGCTGAACTTGAATTCACAGAAATTCGACTACCTCTGCTTTTCGACTGCTGGGATTAAAAGTGTGTGCTACCATGCCTGGCTCAAATAAACAAATTCTTGTAAATTTTATTTACTTCCTTATTTGATGTGTAGGAGTGTTTTGCCAGTGTGTATGTCTGTACACCGTGTACATGCAGAGGCCAGAACAGGAGTTATCAATAGTTGTAAACCACCATGTAGATGCTGAGACTCAAATTTAGGTCCTCTGAAAGAGCAGCCAGTGCTCAACTGCTGAGCCACCTCTCCTGCTCAAAAAATTTAAATGTAATAAAAATACCTTTAAAGGGAAGTTTCGTGGTATACATACACTACCACAATTTGTAAAGAACTCATTTCCTCTTGCCCCCTTTGAGATCTGGCCCTGCCCACTCTGTCCTGACTCCTTCCCTGCCCCTGGGCCTGTGCAGGACCTTCCCTGCACTTGGAACTCTGTTCCTGCCTGGGTGCCCTCGGCTCCAGCGCTTCCTGTTGCCTCCTGAGGGAAGCCTCCTGTACTTCCAGCTGGGGTCGGCATTTTTTCAACTATGCTGTGAAGCGGGTATAAATGAGGCAGGAAGGATAGACAAGGTGTTGCAACCTCCCAGCTAGAGAAGGGTGCCCGTCTAGAGATGGCCAGTGCCGTTGTAGAGAGGGGGGCACCAGTTCTCTTGTTGGAGGGGTCTGGCCACAGGAATCACTCAGGAAGTGCCGGGAGCTGGCTGACACACAGGCGCCAGAGTGACTGCAGCTCTTTCTTTCCAAAGCAATATGAAAACTGGAGGGAGAATCAGCCAGATAATTTCTTCGCGGGTGGCGAGGATTGTGTGGTGATGGTGGCACATGAGAGTGGGCGCTGGAATGATGTCCCCTGCAACTACAACCTCCCCTACGTCTGCAAGAAGAGCACAGGTACGGCAATGCCTTCCCGCTTGTCCTCCAGACTCTTGTAGCTGTTTTCCTGACTATTCCCATGAGGGCCTGCGGTTAGTGATTTCTTTTCTTTTTCTTTTTCTTTCTCTCCCCCACCCTTTGAAGACAGGGTTTCTCTGTGTCATCCTGGCTGTCCTGGAATTTGCTTTGTAGACAAAGCTGGCCTCGAACTCACAGAGATCCTCCTGCCTCTGCCTCCTGAGTGCTGAGATTAAAGGCGTGCGCCACCACTGCCTGGCATGATTTCTTTTTCTTTTCTGTCTTTTTCTCTTTCTTTCTTTTAAAATTTTTATTTGGTTTTTCAAGACATGGTTTCTTTGTGTGGTGCTGGCTGTCCTGGAACTCACTCTGTAGCCCAGGCTGTCCTCGAACTCACAGAGATCTGCTGTCTCTTCCTAAATGCTGGGATTAAAGGCATGCGCCACCACCTGGATAATTTCTAAGTGAAGGAAATAATCGTATGCATTCTGTCCACTTTTCTTTTGTGCTTCAGTTTATTCTTGTGCCTTATGTCCTAGAGAGTGGGGTGTGTCCAGAAGATTTCACACACACACACACACACACACACACACACACACACACACACCCAGAAGCTCCTGGGCACAACCATGTGGAGTTCTCTGGGCTCAGAGCTGTGCAGCGGTGGGAGCTGGCACCTGGAAGGCTCCCATCTAACAAGATGTGTCCCTGGCTTATCCTCACCCTCAGCCCCTCCCCTAACCAGAGCCCTCTGTCCCCAGTGCTATGTGGCCCCCCTCCAGCAGTGGAGAATGCCTCCCTTGTCGGCGTTCGCAAGGCCAAGTACAGTGTCCATGCCACCGTGCGGTACCAGTGTGATGAGGGCTTCTCCCAGCACCATGTGGCCACTATCCGATGCCGGAACAATGGACAGTGGGACCGGCCCCAGATTGTCTGCACCAAACGTAAGTACTGTGCCCGATAACCCATCCCTGACAAAATTCCAGTTGGATATCGTGCCCTATCTCCACACAGTGGGATGGCGTCATCTGTAATCCCGGCAACGTGAAGGCTTAGGCAGGAAGACCACAGTCTGAGGTCAGCCTGGGCTGTGCTGTGAGACCCACAGGAGAAAAGAAGCTGAGCTGAGGATGTGACTCAGTGGGTACAGTGCTTGAAGCTCAATTGCTAGAGCCAGGGCTCCATTTCCAGAGACCTGTCGTCCTCCCAGCACTCAGGAAGTGGAGGCAGGAGTGCTGTGGATATCGCTCTATATAAATAAAACACTGATGGCCAGTGACCAGACAGGAAGTATAGGCGGGACAAGGAGAGAGGAGAATTGGGGAAACAGAAAGAAGGAGGGAGAGACACTGCAGCCACCGCCAGGACAAGCACATGTAAAGACGCCGGTAAGCCATGACCCACGTGGCAAGGTACAGATTTATAGAAACGAGTTAATTTAAGATATAAGAACAGTTAGCAAGAAGCTGCCATGGCCATATAGTTTGTAAGTAATATAAGCATCTGAGTGATTATTTTATACATGGATTGTGGGACTGCGGGGTTTGGTGGAACCTGGAGAGAAGCCCTCCAGCAACACAGGAGGATCAGAAGATCAAGGTCATCCTTTGTTACATAGTAAGTTTAAGGCCAGCCTGAGCTACATGAGGCCCTGTCTCAAAAAAAGTCTTCCTGTGGCTGGGCAGTGGTGGCACTCACCTTAAATCCCAGTGCTCAGAGACAGAGGCAGACCTAAGCCAGCCTGCTCTACAAAGTGAGTTCCAGGTCAGCCAAGGCTGTTACACAGAGAAACCCTGTCTTGAAAGACAAACAAAACAAAATCTTCCTGGTAATGCAGCCTTTCAGATAAGTGAAACCTCACCAGCCCACCTAATGCTTTCATTGTATGTTTTGGAGACAGAAGCTCATGCACAGGCTGGCCTCAGAGCTGGGATGTGTAGCCAAGACTTGCTTCCTTCCCCGGAAGTGCTGGGTCGACAGGTGTACACGAGTCCCCACACCAGCTGATGGGGTTCTGGGCATTGATCCTGTTCTCAGCTACTCTGAGGTCAGTGCAAGCTGCAGATCCCAGGCCAGCCTGGGCTGTAAAGTACAACCCACACAACCCAGGAATGGGGCTCTTTTGGTAAATGAAGCCACACTTCTAGCCCCCAACAAGTTGTTTTTTGTTTTGGTTCTTTGTTTGTTTTTTGTTTTTCAAGACAGGATTTCCCTGTGTAGCCTTGGCTGTCTTGGAACTAGACCAGGATGGCCTTGAACTCACAAAGATCTGTCTGCCTCTATATCATGAGTCCTAGGATCAAAGGCTTGCGCCACCATAACCTGGCTTGGTTTTTTGAGTTTTTTGAGACAGGGCCTTACTGTGCAGCTCTGGCTGGCCTTGAACTCAGAGTTCTTCCTTGAGCGTATTTCTTCTCTTTCCATCCCCTGAGGAGGCCAGTAACATCCAACCACCCCAACATCCATCTTCACCCCTTCTTATCTCTTTCCCATCCCTGCAGCCAGGCGGTCACACCGGATGCGTAGGCACCGCCACCACCAGCACCGACATCACAAACCCCACAAGGAGCACAGAAAACACAAGAGACACCCAGCGGAAAACTGGGAGAAGGACGAAGGGGATTTCTGCTGAAAATCCAGACTAAGCAAGCACATGCTCCCACACCTCCTCCAGAGCATTCACCTGGGGAGCCAGGACCCAGACAGCCACGAGAGAGAGGGTGGGAACACCCTTGAGACCCACACCCCTGCGGTCCACTGTACAAAGCTCAGATCTCCCTTTCCTTCCCTCCTGAGGTCCTCCTGCAGGGGTGGCCAGAGTGGTGAGCCCAAGCCTCTAGGAGCATCTCCCAGCCACGGGAAAAGGGATCCCGAAGTCTGGCTGCTAGCCTTCCAAGAGGGGGCGACAGTGTGTTTGTGTGTGCTGGGAGTGGCTTTCACCCCAGAGATTCAGGCTTAGTCAACAGTGGACCGTCCTGAATCCAGGGGGAAGCCATGGCTAAAGGTCAGATTCGAGAGAGTGGAGGCTCAGCAGAAGCCCACGGTGCAAACACGGCGAGCTCTGGCTCACCTGGGATTCCCCCGAAGGGTGGTCTTCGATGTCTCTGGCTCTCTTTCGTCTTCCTTCCCCACAACCCCCCAGCTCCCCCATCCCCATAGACTAGGCGGGCCTTGAACTCACTAATGTAGTTGTGCACCGCCATGCCTGCCTGGTTCATTTGGTGCTGCAGATGGGACCCAGGGCCTCACGAGTACAGCAAGTGCCCTCTACTAACTACGCCCCAGCCTTGATCCCTGGTCTTGGTGCACAAATCTAGTGTGGAACTCTCCGTGTACTGAATTTTAGGATGTCTCTTGGAGTCACTGGCCTCCTCGGCTTCTGAGGGGAGATTACGTAGAGTGATGGGGGTTGTGTATTGCTTACTCCCCCAGGTTAGTGCAGTGCTGAGATACAGTGGCTCTGTTTTGAGGTTGTTTTTGTTTTGAGACAGGACTTCACTGTGTAGCCCAGGCTAGCCTGGGACTTGCTATCTAGACCAGGCTGGCCTGGAACTCAGTGATTTGCCTGCCTCTGCCTCCTGGGATTAGCATGCCCAGACTTCTGTTGTTTATTGACATAGGATCTCTTTCTATAACCCAGGCGGGGTTTCAGCCCACAGCAATCCTTTTTCAGCCGCCTGAGTGCTGGGATGACAGGCGCACCATCATGTGTGGCAGTTTCGTGGGTTTGCGATGACAAATGTGTATAGAAATGAGATCTGGATGCCACTGCATTCCCCCCTCCATCTCTCAGGGAGACAGATAACCTCCTGCCTGGACCAAGATGGTGCCACATTTTCTAGCCCAGAGCCTGTCCTTACTAAACCCTTTCAGCAGACCTCAGTAAATCCCCTGCCTCGAGTTCTACCCCTGCCCCACCCTTTCCTGACTCCACACCCTGCCAGTGGACTGGTAATGCTTGAAGGGGCCCCTCCTTGTGGTCTCTTTGTAGAAGTGACACACACACCCTTCTCTCGTAATTTCACATTTTAAAATGTGATAGAGTCCACCTTACACTCCCTCTTCCCATCTGCACCTTAGAAAAGACTTCTCTAAGCCAGGGATCCCTCACCCAGAGGGGCCAGAGATTTGCCTCCAAGGCCTCTGTCCATTTTCAATCCCTCCAGTCTGGGAAAAAAAAATCTGTGAATTTGTGTTAAAACCACAGTGTGGAGCCTGAGCACAGCCTAGCAGATAAAGATGCTAGCCAAAGAAACCTGAAGAAGCCAGTTTAATCTCTGGAACCCATGTTTCAAAAAGGAAAAGCCAGGTGGGGTGGCATGAATCTGTAATCCCAGGATTAGTATTGTGAGAGGGGAGGCAGGGACAGTAAGCTTGTGAGCCAGCTGGCCTGCAGGGAGTGGAAAGCCAGAGCTGACCCCGAAAGAAAGGTCGTCTGACTTCCACACGTTCACTGCAGCCTGGGCAAAGCCATCGCACAAACCTCCACACACTGCACAAGCACAAAATAAACAAGTAAAGATTTCAAAATGTGTGGGAGGAGCTGGTGTGGCAGGCAGGGCCAGGCAGCTTGGGGGTGGGTGCTTAGCCAGCCCTGCACAAGGTCCTGGGTTCCATCCCCAGCTCGGTTTCAATAGGAGAGGAAGACAAAGTTACAGACAGGAAGGACTTCGTTCTGGGCGCTGTAATCAGTGTAAGGTTGTTTGTTAGACAGGGCCTCGTGCATCCCAGGCTGGCCTTCAGTTTGCTGTGTAGCTAAGGGCGACCTTAAACTCCTGGTTTTCCTGCCTCAGTTTCTCACATGCTGGAGTGATAGGTGTGCACCACTATATATATACAGTGCCGGGGGTGGACCCCAGAATCGGGTGTGCTTTGTGCACATCCACTGAGCTGCAAACACAACTCAGCCCCATTCCCAAATTCTGGTCTTGATTTGTGCTCCCAACACACACACATACATACACACACACACACACACACACACACACACACACACACACACACACACGAGTAGGCTTGGAAATGATTGAGAAAAGCAAAGTGGACCCTGATCCCTAGTGGCCCCTGCTGCAGACAGCCACTGTCTGGTCTCTGGCTGTGGCTGGAAAGCCGGGAGCCACAGCTGTATTTATTTTAACATTTCTTTTCTTTTCTTTTTTTTTTTTTTTTTTTCGGTTTTTCGAGACAGGGTTTCTCTGTGTAGCTTTGGAGCCTGTCCTGGAACTCACTCTGTAGCCCAGGCTGGCCTAGAACTCACAGAGATCTGCCTGCCTCTGCCTCCTGAGTGCTGGGATTAAAGGCATGCATCACCACCGCCCGCCTATTTTAACATTTCATGATACAGAAGGGAGACCTTAGCCAGCCCCTGGCAATCCCGAGCTGGAGGGACGGGGGCGTGGTTGCTAGGGGCTCAGTGGCTGCTGGGGTGTGCTGCGCCCTGCTCCAGCCCCGCTCCATGAATGGAGAGGCTTTGGCCTTTCTGGAGTGGAGGCTCATCTTTGCTCTTTTCCTCCATGGGCCACATCTGCGGCAGGAGTGCGAGTGTGTGTGTGAACGGCTACAGGTTCTGTTGGTTTTTTTCTTGGAGCTTCGATGTTCGGTGGATCTGTGGTATCTGACACTGTGGACGTTAATGTACTTCTTGGACATTTTAATAAAATTTTTTAACAGTTCATCTTTCCTGTTGCCCCTGAGACTGTTTCTCACCCATTCACCTGTCTGGTACTATTGACTGTGTTTCTTTGAAGTAAATGGCTCATGTATCCCAGGCTGGCCCAGAATTCCCTATGTATCCAAGGATGATCTTAAACTCATGATTGTTTTTGTTTGGAAACAGGGTTTCTCTATGTAGACCAGGCTGGCCTCGAACTCACAGAGATCTGCCTGCCTCTGCCTTCCAAGCGCATGCACATTGAAGGCATGCACTGCCACATTTGGTTTATGGGATGCTGGAAGCCTTGTGAATGTTAGCAGAGCACTCTACCCAATGGGCTACAAGCCCTCCGCCAGATGAGCCACAGCCGCAATCTGAGCCTCATCACAAGCCATATACTATGCTGTGTGCAGAGGGAAAGCAGGGAACGGCAGAGGAAATAGGAATCCCTTCCTCCTCCTCCTCCTCCTCCTCTTCTCTCCCCCCTTCTCCTCTTCATTTAGTTAGTTAGTTTTTATTTATTTGATTTTTTTTTTGAGACAGGGTTTCTCTGTGTAGCTTTGGTGCCTTTACTGGAACTCACTCTGTAGCCCAGGCTGGCCTCGAACTCACAGAGATCTGCCTGCCTCTGCTTCCCAAGAGCTGGGATTAAAGATCTGAGCCACCACCCCCCAGCTAGTTAGTTAGTTTTTAACAGGGTCTTACTATGTGTCCCAGGCTGACTTTGAACTCAAGATCTTCCTGCACCAGTCTCCCAGGATGCCAGGCGAGGCGATGCCAGTCTCCCAGGATGCCAGGCGAGGGTGGGACGCAGGCACAGCACGAGCTAGCCTTGGGGTCGGGGGAGACGGCCACGGTTTTGAAAAGACTAAAGTCATCCTATCAAACCGTGGTTTATTTGAAATCACGCAGGGGCGGGACAACGGCAAGGGTGCTGGTGGAGGTGCCCGCAGCTAAGCCCTCGGTTTCAGTTCAGTCCCTGGACCCTGTGGGAGAAGTAGAGAACCACAAGAGGACCATGAAGTGAGTCCTCTCCTCCCCCTGCCAAAGAAAGAAATGTCACAAACAAAACATAACCAAGGAGAAAACGGGGAGCAGCAGCCTTCAGCACTCCACGTACTCACTGTGAGCACAACGCGATCCAACGCCTCATGCCCCTGCCATCGAGACATTCCCACTGTGACAGACTGTATCCTTGAACTGAGAGTCTAATAAACGCTCCCTCCCTTCATTTGCTATGGCAGGCATCTGGTCACAGAGAGAAGTGACACACACACACACACACACACACACACACACACACACACACACCTCAGCAGAGCAGGAGTGTGCACACGCCTTGCCCCAGCACTCTCTGCTCAGGCAGGAAGGGCAGCCTGGGCTACACATGACCCTGTCAAAGACAAACAATGAAAGCAGGAAAGGAAAACACATGCTGCTACACGCCGCTGGAGAAGAGCAGGTATGGACGGCCTGCCAGAGGTGCAGAGTTAGGGGCTCACTGTTGACTGGTTGCCTTACTCTGTAGCCCACACTGGCCTGGAGTTCACAGCAATCTTCCTGCTAAGTAGTGAGATAAGAATTGTGAGCCCAGCCAGGGCTACGGGGAGAAACTCAACAAAAACAGCCAGGCGGTAGTGGCACTCTCCTTTAATCACAGCACTCAGGAGGCAGAGGCAGATGGATCTCTGTGAGTTCAAGGCCAGCCTGGTCTATAAGGCAAGTTCCAGGAGAGCCAGGGCTACACAGAAAAACTCTGTCTTGAAAAAGAAGAGAAAGAAAGAAAAGAAAAAACAAACAACAAAGAAGCTCCCATAGGAGCCCAAGAAGCAGAAGTGGAGATCAAAGACACCAAAGACAGCTTGTGCGAGTCAGTTCTCCCCTCTACCCTGTGGGTCCCAGGGACTGAACTCAGCTTGTCAAGATCAGCGACAAGTGTCTCTACCCACCGAGCCATCTTTCCAGGCTCTGGGGTGGCCATGCATCAAGACACCAGCGACTGCTGCCAGCTCTGTAAACCCTCGTCTGCAGTGGGGACAGACGTGCACACAGGACGGAGGCGTGGGCTCCAGTTGGACCTCAGTTGGGAGGGGAGCACCAGGGGGTTTGGTGTGCATTGGGGTTATCTTTTAAACAGTGTCTCACTATATAGCCTTAAGTAGCCTGAAAGGCACTCTGTAGACCAGTGGTTCTCAGCCTTCCTAATGCTTTGACATGTTCCTCATGCTGTGGTGACCCCTGACCATAAAATTATTTTGTTGGTACTTCATAACTGTAAATTTGCTACTATTATGAAACATAATGTAAATATATGTGATCCCCAAAGGGACCGAGACCCACAGGTTGAGAACCACTGCTGCAGACCAAGTGGCCTTGAACGCAAGAGATTTACCTGCCTCTACCTCCAGAGTGTGGAACAAACGGTGGGCCACCACGTCCAGCGTATGGGGGGCGTGATTAGGGTGCTGGGACAGCATGTGTCAGTGTGGGATTAACATCTAGGCAGATTTTCTCCATCCTTGAAGTGGGTCCAGCTTCTGAGTTTTCTCTTCCTGTGTAAAGTCCGTTTCCACTGGGTGAGAGTGACGGGAAAGAGTCACCCCTTCCAGCTTAGCCAAGAATGGTCTGGCTCATTTCCCAGAGTCACCCTGATTGGTCCAGGACTGCATGAATGTCAACCCCTGAGTCTCAGGCCCATCCTCTGACCACTTGTTACACACTCCAGACACTAAACATAAGCAAATAAAGTCTACAAATAAAAGTTAGGGGGCTGGAGAGATGGCGTGGTGACTGGCTGCTCTGGCCGAGTACCGAGGCGCAAACCACAATCCATAAATCTAGTTGTAGGGATCAAACTCCCTCTTCAGGCCTCCAGGCACATAAGCAGTGGAGACAAAACACACAAACACTTAAAAGTAATTGAAAATTATAGATGGCTACCTCAATTCTACAACCAAATCCTGACTGAACACATTTTTAAAATTACAGAGTTATTATTATGCACACATCTCACAATGCACTTGAGGAGGTCAGAGTGTCTCACAGGGTCCTAGTCTTGACCCCTGGTAAACTGTTCTGAATGAGGGGAGCTGCTCCCCAGCCCAGCCTAAGAAGTCCACTGCACTTTGAGAGAGGACGGCAGCCATGTTTCTCATTCATCAAAAGGAACAAAGGTTTATTGAACACAGGGCGGTTGCACTGTGGACCTCGGAACAATCCTGGTTCAAAGAAAACAGCCTGGACAAGTTTTGTCACTTGGTCAAACATTTTACAACCAAAGCCCACGGCCACCGGCTTCCAGACTCAGAGATGGGTTTTGCAGAAATAGATGGGGCAGGCAAGAGGCCACCAGCAAGGGTACTTGCTGCTCCGAGCAGCTCCTCGGAGCTGGGAGCCCCTGCATCTGGGATGCTCTGTCTACACGGTCTGTGAATGCGGTCCTGACCCTGGAGCTCACGAGGACCCTCCGAAACTGGTGGTTTCAGGCACATTCCACCCTTCTTCGTCTCCAGGGAAGGAAAGCTCTGGCTGTGTGGGCTGTGTGCAGTACCACAGCCTGTCTCCTCACCTGCAGGGCGATCATTTACAGCGCGGAGGGGGTGGGTGGGGGCTGGGCTCGGCTGCTGCCTGGCATAGAGTTAACGTGCAAACGAGCCGGGCAGACAGCTGCTCCGGAAGCAGAGCCTTGTCTGGGCCCATCTGAAGAAGGGACATTTGTCAGGCCCCTGAGGAACACAGCAGGCAGCTCCAGTCAGAGGTACTCTGCCCGTGGCAAGAAGTTCCTGAGAGCTGCAGGTCAGTTGTCATGGAGACACGGATGGTCTCTATGGCGACAGCTGGGCAGGACAGGACCCTGGAGGGAAAGCCTTGGAGGGACAGGTGTTCTGTTACCTTGGACACCAGAGTTTGGTCTCCATGGCAACAACTGTGAGGTACAAGCTGTCTGGGGGTGGGGCTTGGACAGCTGAGAAGAGCCGGAGATGCACCTCGGGAAAGGGGCAGCTTGTTTCCATGGAGAGGCCTGGAGGAATGAATGCTAGGTCACCCTGAGGACACTCATTGGGGAAGATGGTCTCCACAGTGGTCCATCAGGATGGGGACAGCCAGAAAAGGAGTGGTAGGTGTCTGGTCTCTAGGCCAGTGAGGAAGGAAAGTGTGGTAGCCATGGTTACAGAGGAAGGAGGATGCACCGTCTCGGTGGGTGTGATAGGTGAGACCTATGGGGTGCACGAGTGACCTTTGTCACCTTACGAGGCTGAGCAGCATGTTTCCACAGCAAGTGAGACTTTTTTAGGGGTTTCAGGTTTGAGGGAATGATCTCTTTGGTGACAGCCCCAAGGAGCCTGGGAAGGGACATTCAGGCGAGTCTACTTTCTGGCCAGAGAGATACCTGAGGGGTAGGCATGGCCACTGTTCCTGGGAGCCAGCTGGGGACATTCTCCCATGAAGCCAGAGGTGTTGGGGCTGTCCTCCACAGCGACGGGGGACAAGGCATATTACCTTGGAAACTTAAAGAGACTCTGTGGAAGAGTGGGAACACACAGCCTTTGGGTTACCTGCCGGCACAGGGCATGGTCACCTTGTGACCCATAGTTTTCTGTTTCTTCACCAAGTGATGGGGAGAAGTCAGTGAACAGCTGGCTGTCCAAGACCAGTTTTCCAGCTCCTGGGAAATGCAGAGGCTTTGTGTGGCCAGTCTCCAGTTAATCCTGGGGGTCCAGCCTCCAGGTAAGTGAGGGGGACTGTTTTCCAGGAGGCCACAGAAGGGTGGCCGGTCTTTAGGAAACCGTGGGGGTCCTGCTGGTCTACTGGGATCCTGGGGGTTGGGAGAGAGCGTGGCTCTTCTAGACAAAGTCTGGAAGATGGGACATCCATTATCCAAAGAAGTGGGCTTGGCCACTATCAGGGTATCTCAGAGGACGGCATGGTCAGAGACCTCAACAAGTGGGTCAGTCTGCAGCGCACTGCAGGGTAGGTATGTCACGTATCCAGAAGACCTCAGAAGGCGTGGTCAGTGTCCAAAGACCACAGGTAGCTGAGTCAGCCTGCAGCGCATCACAGAGGTGTGTCGTGTATCCAAGGGATCTCTGGTGCATAGTCTGTCTCCAGGGGGTGTGCAGGGCCCCTGGATCCGCCACCAGCATCCCCAAATGCCCATCTTCGCGGTCCTAGACACGCAGCGGAGTCCAGGCAGCCGGGTCCCTCGACCCTCCCGCCCAGCCTCCTCCGCCCGCCCAACCCCAGCCCCAGCCTCCTGGAGCCGGGTCTGGGGCACCTGGGGCGCGGTAGCAGTAGACGCCGAAGAGGCGTCGGGAGGCGTCGGGGAAACCCAGGCTGCGCACGCCCGGCCGAGGGCCCCCGCAGCGAATTCGCGGGTTCACGATGGGGTAGCGCGCGCTGCCATCGGCCAGCCAGCCTGCAGTGCAGCGGTCCAACAGCTGCAGCTTCCACGCGGCGAACAGCTGCCCGACCTTGGCCACCGTTGCACCCCGCGCCGCGCAGGCGCGAGCCGCCCCGGCCAAGGCCACCGGCCGCAGAGGCTTCAGGAAGAACACGCGGCCTGCGGGACCCGGGGGCGTGTCAGCACGGGACGGGGCTGGGCCCGCTGGGCTCCCGAAGCCTGGAACCCCCAGCTCCGGGTCCATCCCGTTCCCTGCCATCGGCTTCTGCCAGTGCGATGCCGGTGCCAGGTGGCACTTCACTGCCCCCCTGTGGCAGCCCTGGAAAATCTCCTTCCTACAGTAGCGAAGGGCCAGCAGGGGGAGGGGGCGGGGCCTGGTCGCTTAGGGGTGGGGCCGATGCTCTGGGAAGCAGGGTCTATGCGCTTCAAGGAGATCTGAGTCCATTGGGCAGGTCTCCTATTTGGGGCGAGACCTATGTTTGGGAAGGTTTTCGCCGGTGGACCGAGCCCATGTGGCGGAGGATGTGTTCTTGGGGGCATGGTCTACACTCTTGAAATGGACCTCCAACCACGGGGTAGGACCTGAGCATTTCGGACAGGCCTTCCTCTAGGGGTCAGGGAATATGCGCTTGAAGTGGGCCTCTCTTCTTGGGGCAGAGCCTACTGTGTGTGTGTGGAGGGGGTGTCTTCACTCAAGAGCCTGTGCCCTTAGGAATGGGGCCTAAGCTCTTGTCTGTTTCTGAGACAAACCTCCCTCCCTCTGCCAGGCCCTATGGGCCAGCCTTCCCCCAAGACTATGCACTTGGGGTGGATTTCCTTCGAGGGGGCGGGACACACGCGCTCGGGGAGGACCTCCTTCCAGGGCCTGGGCCCGTGCACTCAGGAGTGGGGCCACCCTCCGTGTGTCGGTGTCCCTTCAGGGCGGGGTCATCTGAACTTGAGGGATGGGCCTCCTTCCTGGGAGAGGGCATAATGCTTAGGAGGGCGGAAAGAGGGAAGGGTTCCCTTCAGGGGGTGGAGCCTATGCATTTATGGACGGAGCCTCACTTCTTGGGGCGGGTATCTTCCCAGAGGGGCTGGGCTTCTTCAAGGAAAGGGCTTAACTCACCGGGGAGGTTGGACGTGAAGCAGAAGGCATCATAGCGTTCCTCCGCGTTATGGCGGTATCCATAGTTGCGCACACCGCCGTTGGTGCCTCCGCCGGCCCCAGGGCTCCCAGCCCCGCCACAGGGCTCCCGGGCCTGGCTCACTGGATACTGCACCGAGCCATCGCGTAGCCATCCCGCGTTGCACCAGTCCAGGCCGTCGCGCCAGGCCTGGTGCAGCTGCTCGGCGGACGCCAGAATGCCATCCTGCTCGGCGCACGCGCGCTGTGCTTCCACGAAGGTCATCTTGTAGCGGCCTCCACGCGGGTGATAGGGGAAGACCACGCCTAGAGGAAAACAGATCCCGGTTTCTCATGCACCTTACATGAACCAGAACCTTCCAGTTCATTCTTCTCTCTGGCCCTCAGAGCTGGCCACACCTCCGGCCAACTCACACACATTACGGGTCCTTCGATTTACACTTGGGACTTGTCCCCTCTTGAACATACTTAACCATGCCTACTCCTCTTCTATGGTCGGAGACCTTGGCTCACGCTCTTTCTATCCTTTTTCACCTGCCTAACTCTTATTCTATTCAGCCTTCAAAACTCAACTCTGACAGGGTTTCTATATAGCCCTGGCTACCCTAGAACTAGTTTGGTAGACTAGGCTGGCCTTGAACTTACAGAGCTCCACCTGCCTCTGCCTCCTGAGTGCTGGGATTAAAGACATGTGCCACCACTGCCCAGTAAACTCAACTCTTAACCTTCCTCAGTCTCAATGTTCTGACAGCCCAACAGAACTGAATCCTTCCCAAAGGGACCTCGGAGCTGGAAATGCCTGTTCCTAGCTCAGGGTTCCTCTACACTGGCCCCTGAAAAGCTGGGTAGGGTGTTGAGCTCTTGGGTTTGCCAGTATTTATATTTCAAGTGCTTCTGTTTCAACTTCAGTGCACCGACTCCGAACTTGTTGCTCCCTAGACTCACAGTCAACACAACTCTGTTTCTGTGCCAAGGACAGGGCTTGGGCTGAATCACGCGCTCTCAGCGATCCCAAGACAGATGTAAACAGCAGCTGCAGTGAAGACCCAGAGCTTGATGGACAAGATGTGGAATCTCCACCAGGACCCTCACTCACAGATGCCCAGGGCCTTCTTGAGACAGAGCTCATCTCCTGGTTAGTAGCCGTCTACCTTGGGGATTTGGGGGAATTAAATGAGAAGCCCCAGAGAGCCCTTCAGCTAAGTGGCTGGCAAACAGAAAGCATCTAACGAAGACAGCTACTATTATCTGCCCTTGTTAAAATGTCCAAAGAGGCCAGTGAATGGTCTCGGAGGGTAAGGGCATTTGACACCCAGCCTGATGAGTTGAGTCCTATTCTAGGACCTACTTGGTGGAAGAAGAGAAGTCCATTCTGTAAGTTGTGACCGCCATGCAAGCGCCATGGTAGGCACACACCCATATGCATACACTTACACCCACTACAAATTCAATTTTTCTTTGAAGACCATGAGTTCGATGGGCAGTGGTGGTGCACACCTTTAATCCCAGCAGTTCGAGGCCAGCCTGGTCTATAGAGTGAGTTCCAGGACAGCCAAGGCTGTTACATAGAGAAACCCTGTCTTGAAAAACAAAACAAAACAAAAAACAACAACCACTTTCTTCAGGCCCGGAGTGGTGGCACACGCTTTTAATCCCAGCACTTGGGAGGCAGAGGTAGTTGAATCTCTGTTAAATTTGAGGCCAGCCTGTGGGTTCCAGGACAGCCAGGGCTAAATAGTGAGACCCTGTCTAGAAAGGGGGAGGAAAGAAGAACTCTTGCTTCTCTTTCAAAGGATGATGAGAGTTCCCCCACATCGATGTTAGGCAGTTTACAACCACCTGTAACTCCAGCTCCAGGGGATCCGAGGCAAGATGCCTTGACTATGTGCACACACATTCAAACACATACAGATAAATAAAAGCTGTAATAAACATTTTTAAAGGAACTAGTCCCCTGCCCACTAAAATCTCTACCATGCCAACTTGATTCGGTTTGTCCCACACTGCCCCCCTTTCTCCTCTGCCCACACTTCAGTCACCTTCCAGGTCCAGCTTGACCATGCCGGCGTCATCCTCTAGCTCATTGGTGACCTCGCACTCATAGCGTCCATAGTCCTGCAGGGTGACATTTCGGAGGACCAGGGAGGCGTCCCCAGGGCCGTCGTTCTGCAGCTCAGCCCGCCCTCGGTAGGGGCCGAAGGCTCGGTGCTGGGGACCCAGGGCCACGAAGACATCGGCGAAGGCCAAAGGATCTACTACTTTCGTCCACTTGAGGCGGACGCCGTCTTGGCCGTGGGCGGACGCCTCATAATGGTACCGGCAGGGTAAGACGATGGTGCCCCCGCGGTGGCTCACCACCTGCCCGGGCGCTGTCTGCACCACCACGGAGCCGGACTCGCCCTCTGCGGGGCGACCAATCAGGGGTCAAAGGTGCGGTAGGGCGGGACCCAGAGAAGGGATTAAGTCTAGGATGAGAAAGGAACTCCGAAGAGACTGAGTGTTGGGGACCACCGCCACCCGCCACCCACCCCACCCCCATCGTTCGCTCTTGGCCACAGCCGTGTGTTGTGGGGGGGGGGGCGGTGGGAGAGGGGACGGAAACTAGAGCTGCGCTCAAGACTCACCCAGCACGTGCACGACTTTCTTCCTGCCCCGCTGCGCCCCGGCAGGAACCGGGACCAGCAGCAGGAGTCCCCAGGCGACGGCCCAGAGCGCGCGGGGACCGAGGGCCGCCGGAGCGCACGCCTGCGGGCACAGGAGCCCCGACCCTCAGCAGCTCGTCCTGCCCTCCCCAAAGGGGTCTTAGCCTCGGAGCTGCCCGAGCATCAGATGACTCCTCTCGCCCTCCCTCGGGTCTCCGCCCCCGCTACCGGAGCGCACGGGAGGGGGAGCAGCAGCCCGCACCGGGGCCGCAAGGTTATCCGAGCGCCAGGAGACTGCAGCAAGCCCGGCGGCAGCATGTGCGGGGGCTGGGGCCAGCGGGGCAGGCGCGGGAGGAGGAGGGGACATCGGGCTACTGAGCCAGGCCAGGAGAGACAGCGGGAGAGAGACATGCAGACCCAGAGACAGAGACCCAGAACAGAGACCCAGAGACAGAGATGCAGACAGGCCCAGAGACAGAGACGCAGAGACAGAGATGTAGACAGAGACCCAGAAAGAGACTCAGAGGCAGAGACGCAGAGACAGAGATGCAGAAAAAGACAGAGACTCAGAGGCAGAGGAAGGAGAGACTGGTGGCGAGAGACAGGGAAAAAGTAAAAGTGAGCACTCTCCCCTCCCCTCAAAATAAAGGGTAGACATTGAGGGGGCAGAGAAGGGGAAAAGTGCCAAAGAAAGAGAAAGACGAGGCAAGAGGAAAACAAAAGAGGGCGGAGATAGGCAGCGAGGAGAGAAACAGCGACAAAGGCGAGGTGGGGACCCCAGGGCAGCCCAGCACTCACCATCCTGGTCGCGGCCCCCGCTGAGCGGCCCGTGCGCTTCCCGACTGCGCACGCGCACAACGTTCTGGCTCGCTGGTCCCCAGGGCTGTGCAATCCCGGCGTCTGCCTGCAAGGGGAGGAGGACGTGTGGGGCATTAAAGGCGCAGCGCGTGCTCACCGCACAGCACGGGGTGGGGGGCGGGGGAGTGGTGGAGACGGGCAGCCCCGGCGCTCCTGATCTGGGACCACGGTGATAGTGACCTTGGCCCACCACGACTTCCCAGCTATGTGGATTACCTTGGCCAGAGAAGGAGTCTCACAGGCCCCAGTTTTCACTCCACCCTTGGGATGGCAGGTATGCTGCAGCCCAGAAGTATGATATAATCAACCAATGAGCAGATGGGTAAACGGAGGCTAGCTGGTCAAGCCCCTTAACCAACTCTCCCAGCTCCTGCCAGCTCAGGGAAATCGCAAGCCCACCAAACCTCCGTGCCACCCATATACACTTCACTTTATGGTGGTGACTCAGGACTGTTACTCTGGGCAAGAGGGAGGAATCAGCAATTCAAAGTAATCTTCCACTACTTATCAAGTTCGAGGCCAGCATGGGACGAGAAGGAAAAAAGGGAAGAGGAATGCAGGATTGGCTAGCCTGGCCTCTACCCAGGCCCTGTATCAGTCGGAGGCTCGGGCTGAGGCTCAGCTGGAGGAGGGCTCACCTTGCATGCATGAGGTCCTGGGTTCCATCCCTGGCACCATATAGCAAGGGTAGTTGTACACACCTGTCATCTCAGCACTGGGGAGGCTGAAGCAGGAGGATTAGGAGTTCAGAGTCATCTTGGGCAGTGTAGTGGTGCATGCTGGTAAGATGCTATAGAGGCAGAGGCAGGAGGATCATGAGTTTGAAGCCAGCCTGGGCTACACATTTGGTGCTGTTATGGGGGCATACACCTAGTCCCAGCACTCAGGAGGTAGAGACAGGCTGATCTCTGTGAGTTTGAGGCCAGTTTAGTCTACATAGTGAGTTCCAGGACAGCCAGAACTAAATAGTGAGACCGTGCTTCAAAAAAACAAATTGGGGGAGAAGTTACCTTAGGCCACATTGGGAATTTAAGGCCTGCTTGGGCTACATAAGACTTTATCTTCTACAGAGTGAGTTCCAGGACAGCCAGGGTTACACAAAGACCTTGTCAAAAAAAAAAAAAAAAAAAAGTAACTGGGAAAGCCAGGCATGGTGGTACAGAATGTGTTCTTAGGACTCAGGAGGCTAAAGCTGGGGAGAGCAAGCTCGAGGCTAGCCTGGGCTCCATATCCAGACCCTGTATCAATTTTCTGAAATGATAGAATGGATTAAGGGCTGACGACCTTGAGTCTTCTGTGCACTGGCAGGAGCAGATGGCTTGATCAGGAGGTCTGGCCGGTTAGCCTCCTGCGTCCCTCTGCTCACTGGGTAATGATCCTGGAAACCCAGGCTCCAGCAGGCACTAGAGATGTGCGCATCCTCCCAAAATCACATTCCAGCACCGAGACCCAGAGGGACAAGTTCCACTCTTGCCCTTGCTGGCTGTGTTGCTCAGGGAGACTCTCAGTCTGCATGGCTCTCCAGGCAAGGCAGGGCTTGCTGTGACCGGGCTTCCACTAGAAACCTGGTGAATGGCTGATCCTGGCCAGAGCGCTGGGCCCCAGTCACCCCTAAACCACCCCCTCACCCAGTTTCTAGACTAAAGAACGGGAAATAAAGAACCCTTTCCAGCCATTTACTGCCTAGCTAGCCTCAGTTGCCCTGGAAAGTGAGCTTGTTAGGCTGGAGTCGTCCCTAGCTCTGCTGTGCCCAGGTATGACCTTGGGCCAGAATCTTTACTTCTGATCTCAGTCTAGAATGTGGAGGCCCAGTGCAGCAGTCTGTTCACTGGGTCCCTAACAACACTACCATTTGGTTATATTGCATTCTGTGTGTGTGTGAGTGTGAGTGTGTGTGTGTGTGTGTGTGTGTGTGTGTGCGTGTGCTGTGTGTTTGCATTGCACTTGTGAGTGAGTTCAGGTGTGTGTAGGTCAGAGGGCAACATTAGGTGTCTTCCTCACTGGTGGTCTTCTGTCTGTTTGAAACAACCTTGACTGGCCTGGAGCTCATTGTGTAGACAAGCTGGCCTGGAACTCACAGAGATCCACCTGCCTCTGCCTCCTGAGTGCTGGGATTAAAGGTGTGCGCCATCACAGCCAGCTTCTACCTTATTTGGGGCAAGGTGTCTCACTGAGCCTGGCGCTGGCTGGCCAGTGAGCTCTGGGGACTCTTTCTTCCTCACCCCAGGGCTGGCTAGTCTCTCACATCGTTGCCACAGCAGCTGGCTTTTATGTGGTTGGGGATTTGAACTAGGGTCTTCATGCACTTTGCTGACTGACATATTGCCCGGCCCTTTTATGGGTGGAGGTGTGAGAATGTAGTCCAGGCTGGTCTCCAATTTGCTATGTGGCCAAAGACAATCTTGTGCTCCTGATCCTCCGGCCTCTGCCTCCCCAGTGCTGGTACCCAGGGCACCAATGACAACTCCGAAAGCACTTTACCAACGGCTGCATCCACAGCCCCAGATGAGCTGTGACTTTCCCAGTTGACCTTAAGCATGTGTCTCAACCCTTCTGAGCCTCAGTCTTCACATCTGGTACACAGAGCTGTGCATCCCACTGAGAGGCTGACTGTGAGTGTCCTGGCCCTCTGACTCATGACAGTGGCTGTGAACAACCCACCTTCCCCTCATGGGTACAAGAAGATGGTCCGTTGCTCCAGCTCCCTGAAACACTCAGGTGGTGATGTCCTAGACATCAAAAGGGCTTTTATTAAAGGGATGTGGGGAGTGATGGGTAAATTCCAGGAGAGGGCATTAGAGTCCTTGTGGCCTTTGGGTCTCCTACGCTCCTTTCTGGCCTGGATTGCAATTTCCCCAGATGTCCATCCAGCTTTAAAAGGGACGACCCATTCTTGGAGGCCAAGGCCTGCTACACAGGCAGAGTGCCCTGCAGAGAAGTGCACACGCTCACTGCTGCTTCTTGCTTTGGTCCTGGGGTGCCAGAGGCTGTGCTCGCATGAAGAAGGCAGGCCGCCACAGGCAGCGGAACGCCAGCAGGTGCGGGCCCAGTGCAAACAGCATGTTGCTCAGAAAGAAGGAGGTCCAGGTGTCCTCGGGCACACGGTAGGTGAAGGGTGTGCGCAGGTGCATGGAGGCACCCATGTGTGAGAACTGCGCCTGGCAGGGACACAGGAGCGCAGGCCAGGTCAGTGCGCTCAGGCCACCACCCACAGCCATGTTTTCTTCCCTCCCCAAAACAACTGTTATAGCAGTAAACATCCCTGCCTCTGACGCGGGTCATTCTTCCTCCTCACAAGTGTCATCACGAGGCGCAGAGACTTCCTGGGTCTCCCTGTCTTGGCTGGGTCTAGGCTACCTAGACCCTTCCTACCTGGGAAAACAGCTCTGGGCCCTCCAGTGCTCACACACCTGCCATGGCTCCCTGCCTCCCCTCACATGGCTAGAGCCCAGAGTTCAAAGTCTTCAACATCCAGCTCCAATTTCTCTCGTCTCTCTCTCCCTTGATGTCCTCTTGACTGCCTTCCTATGCTGTTCCTGTTCATGGCTGTCCTTCCCTGCATGTATCCTCATAAGTCACAATCTTTCCACTCTGCCATCCTTCTCAGCCCCTGTCCCTCCCTCCCTCCCTCCCTCCCTCCCTCCCTCCCTCCCTCCCTCCTTCCTTCCTTCCTTCCTCCTTCCTCCTTCCTTCCAGGTTTCTGTTTGTTAGTTTTTGTTTTAATTTTTAGACAGGGTTTCTCTGTTTAACAGCCCTGGCTGTCCTGGAACTCGCTCTGTAGACCAGGCTGGCCTCAAACTCACAGAGCTCCGCCTGCCTCTGCCTCCTGCCTGGGTGCTGGGATTGAAGGCGTGCGCCACCGCGCCCAGCTCATTCGTTTGTTTCCAGTGCTGGGGAACGGAAACTATGGGCTTGCACACGCTAGGCAAGCCCTGCACCACCATCCCCACACTAGCATGGTTCTTTTTAGCTCTGACCACAGAGTTTGGAGCTACCTGTGGCCTAGGGGTTATGCACACCCAGCCATCTCCTGCACACCAGGGATTCTGGAGCACTGGGCCTGAGGTCCATTGTCACTACCCACCCCTTACCTGGCCAATGGCTCCGGCGAACACCAAGGCCCAGTCCGGCAGCCAGGAGCAGCCAGGGAAGGTGAGGGCATAGGCAGCCAGGCAGTAGAAAGGTAGAGCATAGAACAAATACATCAGCATCTAGGGGAGACCATAGACTATGAGAACACAGGGTAGGGCTCTACAAGGGGCTCCTCTCTTCCTCTAGCCGATCCTCCCATCACACACAGCGAGTTACACTTAGCTGCCGAGATGGTGCGGAACTCTGGCCTACCAAATTGGAACAGCCTATCTCCAAGGCTAACATGATTGACAGGGGCATGTGATTCAGGCTGGGCTAAAAACAGAGCCTCAGTGAAACACGTTCTTTTTTTTTTTTTTTTTTTTTTTTTTGGTTTTTCGAGACAGGGTTTCTCTGTGTAGCTTTGCGTCTTTCCTGGAACTCACTTGGTAGCCCAGGCTGGCCTCGAACTCACAGAGATCCGCCTGCCTCTGCCTCCCAAGTGCTGGGATTAAAGGCGTGCGCCACCACCGCCCGGCGAAACACGTTCTTAAATCCTAGGATTCCCAAAGGGGTGAATGAAACCCGGGAGTGCTTCTGGGACACATGTTCAGTACCTGGATCCTGTCACACCTGAAGTCTACATGTGCACCTGCCTGGCTGGCACGGGCTTCCAGCAAGGGCTCAGAGAAGTCTGGGCCTTCCCTTCCACCCTCCTCTCACCTGCAACTTTGGGTAGGCCACAGGGTCCCGCAGGTATGGCTCATATTGGTAAATGTAGATGAAGCAGGCGTCTGTGGGGCAGTCAAGTACCACCTAAGACACACAGATAACCACCATCCATCTCAAACCTCTCACAAGGCTCCTCCCCACTCCAGCTCTCAAGGCAAACCCACACCAGCCACCCTGGTCCCTCTCACCCCTCCCTAGTTCTCTCCCGTTGGCTATGGATTCACAATAAGAAAGCTGAGGCTGTGGGGAATAGGCATTTGTCATGAAACCTTCGTGTTGGACTTGGTGAAGAACTTTCTCGGGTGTCAGAAGAATGCTGTCCTTTTGTCAATGAATAAGGAAATAACTTTGGGTGAAGGCCGAGGAGGGAGACTGGAAGCAAACTCACCAGGCCCCGGAAGAGAGTGAAGAACACAGCAAGGATGAGATATGCCACGAGTGTCAGGTCAGCTGGGCGCTGGAGAAGGCCTTTGTTCTGTTCCTCCTGTACCTGCCCCATATGAGAGAGACCTGGAGTCCGGCAGATGCTTAGCAAATGCTCTCTCCCTCTATCTTCTGAGAACCAAGGAGGCTCTCTCAAGTAGACAGTTGTTTAGTCTTGAGCTTATACGGGCTGAGCAAGTGTTCTGGCCCTGAGCCATACTCCTAGTCCCTCACTAGGGGGATCCTAGGCCAGTGTTGAGCCCATTTGATTCCTTGGAGTTTTGAGAAAGTCTTACCATAAAACCCATGCTGGCCTTGAACTCCTGGCAATTCTGCCTCAGTCTCCCCGGTACCATCATGATAGGTATGAGCCACCATACCCCTGGCTTGACCCAAAGCCATTCACAAGCGTGGTGTAGCGGGCACTCACCATGTCGGGGGTGCAGGAGGGGGGTGCACAGGGCTGGTTGAAGATCCTCACACCAGCCCAGCATGGGACCAGCACGTACAGGATGGCGAGGAAGAAGGCAGGCCTGATCTCTGAACTGTATTTACCTGCCAGCATGGGGAGAGCATGTGATTCGGGAAGATCCAATGGCCCCTGGGCCACCCAGGAGCCCCACCGGGACGTCTGGAGTTACACTATGCTTGCTGAAGCTCTCCTACATTCCGGGTTCCTCAGCATGCTCCTTGCTCTGACCTGGCTGAGTTTACGCTAAATACAGACCTGACGCTTGTGCGGATATCTTTGTTTCCCATCGAGTATGTCTCCTCGCTTGGCATTTACTGAGCCATTTTAACACTGGGGCTTGTCACTCTGCCCTACCTCCAAAGACCTATTTGACAAGCTTACATTCTGCCCCAGGATCCACCCTAAAACTCCCTTCCTGTGTGAAGAGCATTCTGGGAAACCCTTGACATCATGGGCCAGTCTGCAGAAGAAGCAGGATTAATGTTGTCTCCCCTTCACTTCCATGAGGAATGGGAGCCGAGGGGGTCTTGGCTGCTGGCTGGCCAGGGCACTGTTACTGGGTCTTCGGACACATGGAGGAGCAGAGGCGCAGAGGCTCGTCCTTACCGAGGATGTTTCCCGGGAGGAACACCAGGAGGCTCATGGCGAACGACCCCAGCCAGTACAGCCCCAGGCTCCGGTACCTTTTCCTGGGAAGGGACAGAGGAGTAGCCGTGGGCCACTAACCCTCCATCTCAAGCCCCGGCCGGGGCCCAAAGGCCCACCTTGACTCTTCAGCTGGGTCTCTCTTGGACTTTATTTATGGCAGCTGGGGATGGAATGTGGGTCCTGAGCATGCTCAGTATGTGCTAGGATGGCACCTCACACAAGGACAATCAGCACTGGCAATGGTACCAGTGGCTCAGAAGATGTGGGTCTTCTAGCCATCCATGGGTGACCATACCCCTTCTCATATACTTCTGGCCCCCCAGTGACCTGGGACCCACCTGAGGAATAACTTCCTCCTGGGTTCCTAGTCTCCTGTCTCCCTCACCTTTTGCGGATGGCACCAGCCATGGTCAGGTAGAGTAGGTAGTGCACAGTGCCATCCCAGTAGCAGATGAAGATGCCATGTGCTGTGCGTAGGTAGGGCTCACCCTGTGGGCAGGGGTGGGGCTCAGGAGCATGCACAGTGGGGCCAGGACCACCCCCAGCCACCCCGCTCTTGGAAGCCACCACCTACCTCCTTGGTGTAGAAATCCATAAAGCCTGCCATGTAGCCGTCTTCTTGGAGTGCAATGACGAGGTCCACCACCGAGGTGAAGGAGAAGATCACAAAGACTGGGGGGAGAGTGGGCGGGGCTGAGCAGGTGCCTGGCTGATAAGGGCAGGACTATGGCCAGTGTGGGTGTGGCTGAGCCAACACAGTGGCACTTTGGGCCTGTGCAACCTCAGCTCCTGTTCTTTTGACACAGGGTCTGAGTCTGTAGCTCAGGCTGCTCTTGAACAAATGGCAATCCTCCTGCTGCAGCTTCCCAAGTGCTGGGATTACAGGCCAGAAACACCATACCTAGCTTTTAGCTCAGCTTAAAACTGGACTTGAAACATCAGGCCCAGGATGAGGTGACCAGGCAAGGCTCCAGGCCCAGGCTGTACATAACAGCATCTCATTCTACTTGTGTGATGGAGGAAACACAGCCCAGGCGTCAGAAGTCCTTAGTCTAGAGCCATACAAGGTGCCAATGCTATCCCAGCACACAGCACACGGGGTGGAGGCAGGAAGATCAGGAGTTCAAGGTCAGCCTGGGCTACATAAGTGGGGGAGGGGGGCACTGGTCTGATGGGGGAGACATAATTGCTTCTCTCTGGAGTTCCAACTCTGAAAGAGGAGGTCTTCAGAAGTTTCCCAATCTAATGGTGTTCTAGGCCCTCTGAATTTTACAGTTTCATGGGAATCCTTCATAGACTGATGGAGGTCCTTGGTTGGTCCCAAGTCTAGAATGGAGGCCTTTTCCCAGTCAGCCCTGCTCCCCACCACCTCCCAGTGACTCACCAGCATAGAGAGGGTCATAGGTGATCTCCCCATGAGATAGGCTGTAGACGGCCATGAAGAGCAGACCAAGTATCAGTGCACTCATCAGCACTGCGCACAAAGGCCTATGGGGGTGGGGGAATGCCAAGGGAGGCCATGCTTGGGTGAGACCTCCTGGAGGAGTTATTCAGGAAGTACCAGCAAAGGAGAATGAAACAAGCCTTCCCATTCAGTAGCTTCTTGCTTAGGAATTCTACTCGACAAACTCCTACACATCCTTCAAGGCCCATCTAGATTGCTCCCCCTGGAAACCCTCCCTGATTTCCCTGCCCCCTTCTGTTAATTCCATCATTAGCTGATACTCATTCATTTGGATTTGGTTGCTCAGTCATTGAGCAAGGCTCACCCCTCGTGGTCAGACTCAACCCTGATGGGGATAGTTTCCAGGATTCCCTGAGGCTCCCAGTTCCTCCCAGCTAAAGTCCAAATGCCTACATCTGCTCCACCCTATCCTTGCCCAGATCTACCCCACCGACCAGATAAGACAGGTCATCTAGTTGCAAAGATAACAGAATCCAGGTCTCTGGGCTTCCCTTCACACAGCTGGACAAACAAACCAAAACCCAGAGAGGGGACTCTACCTGTCCAGTCCGCACAGCAAGTTTGTCCAATTCTCCTACACTACCCAGGCCACATTTCATGAACCTCAGCCTGGTTTCACCTAAACAGCAATGCCAATCAACACCTAATCTTGACACTGCACGGAACTTGTGATCCTCACTCATGACTATAGTGAAACTTAGACAGAGGAAGGAACCTAGGCTCCCGGAGTGCACTTGGCTCGCTCAGATTTCCGGGAGACAGATACTGGTACCCAGGGAGTCAGACCTATGGCTAAAACCTTCTCTATCCCATTGTTTGGGTCCCCTGAGCTTTGGAGTAAAGGGCTTGCTGGACCTCCAGGGTCTGTCTAGAGACAGAAGACAGGGACGGGGTGGTCACTGAGTGTAGGAGAAAGTTACTCTAAGCCTGAGTCACAGGCGATGGAACAGGGCATGCGTGCCAGGGGAGCTGGGTCAGTAGGGCTTTATCTAGGACAAAACTTTGACCCTAGGCGACTTTGGAACCTGCACGGAGTGCATCCCTGAAATACCCACTAACTAGCGCCCCAGACACTAAGGCTCCACATCACTTTTCCCCAAAACCCCACCACAGCATCCCCCTGTCTCGGCGCGGCGGGGGAGGGATTTCTTCTTGCATGTGCATCCCCCAGGCCCAGCTCCGACCCTCCCGGGCTCTGCCACCCTTCATCCACCCTCTAGCCCGGTGGTCCTCGCGGACGAAACGCACTGTGAGAGCGCCGAGATGTGGTTGAGCGCGTAGGACACTGGCAGGGCGCCAAGAGACAGCGCAGCGGTCTTGCCGGCTAGAGGCGGGATGTCCATGGCAGCGGTGCCCCGAAACCGGCGCGGCCTCCGGGACGCTTGGTTCCGCGACCGCAGCGAGTCTGAGCTCTGGGGTGCCAGGGACCTGCCCCGCACAAAGGTCGTCCCGCGCGCACGCGGAGCCTAGCCGCCACCCTTACCCGCGCTTGTATTCCTGGCCAATATGCGGGGCCCCGCCCTCATGAGACTCCGCCCACCACATCCCGCCTCAGTCCAATCATCGATTGCACAGCCGTAGCCACGCCCCTTTCCTCGGCTCAGTTTCTAGCTGCGCCCCCAGATCCTAGACTGCGCGGCTGAACTGTAGCCACGCCCCTTCGCCCTAGTCCACAAGAGTCACCCTTCCCCCGGCGCCTTCACAGCTCCTACTCGGCTGTGGCTGCGCTCCCAGGCCCTACTCACGGAGGCTGCAGAACTGGAACAACGCCCTGCACAGCCCTGTCCCCAGCCCCACTCACAACCGCTACACAGCTGCAGCCAAGACCCTCGCCACAGTCATATCACATAGCCCTACCCTTAGCTCCGCCTCGGCCTCTCACAGTCGCCAACTCTTGGTTCCATGAAACAGGTGAGGGAGGTAGTGGGGAGATGGATTGTATGTGCGTTTGAGTGCAAAGACCGAAGGAGCAAATCAGTGGGGTGTCCTAATCACTTTCTTCCTTATTATTTTGAGACAGGGTGTCTCACGGAACTGGGGCTAGGCTGGCAGCCAGTCAACAATCCTCCTGTCGCCACCTTCGACAACACCTGGCCTTTTACATGAATAGTGGGAATTTGAACTAGGTCCTAAAATTGCACAGAAAGCTCTTACAGGTGTGGACCACCCTGCCTCCTTTCAGGGTGATCCACTCTGCCTTCTTAGACCTGACACACTGATATTACCACCTGAACATGGAGAGGAACCCTTTTTAATTAAAGATGTGGCTGTGTGCATGTGGGCATAACTCCCATCTATTCCTTTGAGGCAAAGGTCTCTCAATGAACATGGGGCTTATTTTTCTTGCCTAGGCTGGAAATCAGCAAGTATCATCATCCTCCATGCCCCAGGAGCTGGCACAGGTGTACTGGAGCATCAAGTTGTGTTCTGGACTCTGAACTTTTATCCTCATGCAGCAAATCTTAACCACTGAGCCTTCTTTTTAGTCTCAGGGACACTTTGAAGGTTTCAAATTTAAAAATTTTGTGCATGGGTATTTTGTCTGCATGTATGTCTTTGCGCCATGTGCCTTTAGTAGCCATGAAGGAGGCCAGAAGAGGATATCTAATCCCTTGGGACTAAAGTTAACGATGTCTGTGACCCTCTGTGTGGGTGCTGGGACCTGGACCCTCTGAAAGAGCAGCCATGGCCCCAGCTCAGGTTTTTGTTTTTGAGAAAGGGTCTCACCAAGTAACTCTGAATGGCCCGGCTTTAAGATCCACCTGCCTCTGCCTCCTGACTGTTGGGATTGAATACATAACTGTGCTGGGCTTTTTAAAATTAATTTTTTTGTGTGCATAATGTAGGAATGGCAAGCATGTGCCACACTTCTGCGGGCGAAGATCAGAGGACATCTTGCCTATTCTGTGGGCCCCCGAGACTGCACTCATGTTGCTAGGCTTGGCAGCTGGCACCTTTACCCACTGAGCTATTCATTGGCTGGCTCTATGGCTCTATGTATGTGCATTTGTGTCCTGCTGGGTGTCCTGCTCTATCACTCTCCTCCTTTGAGACAGGGTCTAACTTGGAGTTGAAGTTTCAGCTAAGCTGGTGTTCAGTTTCCATTCTCCTGTTTCTGTTCCCTGCAGTGCTAGCCATATCTGACTTTCTGCATGGACACGAGAATTATAACTCAGGTCCTCATGCTTGAGCATCAAGTACTGTTCGCTGAGACATCTCCCAACTAAAAGGGACCCCTCCCCACTTTATTTATTTATTTATTTTTTGGTGGCACACACCTTTAATCTCAGTACTTGGGAGTCACGTGCCTTTAATCCCAGCACTAAGAAGGTTGAGACAGGAAGTGATATGGCTGGGTGGAGAAATGAATATAAGACAGGAGGAGGTGACAGGAGTTTGGAGCCCTTTTGGCTAAGGACTGAGGGGGACTCAGTCTGAGGATTCCTGGAGACGGGATCTTCCCTTTTCGGCTGGCGAGCTGGCGAGGTGAGAAGTGGCTGTGGCTTGTTTCCTCTGACCTTTCAGCATTGACCCCTATATCTGGCTCTGCGTTATTATAAAACCAATTAGGATTTGTGCAACACTGGGGAGGGGTAGGAACACTTATTTATCTTTTCCTTTTTTGGTTTTTCTTTTGATCATAAAAACAGGTTATAATTCAAAAGTCCAGGGTTATTTGAAAGTGGAAAATATTTTCTCTGTAGAAAATAGTAAAAATGATAACATTTCCCAATTAGCCCTTTTAAGCCAAATAATAGCTGAATCATACATATATTGATTAGATTCTGGGATACAGAAGAAACCTATCTTCATCTGTTCAGAGAGTAATGTTTTACTTAATTTGTATAAGTGAGATCCCTGTTCATCTTCCCCTTCACTGTTTGATTTATGGCAGACATGTTTCTATAGGCTAATCCATAATCTAAAAAGATTTTAGCCTCCCCTCCTGAAAGTACAGCCAGCATTTTCTTTCATTAGCTTGATACAGTACAAATTCTTATCCTAATAGTGAAATGTTTCACTAAAGCTTGCCCAGTGATTGGGCAAAATCAAAACTTATTATAAGTTGCCACAGTCATCTAGGTACACTGCTGGGTAGTCTCCCTGGATCTGTGGGCTGCAATCTGATTGTTCTTTGCTTTATATCTAGTGTCCACTTATGAGTGAAGTACATACCGTGTTTGTCCTTCTGAGTCTGGGTTACCTCACTCAGGATGGCATTTTCTACTAGGTTGTTTCCAGGTTCTGGCTATTACGAATAATGCTATGAACATAGTTGAGCTTGTATCTTTATGGTATGATTGAGCATTCCTTGAGGATATGCCCAAGAATGGTATGGCTGAGTCTTGTAGATGGATTCCCAATTTTCTGAGAAACCACCATACTGATTCCCATGATGGTTGTACAAGTTTGCACTTCCTATTTTTATTGAGACAGTTTTTCTGTGTAGCCCTAGCTGTCCTGGAACTCTATCTGTAGACCAGGCTGGCCTCCAATTCAGAGATCTGCCCGCCTTTGCCTTCCAAGTGCTGGGATTAAAGGCATGTACCACCTCCATCTGGCAATAGGGACTCTTAAGCCCCTCATATTTCCGGACTACTGGCACCCACAACCTGTGAATCAAGAGGGTCTTGGTGCCAGGCAGTGGTGGCACAGGCCTTAATTCCAACATTCAGGAGGCAGAGGCAAGTGGATCTTTGAGTTCCAGGCCAACCTGGTCTACAGAGCGAGTTCCAGGCCAGCCAAGGCTATGCAGAGAATGGATGCTTACTGAAAGGGGAGCCATGTCTACCTGGATACAGCATGACCATCACTGAACTTGAATTTGAGAGTTTTCTTGAAGTGACCACAGGCAAATGTGAACCCATGTCTGGGTGTGAAGCTTTGGGGTATCATTCCCACAGGTCCTGGGGCATAGGAAGTGGGAACACACTCCTCATGGCAGTCATCACAGGCACAAGAGGTGCTGGGCAGCAGGAAGGCTCAGCCAGGCAGGATATGGTGGAAAGGGAGGTTGGAGAGGTGCACTGGGGATATTAAGGCAGCTGTGATAAGGACTCTGAACAGCTGGAGAGCTGTAGGCATGATCAAGGGGCAGCACAAATGGGGTGGAACCCAAGAGCCCGATACTAGAAGGCCACCTGTTCATCACCGCCTCCAGTTGGGCTCTTGCTCATGTGAAGGCGTTGCGGTTCCGCAGTGAGCACTAGTTCTGGTTTTCAAAGACCCTTGCAGTAGCTTCCAGTATGAGAGCCCCTCTCCCAGGTCTCTGCCTCCAGACAGGCACCATCCCCATGCCAGCTGTGCCCAGGACACACCAGCCCATGCACATATTACAAGTGTTTGGAGTCCTCTTTTTCTCCTGCCTGGGTAAAGTTCTCATAAACTGACTGAATTCCATTTCCTAGGAACTTAACAATGAGCCACACTGGGACCACACTGGGTCTGGAGGAAGGACAACAGCACGAACAAGATGCTGGGCAGGAGAGCATTAGGACTTTAATACACAGCACAACACTTGTGACAACAGGGTGGCCGGAGATGTATGCCAGAACATTTCACAGTCCCAGGACGGCCGATCTGAAGGAAGACTTCGTGTCTCCAGAGTAGTCAGTAGTAGGGCCGCCTGGGGTTGTTCTGTGGGAGAGCAAAGATCAAAAGGAACAGTGTTAGTGGGAAAGTGCAGGAACCTTCCAGTTGCAGAGCTGACACTCTTTAGGGGCTGAGGCAGGGGCTTAGCTGTCACCTCCCCACTGCCAGCAGGGAGTCAGGGAGGCACACACCAGGGGGTTGGGCCGGAACCGGTAGGCTAGCATCATCCTCTTGCGGAAGGCCTCATACTCATCGTCTTCCTTGGAGAGCTCGGCTGGCCGGTCAATTCCAAAGCCGGCTCCATCTACTGTGGTGGCACCCCTGTGGAAAGCCGGCCGTCGTAAGCAGGGCCCAGGATGGGACAGACAGGAAGGACTACAGGGCGTGGGGTGGGGGCTAGTGGCAGGGCTCAGCAGCCCTGGGAGTGGGAGAGAGAGGTCCTAGATCCACCCCGACTTGGGTCAGCCAGGCTTGAGATCACGCAGCAGTGAGGGAGCAAGGCTTCACACCTCGGACAGTCCTCACTGGTTGCTGGAACCTTACAGCACCCCCCCCCCGCAGCACCCCCCCCCCGCAGCACTCACCCCCCCCCCCCCCCCCCCCCCACCCCCCCCCCCCCCCCCGCAGCACTCACCCCCTGCAGCACCCCCCCCCAGCACGCACCCCCCCTCAGCAGCACTCACCCCCTGCAGCACTCACCCCCACTCCCTGCAGCACTCACCCCCTGCAGCACTCACCCCCTGCAGCACTCACCCCCTGCAGCACTCACTCCCTGCAGCACTCACCCCCTGCAGCAGCACTCACTCCCTCCCCCGCAGCACTCACCCCCTGCAGCACTCACCCCCCCCTGCAGCACTCACTCCCTGCAGCACTCACCCCCTGCAGCACTCACCCCCTGCAGCACTCCCCCCCTGCAGCACTCACTCCCTGCAGCACTCACTTGTTGACTGGGTTCTTGATGCCCTGGCCCTCGGTGCCCAGCCCCTCGCCCTCCTTCCAGCCCATCTTCATGAGCATCTGGTAGCCGATGTTCTCCACTGTCAGCTTGAACTCCTTGTACTCCGAGTAGTCTGGCTCTCGGCCCTCCTGCAACACAAGAGGACGTTGCCAGCCACGGGGACCACAGTGATCTCTGCAGTAGGGCCCACCTGCTCTTGGCCTCAGCCCAGACTGGGACCACCCATGTGCCCCACTCCCACCAGTGGCAGACTCCACTGACACAAACCAGGCTTCCATCCTTCTGCCACCTCCAAGGGGCAAGGTGATGATCGACACGGTCCCATTGGGAAAGAACAGCTCATGTTCTAAAAACCATTTGTTCCCAATACCCAGCCAAACAGGCGTAGCTATGGAATACAAAGAGCCCAGTTTCTGTCACAGCCGCCCACTGGTTCTCAAGACCACAGAGGAGGAGCGACACGCAAGGCGGTGCCTCCCAGCACTTGGGAGGCAGAGGTAGGATGACAAAAGATCAAGGCCAGCCTGGTCTAGACAGCCAGTCCGGACTGCACAGCAAGAGGCCCACCCCTGCTGTGGGATGTTCTGTATGGCAAATGTGTTGCTCTGATTGGTTAGTAAATAAAACACTGATTGGCCAGTAGTCAGGCAGGAGGAAGTATAGGCGGGACAAGGAGGAGAATAATTCTGGGAAGTGGAAGGCTGAGTCAGAGACACTGCCAGCCACCACCCTGACAAGCCGCATGTGAAGATGCCAGTAAGCCACGAGCCACGTGGCAAGGTATAGATTTATAGAAATGGATTAATTTAAGATATAAGAACAGTTAGCATGAAGCCTGCCACGCCATACAGTTTGTAAGCAATATAAGTCTCTGTGTTTACTTGGTTGGGTCTGAGCTGCTGTGGGACTGGCGGGTAAGAGAGATTTGTCCTGACTGTGGGCAAGGCAGGAAAACTCTAGCAAACCCCCCCCCCCCCCCCCCGCTTTGTTTTTTCCGAGACAGGGTTTCTCTATGTAGCCCTGGCTGGCACTCTGTGCGCTGCCCTCCTGAGTGCTGAGATTAAAGATATGCTCCACCACCACCCAGCAAGACCCTGTCTTGAAAACAAAAAGAAAGAAAAGGAAGGAAGGAAGAAAGGAAGGAAGGAAGAAAGGAAGGAAAGAGTGAGTGGGTCCTCTGAAGTATTTCCGCTCCACTGTTGGTTAATTCCCTACCTGCCAGTGCCTACTATGGCACAGAAAGGCTGAGTGCCTCCATCAGCTTCCCCAGGTCTGAGCCCAGGGCTCACCTTCAGGGCCTTGAAGGTCTCCATGAACTTCTCCAGCTCATCAGGGGGCAGGAAGTCACCAATGAAGTGCTTGCCCCGACCCATCTGTGTTAGCTGCTCTGCCCACTCTGCCCAGAGAAGAGGGAAAATGAATGGTGAGGGAGGAGGTGGTAGGAGATACCAATGTTGCCCTTTCTTGACTTGTGACCTTGCCCAGTGTTCCACACAAAGACCAGTGATTGCTCACAGAGGCTCACCCCCTTACTGAGGAAACAGAGTCAGAGGTAGCATCTCTGGACCACGTGCCATGGCCAGGTGGTGCAGATAAATGGGGTCCACCCCTCCCTCATGCCCTGCACACCCCGTGTCTTGTCCATCTCCATGCGCCGCAGCTGGTGCTCCCAGGTGCCCAGTTCGCTGTCCACCTCCTCATCACTGTCGTAGCCATGCTGGTGTTGCTGTAGTGCCTTCTCCCACAGCAGCTGCATGTCCTGCATTGCGCGCTTATGCTGCATAATCATGTCATACATCTGCTGCATCTGCAGAGAGGACAGGCGGGGACTTGGTGAGGATGTCTCCTTGCCTAAGAAGTCGGGGCAGGACAAGAGCTGCAACCTGCAGCATCCACATTCCAGCACCGAGAGTAGGGACACTCAGCCACAGAGCAAGTACGCAGAAGACGTCAGGCTGCGGGCCTATGGCAAGGCAGGGCTGGGGCTCTCAGGCTGTGACCCCACCTGACCTGCCCAGAAGACCCGGTCCTAGATGCTAGAGGGAGCTGGGGAAGGGGAGAGTAAACAGAGACCTCCTAATGCTGGTTCTGGGGACTTGCCTGTCATGAACTCCTCATACATACACGGACACACAGTGGTACTTTACCATGGGCAGAGCTGAGCCCCCCTGTGGCCTTACCTCCTGCTGCTCCTTCAGCTGCTTCTTCTGTGCATCAGACAGCTCTGTGACACCCACCAGGCCCACAGGTTTCCCCTTCTCGTAACCAAGCCCCTTGAGATCCTGAACTAGAGACAGAAAACAGACGACAGGACAGTAAGAAAGTGGCAATCTTGTGCCGGGGTTTCAGGTACCTGGTGTCAACTCTGCCCACAAAGCCCCAGGCAGGGTTCACACAACAGGCCCCTTGTCCTAGATGTCGGCCTGGAGAGGCCCCACGTGGTGGAGGCTGCCATTGCACTGGTTGTTCTCCTCTTTAGGAAGGTTTCACAGTCCCTTAGGCACAAATGTTGACACCAGGGATCAGAGAGGGTTCCATAACCCAGGACAGAAACCTGGTCCGAGTCCTCACTCAACACCACAGTTAACGGTTGACAGGGCAGGGGCCTGGCAAAGGAACAGAAAGGAGCTGAGCTCTGTGCATGTCCGTGAGCCATACATATGCTCCCTCATGTAGATGCCCACTGGGTTGGGTCTGACATCAGTCTCTGCCGCATGGCTCTCCCAGCTCCCTTGGGGGAGACAGCTAGCTATCCTCAAAGCCACTGACAGCTGCACTGTGCTGTGACAACCTGTATGGTTGACAGAAGCCATCAAACACCTCTGGGAAGGGAAACCATGTCCCTATGCACAGATTCCTCTAGGAAGATGGAAAGGGCCGAGGCCACGAAAGTCATCAAGGTGCCAGGTGCCGGTGGGGTAGTGGTGGTGGCGCACGCCTTTAATCCCAGCACTCGAAAGGCAGACACAGGCGGATCTCTGAGAATTTGAGGCCAGCCTGGTATACAGAGTGAGTTCCAGGCCAGCCAGGGCTGTTACACAGAGAAACCCTGTCTTCAAAACAAAACAAAAAGTCATCAGGGCTGGGGTATTGCCCTTTAGAACTGCCCACCAGGGATAGATGTGGCTCAGGGGGCAGTGTTTGACGAATATAAATTAAGTCCCGAGTTTCACCCTCAGCAACATACAAGTATATGCAAACCTAAGAACTGAAGGCCCTGGGTCTGGAGACTGGCCCTCAGAGCTAGACAGAATGCCCACCCACAGGAACCAGGAAAGAAGCCTTTCCTGTGGGCTGTGCTGGCTGAGAGGAGGGAACCTCAATTAAGAAAATCAGGATGTAGCTGGGCAGTGGCAGCGCACATTTTTAATCCCAGCACTTGGGAGGCAGAGGCAGGTAGATCTGAGATGAGGCCAGGCTGGTCTACAGAGTGAGTCCTAGGATAGCCAGGACTACACAGAGAGATCCTGTCTCCAAAGAAAGAAAGAAAGAAAGAAGAAAGCAGGTGAGCAAGCCAGTAAGCAGCAGCACCCCTCCATAGCCTCTGCCTCGGCTCCTGCCTGGAGGTGCCTGCCCTGTGTGAGTGAGTCCCTGTCCTGACTTCCTTCCGTGAGGAACAGGAGGAATCATATGCCAAGTGAACCCTTTCCTCCCCAAGTTGCTTTTGGTCATGGCGCTTCATCACAGCATAGGAACCCTAACTAAGACAGGGCTGTCGTCCTGCTAATGTGAGTGACTGGGGTACAGAATGGTAGTGGGTAGGAGAAGGAGCCAGGTGGCAAGAAATGAGAGACATTTGGCTGTCCCTCAAACTCCTGTGAGGAGGAAAGGTCAGAGGTGATTGTACAATCACAGTGGTGGCTATGGTAGCTTCCCATCTTGCATTTCCTTAACTTTCTATAACAAAAGCATAAGCCATGTGCTTCAAAGCCTAGGACAGAAAATAGTACCATCTGTGTGACCCTGAGTAGAGGCTGACTGCAAATCACGGACACAGACAGGGTGGAAACAGATATGCCCAGGAGAGTAACTGAGAGCCCTGATAATGGTGCTAGAGCTCTGGGTGAGACCTGCTAAGTACATAAAGGTCAAGAGACATGTGAAGAAACACTCCTCACAGAGGAAGGGACAATTATAAATGCACCCACCAAGAACCTCCTAACACATGCTGGAGATGGATCAATGGGTGAAGGAATCTGTCACTAAGGTGATGACCCAAGTTCCAACTCCAGGACACACATGATGGAAGAAGAGTGCCGACTCCATTGGGTTATCCTACGGCGTTCACATTCCTGCCATGACACACACTTGGTGGTGCACACCTTTAATCCCAGCACTCAAATCTCTGAGTTCAAGGCTTTCTTGGAACACTGACGAAGAAGATAAGATGCCTGCTTCTACCTTTTCTTATGCCACATGGTACATAGGTCCTAACCAGAGTGATTAGTTAAGAAAGAAGTGGTGGTGTACACCTTTAACCCCAGAACTTGAGAAGCAGGTGGAGTTTGAGGCCAGCCTGGTCTACAGAGTGAGTTCCAGGACAGTCAGTACTACACAGAGAAACCCAGAGCGAGGTCAGACTTGCTATCAGAAGTCTGACAGACAGAAACCCACTCCAGCCACAGTGGCAAACACATCATACCAGCACTGGGAGGTAGAGGCAGGAGGATCAGTTCAGTCAGTCTTGGTCACATAGGAAAAATATGAGACTAACTTGGTTATATGAGACCAGCTCAAAAAAGAATGAAGAGCTGGAAAGATGGCTCAGCGGTTAAGAGCACTGGTTGCTCTTCCAGGACCTGGGCTCGATTCCTAGCACCCACATGGTGGCTCCCAACCACCTCTAACTGTAGTCCCAGGGGACCCAATACCTTCTTCTGGTCTCTGTGGGCACCACATACATGTAGTATACAGATATACATGCAGATAAACACCCAAGCACATAAAATAAACAAATTTGTAAAAACAAAAGAATGGAAGCTAGTCATGGTGGTTCACACCTGTCATCTCAGAAGTCAGGAGGGCTGGGGCTGTAGCGCAGAGGCTGCCCAGCATGCTTAAGGCCCTGGGGTTTGACACTCAGCATCCAAAAACATATGTATCAGCCCAGTGGTGGTGGCAGAGGACGCCTTTAATCCCAGCACTCGAGAGGCAGAGGCAGGTGGATCTCTGTGAGTTTGAGACCAGCCTGGTCTACAGAGTGAGGTCCAGGACAGCCAGGGCTACACAGAGAAACCCTGTCTTGGGACAAAACAAAACAGAAAAAATATAATTTATCATCATTAGCTTCTTAGGTTCTCTATAAAGTTTTTTGTTGTTGTTTTTGTTGGGGAGATATCTGCACTATGTAGACCTCGATAGCCTGGATCCCACAATGAAGACCAAACTGGCCTCAAACTCAGATTCACCGGTCTCTGCCTCCTGAATGGCGGGATTAAACTATGTGCTGCTACCATGCCCAGCCCTTTTTAACCCTTAATCCTATTTCCTCGCCCAGCATACACAGCCCTGGAGTAAGGTGCTATTGACTACGCTTTGCCTAGCATCCAGAAGGTAGAGGGTTAGGGTCTGGTTATCCTCAGTTACATGAGACTATCTAAAAAACACTAAACCAAAAAACACAATGAGACTGTTTCATGCCTACCAGGATAGATATGTATGTATTTATGTATACATGTATGTTTTGAGACAGGGCTGGCCGGGTGGTGGCGGCGGCGGCGGCGCTCGCCTTTAATCCCAGCACTCAGGAGGATCTCTGTGAGTTCGAGGCCAGCCTGGTCTACAGAGTGAGATCTAGGACAGGCACCAAAACTACACAGAGAAACCCTGTCTCAAAAAACCAAAAAAAAAAAAAAAAAAAAAAAAAAAAAACAAAACAAAAACCAACTAACCAAACAACAAACAAACAAAAAAAAAAACCAACAACAAAAAAACAAAACAACAACAACAGAGACAGGGCTGGCCTGGAACTTGCAACTGCCCTGAAGTAGCTTTCTGAGTGCTAGGATGACAGAGCTATGCCACTAAGCTCACTGTACAAAAGAGACACTGCCGGGCTGCAGTGGCGCACACCTTCAATCCCAGTGCTCGGGAGACAGAGCCAGGAGGATCTCTGTGAGTTCAAGACCAGCCTGGTCTACAGAGTGAGTTCCAGGACAGTCAGAGCTGTAACACAGAGAAACTGTCTTTAAAAAAAAAAATAGAGGCATCAAATTTAGCCACAGGCGTTGGTATTTGTATGGGTCCTGGACCCAATCCCCGAGACTCAGGGCTAGTTCTGGTTGCATGGGTGCCTATATACAAATAGCCCAGAGTATCCAGCCACAGGAGGAAGTGAAATGGTGGCCCATGCTCTGAAACAACCTCTAGGACCAACAAGTCAGGGTAGCCCACCTGACAGAGGGGAAGGCGAGGCATCTATGTCCCTCTGTGCCAGTTCGGCAGGTGGCAGTTCCACTTTGTCTTCTTCAGGCCCCCATCGACTCTTCCGCTTCCTCTTCACAGTGGCCGTGGTGGTGGGCTTTCCAGGGATGGACGGAGTGGGGTTGACAGCAGGTGCTGGGGCCACTGGAGTGGGGCAGGCAGTGATGGGGGGCACAGCCCCTGACAAGGTTTCAGGGGCTGACTTGCGCCGCAGGCTGGGGTTGGGAGCAGGAGCAGGGAAGGAGCCTGTGGAGCCTGCCTTGGCTTTCCGAAACTCCTCCAGCTTCTGCCGGTAGTATCTGTACCCTTGGCTGTTGGGATCATAGAGAAAACTGCAAAGAAAAGTGGGGGACAACATAGCTGGGTTGAGACCTGGTCCTGCTTACTGGCATTAGAGCAGAGCAGGCTGCTGGAGTCACTGTCCAGTCATGCCTCAGTCAGAGGTAGCATATTGCAAGCCTGTATCAAGGCCCCTTCAGTCAGAGGCTCCTATTGGGATGTGACAGGCACCCTCAGAACCTCCCCACCCAGTAATGACCTTACATCAGAAAATTCTGAGCTGTTGGGAGACCTTGGATACCCCTCCTTCAATTCCAGCCACATCTCCACTGCACCTCCATGTGCTGGGTTTCAGTCCTACCTTGAAGGTAAATAAGTGGCTTGGGAGCAGAAGCACTCATTCCCTAAGAGCTGTAGGCAGATGGGAATGCAGGGGACTGAGACAACAAAGACCTCAGCTCTTCTCCACTGCCTGCTTCACTGACAGGGCAGAATGGAGTGACTTGGCCCAGTGTTCCCAGTTTTATGTGGCAAATACCAAAAAAGACTTAGCTATACGTACACACTGTACAGGGGAGTTGGTCCTGGATTGAAGACTGAGGATTCATGATGTGGACTTGTGCCCATGAATCTGGAGCTGGTCCCAGCATAGCTGTACCCCACAAGAGAGCCTGTGGTCTTGGTACCCCAGGGGCTGTCTGAAGCCTGTTGGTACCTAACTCTCTGTGCTCTGTTTTCTCAGGTCCCGCCCAGCCCTGAGGTCCCTCAGTCATTTATAAAATAATCATTCAGAGGCTTAATATTAATTATCAACTGTATGTCCTATGGCAGGCTTCTTGCTAGCTAGCTCTTACAGTTTAACTCAACTCCTAACTATTCATCTATGTATCACCACATGTTCCGTGGCTTCACCTGCATCCCATTACATGTTGCTCTCAGGATGGCAGTCTGGCATCTCCCCAACTCCACCTTCTCTTTCCTGTCTCTCTCCTTGGAGTTCTCACCTGCCTCTAAGCTGTCTTGTCATAGGTCAAAGCAGCTTATTTATTAACCAATAGGAACAACATATATTCACAGCATACAGAAAGACATCCCCCAGTACTTCACGCTAGTAGGACTTGATGAAGGAGGCAGAGGCAGGAGGATCTCTGTGAATTCGAGGCCAGCCTGGTCTACAGAGGGAGATCCAGGACAGGCTCCAAAACTACACAGAGAAACCCTGTCTCGAGGGAAAAAAAAAAAAAGAAAGAAAGAAAAGAAAAAAAAATGGAATAAACAGAGAGTGCTGTGTAGCTGTGTGTGCATCTCCTGCCCCAGCAGCCATGCCCCAGGGGCATGTACCTCAAGGTCATAGCAGTGTTACTAAGGGCAGTGCTTCAGGGCACGGCTCAAACAGCCGTCCACTACAGTGCTCAGATGCTCAACCTCTCCTATAAACGTAGATTTGCACAGAGCCTATACACACACTCTTCAGGGCAGAGATCAGCAGCAAGTGACTGAAAATGCCTTCAACAATGGCAGTGGAGCTGCCCTGTGCTGTTCAGGGAAGGACTGGAGTGTGCACACATGACACTGAGGAAGCATGCCTTTGAACAGTTTCACCATGTGGCTTGGAAATGTTTGGTGGTGCACCAGAGGACACAGGAGCAGATATGAGGCTTCCTTTTGCATGAGCAAGAACCTCCCACAAGGCTCCATAGATTCAGTCTGTGTGTCCACATGAGCCCTAGGAGACAGCTGGAAGAAGTTTGCTAACACCTGCCACCTGGGGAGGGCAGACCAGGAAAACCAGAAAATGGTGTCTCCTTTGTCTTCCTAGGTCATAGTATAAGCATGACCACGTATAGGACATTAGTAAAAGAGACAAGGGGGCTAGAGAGATGGCTCAGGGAATAAGAGCACTAGTTTCTCTTAAGCAAGACTAGGGGGTTCGGTTCCCAGCAACCACATGGCAGCTGACAACTGTCTGTAACTCTAGTTCCATGGGATCTGACATCCTCTTCTGACCTTCATCATATGGAACATATGCAGGAAAAACCCACATAAAATTCAAAAACAGATTTTTTTTTTTTAAGAGACAAAGCTCTGGCCTTTAATCCTTGTACTTGGGAGGCAAATGTAGAAGGATTTAAGTCTAAAGTCAGTGGTTCTAGACAAGACAGAGCTGCAGTCTCCTGCCCCCCTCCCTCCACACCCCTAGGATCCAAGTACTTGAGAGGCTGAGACAGGAAGATGGAGAGTTCAAGGCCAGCCTGGGAGACAAAGGCAGAGGAGCCTGCCCTTAAATAAAAATGGGAAGCAGTACAAAATGCACACCCCTTAACTTTGGGCTAGAAAAATGGCTCAGCCATTAAGAGCAGTGGTTGCTCTTCCAGAGGACTTGGATTCAGTTCCCAGAACACACATGCATCACAGCTGTTATAACTCCAGGCCCAGGAGACAAAACACCCTCTTAAGGTTCTGCAGGCACTAGGCATGCAAGTGGTACACTGTCATCCATATATGCAAAACACACATACAAATCAAAACAAAACAAACAAAAACCTGACAGGCTGTAGTGGCGTATGCCTTTAATCCCAGCATTCAGGAAGCAGAGGCAGGTGGGTCTCTGTAAGTTTGAGGCCAGTCTGGTTTACAGAGCGATTTCCAAGACAGTCAGGGCTACACAGAGAAACCCTGTCTCAAAGAACAAAACCAAACACCAAACCAAACCAAACCCCAAAGTAAGCAACCCCCCATCCTCTTCGACTTTTGTTCACACCATAGACTGAAGAATGAAGAACAAGCAAACCTCCTTTTTCTCTAGAAGCTACCAAGCCTAAGGAACACTGACAGCATCTAGAACTGAACAAAGACACTATTTCAATATATGGGACATGCTCCTCAAACCAAACCTCTTTCCTTAGTTTCCTTGACCCTAAGAACTCAGCATCTGATCTGGGTGTGGTGGCTCATGCCTTTAGTCCCAGTACTAAGGAGGCAGAGGCAGGCGGATCTCTATGAGTTTGAGACCAGTCTAGTCTACAGAACAAGTTCCACTCCAGCCAGGGCTACACAGAGAAACCTTGTTTCAAAGAAAAAAAAAAAAAGAAAAGAAAAGAAAAAAGCCAGGAGGCAGAGGCTGTCAGATCTCTGTGAGTCTAAGGCCAGCCTAGTCTACAGAGTGAATTCCAGAACAGGCTCCAAAGCTATAGAGAAACCCTGTCTTGGAAAACAAAACAAAGAAACAAACAAAAAACAAACACACCAAAACATAAAAAGTGAGCTGAGCATGCCAGGAGGTGGCTCACACAGCACGAGGCCAGCTGCCTTTCAGCAACTGTGCAGACATTAGTCTCTGAGGTTGGATGTTAGGTCTGTGATTAACATTTCTGTTTTACAAAGTAGAGCCTTGCTAATCCTCCTGCCTCAGCTTCCTGAATCTGGTTTGTTACTACTGCTGTATCCTAATTTCGGATGACACATCTGACATGCTTTCTGGGGCACAGCTTAGCAATGTGTTGGCTTGCCAAAGGAACATGCCTGACACATGGCTACAAAGGGGTCTTTTCCTGTTGTCTGTTTGAGATAGGGCCTCACTATGTAGCCCTGGCTAGCTGGCCTTAAACTCACAGACTCACCTGCCTCTGCTCTCCTTAGTGCTGGAAACAAAGGCTTGCACCACCAGATCTAACTTGAAAAAAAATTTTTGTTTTTGAAGACAGGGTTTCTCTGTGTAGCCTGGCCATCCTGGAACTCTCTAGATCAGGCTGGCCTTGAACTCACAGAGATCTGCCTGCCTCTGCCTCCGAAGTTCTCAGCTTAAAGGCATACCAACCCTTAGGCTATAAAGTATTTAACCAGGCTACAGGGTGTACAAGGTATCTGGCCACATTAGGGAGTAATGGGCACACCCTCTAAGACAGGAATGCAAGGAGGTGCCACCTGTCTACCTGGCCAGCTTGGGCTTCATGGCTACCTGACATTTAATCAAATGTGATGATTAGTTTTCATTATCAACTGGACACAACCTAGAGTCATTTGGGAAGAGAGTTTCATGAGGAAATGTCTGGATCAGGTTGGCCTGTGGGCATGCTTATGAAGGGTTATCTTGACTATGGTAACTGGGGTGGGAAGAGCTGCCTACTGTGTTAGGGTCTTGGGCTGAACACTGGCAAGCATGCATTTATTCTTCGAGCTTTTGACTATGGCTGTGACTAGCTGCTGTAAGTTACTGCCACCTCTCCCCAGGAAAGACTGGAACCTGGAACTGAGAGCCAAAATAAGCCTTCTCCCCTCAGCTGCTTTGCTCAGAAACTTTTCCATGGCAGCTAGAAACAAAGCTAACCCAGCAAGTGAGACTCAACTATCCATTTCATTCAAACTCACATGTCTTGTGGGCACTGGACAACAAATGCCCCATTCTTTCCCCAGTCTGGGGAGTCACAGGGATGGGAGTGGGAATAGTCTCCAGTCAGCCACTCCATATCCCAGGTACCCACCCAGTGTCAATGACAGTTATCCTGAGGCTAGGCATCTACTGCCAGATCCTTCAGACGGACAAAGAGCCGGGCAGGAGGTTCAGGGCTACCCAAGTCAACTATACCTTGGTGAAAAGCTGCATGGGGCTGGACCTTGACCTCCTGAGAGGCAGGGCCTTGGAATAAAGTCCCATCACTCTGCCCAGTTGTTCTGTGCCAGACAGACCTCCACAGAAAATAGAACATGAGTTTGCCGGGCATGGTGGTGGTGGTGGTGCACACCTTTAATCCCAGCACTCACTCAGGAGGCAGAGGCAGGTGGCAAGTGAATCTCTATGAGTTCAAGGCCAGCCTAGTCTACAAAGCGAGTTCCAGGACAGCCAGGGCTGTTACATAGTAACCCTGTCTCTAACCCAGGAAAAAAAAAAGAAAGAAAAAGAAAAGCCAATGAGCTCTCATTTAAATGCACTCAGTAGATAACTTTATAAAGGCTGTTAGGCTATGCGGTTGCATACACCTGTCACAGCAGACACAACAGGCAAGGTAGGATGAGGGGCAGGGATCCCAGGGCAGTCCTCGCTGCACAGCTAGACTCTGCTAGCTCCCTTCAGCCCCACGGCACACTGCCTTCTCTGAGCAGATGGCACAGAGAGTCTAAACCTCAGGTTGTGTATCAGCTCGTGGGCAGGCCCACTAGTGATCCAGCCCTCTTTGGTCCCACTCCTCACACCATGACGCTTCTGTTCTCTGCTGCTCCCTCATCATAAAAGGCATCCCAAGACCACATCCAATAACTGCCTTCTGTCACAGAAACAAGGTAAAGGCTACATTGTCTGTTAGACACATGGGAGAAAGAGACCAGTGTGCCTGCTCAGATACCACTCAAGAAACATATCCATGAGCTCTGGAGTCAGAAACTGCCAGGCTAGCCTGGCGTGGTGGCATTTGCTTTTAATCCCAGCACTCAGGAGGCAGAGGCAAGAGGATCTCTTGAGTTCCAAGCCAGCCTTGACCTACAGAGTGAGTTCCAGAACAGCCAAGGCTGTCTCAAAACAAAAAACATAAAAGAAAAAAAGAGAAACCCTTACACATGGAGTTCTACACCTTCACCTGCATGGGCCATGGCCAAGGTGAGCCTTTCTAATAAGCTGAATTTGAAATATCCACCACAGGTTAATGTTCTCAACACCTGGTCCTTTTAAGTGGTGATACTCTGGAAGGAGCCTCAGGAAGAGTCCACCAGTGGCCTCTGAGGATCAGTCTGGCCCCTGACCCAGGTGCTCTCTGCTTCCTGGTCAGTGCAGACAGCAGGACCTCCTGCCGACACACTGTAGACTCCATACTGTCTTCCTAGCCACAGTGGAGAACAGCCGGGGAGACATGAGCCGAAACAACACCCCCCTAACCCCCCCACCCACCCCCGTCTGCATACACACATAGAGCCTTACCTGAAGGCCTGATTCTCGCGGTTATTCTGTAGGGCGATGGTCTCCACCTCAGGACCCCCGTCTGCTATGAACCTGGCCAACTTTTCTGCAAGGTTCTTGGCCTCTTCGTCCTCTGGGGGTGAAACTTTAAGCAGGCTGTCAGTACTGAGTTCAACTCACCACACCCAACAGCCTAATTCCTGCTAAAGAGCCCCGCAAGGGCGAGCGGGACTTGTCTTAGGAACGGTGCAAAGAGAGACAGGCAAACGGGAATCAGATTATTATAGGGACCAAAACCAGAGAAATATCACAACTATACAATCCCACCCCACCCCGAAAGTACAGGGCACTGGGGGGCTCACCCTCCTTTCCTGGGGAGGACAAAGCAGAAGTCTGCAGTGATTCAAACATGTTTCCACACATCAGACTCCTGTTGCCTAACAGAGCCCTGACCCACAGACCCATCCCATCCACCTCCTGCTGTTTGTCCCCAGTCCACCTACTTGGCATCAGGTACCACACCTGCCTTGGGCACACATGGAGCTAGAGCTAACCCAGAACTTGTCCGCATGACAATGGAATGCTCCCTTGGCCCATTCCCATGTTCTAATGAGCATCTGGACAAACCCCAGCCCCATAAGCCCGACATGGCGCAGTCCCACGGCCTAGAGCCAATCCTGGTACTCAGAATTCAGCTGGTCCTGGGGACCTGCAGGTGTGCTGACACATGCCACTGCCCATGAGGGCATAGGTTCTGACTGCCACATCCCACAGTGCTCTGTGCCCTCCTCCAACCACTTACCTTTCTGGGCGGCTGCCTGTGGCTTTTGGGCTTCCTTCCTGATCTCAGCTACCTTCTTTCTGTAGTACAGGAATTCCCTGCTATTCTTATCATGTAAAAATCTGGAAAGGGATTTGGAACATGGGAAACAAGGTTCAGTGGTGGGCGAAGCTGAGGCCCCACTGCAGAGCCCTCAGCAGCAGAGTGAGACCCGAGTCCACCCCCGGCACTCCCTCCCAAATAACAATAACAATCTCCTATGGAGCTGAGGTGTGGCTTAGTAGTAGAGCCCTTGCTTAGCACACAAGGCTTAGACTCTGGGTTCCACCCCAAGCTCCAGGCAGGTTTCCACACCTGTATGCATGACCAATGACCACAGCCACCGGTACTCACGTGAAGGCAGGGTTATCCTTGTAGTCCTCCATAGCTACTTTCTCTAGCTCAGGGCCTCCTTCTGCCACAAAACGGGCCAGCTTCTCTATCACTCTCCGAGTCTCGGCTCCCTCTGGGGGTGAAACTTTAAGGAGGCTGTCAGTACGGGGCTCCAACTCACACACCCAACAGTCACTAGGTACACTCTCTCTATAGACCGCAACGACAGGGGGAGAGGAGCAGGAAATGCAGGAGGCTGCTGACAGCCATACACCTGGCTCTGGAGGATGCTTGGTCTCTACAGTCAGACAAGCCGCTGGCAGTGAACCATCTCCAAGTTAAAAGAGACCACTGGGAAAGTATATACAGTCTCTAGTCTGTATGTGTGTTAATTCTTTTTTAAGGCTTTTTTTTGTTTTTCCAGACAGGATTTCTCTGTGTAGTTTTGGTACCTATCCTGGATCTCGCTCTGTAGACCAAGCTGGCCTCAAACTCACAGAGATCCGCCTGGTTCTGTCTCCCAAGTGCTGGGATTAAAGGTGTGCACCACTACCGCCCAGCTGTTTTTGTTTTTTGATACAGGGTTTCTCTGTGTAGCCCTGGCTGTCCTGGAAAGATCTGTAGACCAGGCTAGCCTTGAACTTAGAGATCCACCTGCCTCTGCTGCCTCCAGAGTGCCGGGATTAAAGGTGTGTGCTACCATGCCCAGCTGTTCCTTTATTTCTTTCCTTTAGATTTATTTTTATTTTATGAACATTGGTGTTTTGCCTACCTGTAGATCTGTGTGAGGACGCCAGATGCCCTGGAACTGGAATTACAGACAGTTGTGAGCTGCCATGTGAGTGCTGGGAACTGAACCCGGGTCCTCTGGAAAAGCAGCCTGTGCTCTTAACTGCTGAGTGGTCTCTCTAGCTCAATTGCTCCTTTTCATTTCTTGTATGTGTATGCAGGTGCAGATGTATGCAGGCAGATGTGGTATGTATGTGAAGGCAAGGCTAGGGCATTACCTCCAGTGAAATTCCTCAGAACTGTCCACCTTTCTTTTTTCTTTCCTCTTTTATTTAAAAGATTTACTTACTTTAGGTTTTGTTTTGTTGTTGTTCGGGTTTTTTGCTTGTTTGTTTTTTGAGACAGGGTTTTTCTGTGTAGCCCTGGCTGTCCTAGAAAGATCTGTAGACCAGACTGGCCCTTGAAATCAGAGATCTGCCTGCCTCTGCCTCCTAAGTACTGGGGTTAAAGTCATGCATCATCACTGCCCGGCTTTATGATTTTGAGTGTTTTGTCAACGTGCATGTCTGTGTACCATGTACACAGCTGTTACAAATGGTTGTGAGCCACCAGGTGGGTACTAGGAACCAAACTTGAGTCCTCCAAAAGAGCAGCAACAAATGCTCTTAACTGTTGAGCTATCTCCCCAACTTTTTTTTTTTATTTTAATTTCTGATTCAGGGTCTCTCCTGGAACTTGCCAAGTACACTAAGCCTGAGCTATCTCCCCAACTCTTTTTTTAAATTTAATTTCTGATTAAGGGTCTCTCCAGGAACTTGCTAAGTACACTAACCTGGCTAGCTAGGAGCCATACCTGTCTCCACATGCCTAGCACTAGGATTACAGCACGTGTCACCACACCCCACATTTTCTTTTTCTCTTCAATGTGAGCTTTTTTTTTTTTTATCAAACTCAGGACCCCCATGCTTACGAGCCATGAGGACACCACACACTTTCCTGGCTGAGCTATCTTTCCAGCTCTAACAATTCTCCTTCAAAATCATCACACGCTGTGAACTGGACATCGGGTGGACTTCAGTTCATTGTGTTGAAGCTGCCTCCCAAGCACACTGGACGTGATTCCTGGAGTTTCTGATGGATTACCTAGTGCTCCGGTAATCTCTTGTACCCTCATACACTCACAACCAGTCAAATCTCCAAGTGGTCTGGGTTAGTGTTGGTGGGAAAGTATACTGGCGGCCTGTCTTCTGGGCACCAGCATACCCACTTCCTCATGCTCAATCATTCAATCACTATCTCAGAGATACAATGGTGTCTGTGTGTGTGTGTGTGTGTGTGTGTGTGCGTGTGTGTGTGTGTGTGTGTGCCCACTCCCCTCACCCTACCCCACCATAGGGTTTCTCTGTGTAGCCCTGGCTGTTCTGGAACTTGCTCTGTAGACCAGGCTGGCCACAAACTAATGATCTCTCTGCCTTTGCCTCCCAAGGGCTGGGATTAAAGGTGTGTGCCACCACTGCTCAGCTGTTTTTTCTGCAGGTTGTCCTTGGACTAGTTTAAGGTTGGTCTTAAATTCCTGACACCCCACCCCCACCCCACCCACCCCCAGCTTCAACCTTCTGAGTGTTGAGATAATAGACATGCATCACCATGCCCTAGTTTATGCAGTGCTGGGAATGAAACCCAGGGGATCTGTATATGCTAGGCAAATACTAAACCAAATGAGACACACACACACACACACACACACACACACACACACACTCCCCCAGCCTGAGAATATCTCTTTACAGGTGGATTAGCTGCCTATTTGAGGCAGGTGGAACTTGCTTTTTTATTTCTTCCTGGCCTAGTCCTGAGGTTGAGTCTGTTAGTCATTGTATGGACCATATCCTCCTATGAATATCACAAGGGAAATAGCTCACTGTCATCTGGTGGCTGGCCATTAGGGGAGATGCTGAGTGCAGAGCTAATCTTACACTCCTTGTTGCTTGGTTACCAGGAAGCACAGGAGTGGGGTAGAGGAGATAAAAGTACACATGACCTAAGGTGGATCCCAGGAGTCCTGAGGCAGTCCATGCTGGATTTTGTTCCAGTTCCACCTTCCTCCCACCTGCTCACTGTGTAGAGAAGCTAATGTAAGCCACATCAATTGATGCCTGGAACAGGTGCTAAGGCCGTGAGAGCATTAGCAGAGCCTCCAACCTACTCTGGTGACCCTCATTCAGAACAGGCTGACGTGGCATAGCTAAATGACCATTTGACCTCTGTGTCAGGGTGACAGGGTATGCAGCCAGTTCTCCACAGGGTCTTGCTGTCACAGAGCCTTGTTCTGAATGATGTGGAGCTGAGTCACTACAAGAAAATGACCACTGTCAGCCTAAGACCAGAGACCACCTTCCCCATGTGGGAGCACATCCTCCATCCTGAACCTCTAGCCCAAAATGTAGACACAGCCACAGAAGCTCCTGCCTCGGCTGACATGAGGCCCTAGCCAGGAAAACTTCTTTGATAGGCTGTGACAGCAGCCACTGTTCTCAGAATGGGGCTGGTGTCCTTGGCAGGGCTCTTCCAAGACTTCCCAGGATGGCCCCTCTGCTCAAACCCACAGCTTCACTTAGGCACCTGTGGGTTGCTGACCCAAGCCACAGCGCTGTGTGCCATGCTCTAACCACAGCTGCCATGACAGTGGGTAGGAGCCATGGCCATCCCACAATTTACCTTTGATCTCCAGCCATTGCTCATAGTCCTCCTCCTCATCATCATCAGGGGATTGGAAGACGCTCGGCCGGTGTGCAACGGGCAGCTGCTTGGCATGTGAGTAGTTCTTCACAGGGCCCAGCGGGCTGCCCAGCCCCAAGCCTGTCCGCTTGCTGAGTAGGAGGGGTCTCTTCAAGGTGCTGGGCGTTGGCATGCTGGGAGGGGCACTGGGGGGTGGATCTGGGTTGGACAAGAGAAAACACACACACTGGAGAGGGCAGTGCTGTGGACACACCCATAAAGTATGGTCGTCATGGCAACAGTCATCTTCAGGCATGCCATGGTTCTGCAGACGCCCTAGACCTCTAAAGCGCCCCCCCCCCCCAGGCCGTGGAAAGTGGGTTGAGGCACAGGAGAGAGGACTTTCAGGTAACTAGCTACAAGAGCATATGCCAGGGCTTGGCAGGCGGCAGCTCTTGCTCGATGTGCCTCTGCACACCACACTCAGAATGGAAGGCAGTCAGCTCCTAGGTGAGACACCAGCCTCCACATTCCAGGTCACAGCCTCCCTAAACTGAACCTGTGGCCCCGAGGGTGAAGGGCTTAAACAATGTGTCCTCTTCTGACAAAGGCAGATTTAAAGTCTGTTTCAGTAATGAGCTCCAACTGGGCTGTGTGGCTTCCTTGTGCCTGGATTTCCACCCACTGGGGCAAGCTCCAAGATGTGCTGGGGTATACCGGCCCCTCTCCTAAGACCCTACATGTGGACAGGACCTGGGGTTGAAAACCTGTAATCTTAGTTACTCCTGAGACTGTGGCAAAAGGCGGATTTCAAGGCCAGTCTGCGATACATAGTGAGTTCAAGGTCAACTGGGCAACTATGTCTTGTCTCAAAATGAAAAGCTAAAACAGGGCTCTTCTGAGCACGCATGAGAACCCGGGTTCAATCAGTAACCACCGCCCCATGGGTACAATTAAGCCCACGACAAGGCAGCACAAACGGGCAGGTGAGCTCAGCACAGGCACTGCACACTCTAGCCTTACTCTCCAAAGCCTCAGTTTCTAAGTGTAAAACAGGTTCCTGGCTATGTGATGCTTCAGAAGCTGAACTCAGCCCGAGATCTGTAGGTACCCTCAGGGTCTAAAGAGAACCCCTCACCAAACAGAAGCCGTACCTCATTGCTGAGGACAGGACGACCAAGACTGTCAGACAGGTCCCGTCAGCAATGGGTTCCTGGCATTGGGAACGCAGAGGGAGCACGCTACAATTTCCCCATGTTTTCTATTACTAAATAAAAAGATCAGGGGCTGGAGGGATGGCTCAGCAGTTAAGAGCACTTACTGCTCTTGAAGAGAACCTGAGCCCAGTTCCCAATACCCATCCATATCAGTGACCCTCTGGCTGCCAAGGGCTTCTGCAACCACAAGATGCACATGAACTCATATAAGCCCACATACATATGAATTAAAAATCAAAGCAAAAAGTCTTAATGAAAAAAGCCAGGCAGTGCACACCTTTTATCCCAGCACTCAAGAGGCAGAGGCAGTTAGATCTGTGAGTCTGAAGCCAGCCTAGGCTACATAGTGAGTTCCAGGCCAGCCAGGGCTACATGAAACCCTGTCTTTTTTGTTATTGTTACTTATTTATTTTAGATTTTTATATGTTTGAGTGTTTTGCCTGCATGTATATCTATGCACCATGTGCATGCCTGTTATTCACAAGATAAGTGTTGGATCCTCTGGAACCCGAGTGGTTGTGGGCCACCATGGTGGTGCTGGGAAATGAACCTTGGTCCTCTACAAGGGCAACAAGTGCTCTTAGCAGCAATTTAAAAAAAAGGATCAGAAGGCAGGCTGGTGGTGGGTTATTTCTTTAATCCCAGCACTCCGGAGGCAGAGGCAGGCTGATCTCTGAGTTCAAGGCTTGCCTGATCTACAGAATGAGTTTCAGGACAGCCAGAGCTACACAGAGAAATCCTGTCTCGAAAAACAAAAACAAACAGATCAGAAGTAAAAATGATGGGACACCAAGCCTATGGATTCAGGTGTAACAAGGATGCATGTTTCATCAACTTTCAAATAGATATGTGGCAGCAGGGTTGATGAGGCTTCTCTGCCCACAGGCTATATGAAGGAAGATGACAGAAAGGTAGAGCAGTGGCCTGTATGGTGCCAAGTGCAGGAAGCACTGGCTAGAGATGGCACTCAATAAACTCTTGCGACATCTGATCATTAGGTGACTTGGTCACTTCCAGGATGCCTCCCTGTCCTGCACCATCCAAAGCAGACCTAAGTGTGTCATCTTCTGACACAATTTGGGTATCTCAAGCCAGCTTGGTGCTAGTGTACAGCCCACCCGCAACCCACTGGGAACCCTCTGGGCCCAATATGGGACATGCAGGACCCAACCCTTCTGGTGGCAGCCTGTCTGTCATCCCACAGGAGAACAATGAGCGCACTTAATGGTCCAAGGTGGGACCTGTCACCCCCCAATGTTCCAGAGAACCTGGGGGACAGAGGCTGGGGTGGGAGGGCTGGTTGCACTCACCTGTGCTCGTCTGTGCCTTCTGCAACTTCAGAAACTGCTGCAAGAAGCTGCCATCATTGGCAAACTTGTTGGAGATACAGGAGTCATGTGCATTGGCAATTCTAGAACCAAAGCATGGGTGACAGTGAACTGCAGAGAAAGAGAGCCAAAGACAGGGCTAATGCACTGACATTCCTGGCCCTACACCCATCTTGTGCTCTTTTGCTGAGAGGCAGATTGCAGCCCCAAAGATGTCACAGGACAATTTAGGTACAACATTTTGAACTTACCAAGATAGGATAGATATGGAGTATTTTCTCAGAATTTGTCAAATGTTAGTGGACTAGACATTATTAACCTAATTATTGCCTGTATATATTGTATATAGTTATTGTACTTATTGTATATAGTTTTTCTTATATTAGTTATAACCTTTTTTATTTTACACAAAAAATGGAAAATGTGATTTTGTGTATGCTCTAACAAATGAAGCTTGCCTGAAGATCAGAGGGCAAAGCCAGCCACTAGTTAGCCATATGGGCCAGGCAGTGGTGGCACACAGCCTTTAATCCCAGCACTAGGGAGGTCGACACAGGAAATGATATGGCTGGGCAGAGAAAGAAATATAAGGTATGAGGAGACAGGAGCTCAGCCCTTTCAGGCTGAGGATTCGATAGAGGTAAGAAGTCTTTCTAGTGGCTGACTGTTCTGCTTCTCTGATCTTTAAGCTTTCACCCTGATAACTGACTTGGAGCTTTTATTAAGACCATTAGAATGTGCACTACAGACAATGGTTAAGTGAAGGAAACAGGCATATATGGAGTAGGCTGACAGTACCTCTGCCTTGGTGAAAATAACAATGCACATACTCGGGCTACCTCTGCTTGAGTTCCAGCCCTGAGGTCCTAGTGGCCCCCATCAATATGGCTCATGCTCTTTCCCTGCACAGCACATATCTTACTGGATAACTATGACCTGGCTTATTGTTCACTATGTATCACAGCTATCTCTAGAGCAGGATGTGTGTGTGCACCTTGTGACTTTAGTTAGTTTTTTGAGACAGGGTCTCTCTAGGCACCCCTGGCTATCCTGGAACTCCCTCTGTAGACCAAGTTGGCCTCAAATTCAAAGATCCACCTGCCTCTGCTTCTTGAGTTCTGCAATTAAAGGCATGCACCACCATGTTCAGCTTTGTGGTTTTATTCTGTTTGCTTTTGTGACAGGGTCTTATGTAGCCAAGGCTGGCTTATTATAACTCCTGATCTTCCTGACTATACCTCCAAGTGTCAGGATTGCAGGTTATCTGCTACTAAACCTAATAGTTTGGCTTTTTTCCCCCTTGAAAATGTGTCTTACTATGCTTGGTTGGCCTAGAACTCACTACATAGCCCAGGCTGGCTGAAAACTTGCAAAGGTCTCTTGCCTCATTCTTCTAAGCACTGGGATTTGTACAAGTGTTGCCATACCTGGCATTAATGCGTATCACCCACATATACATAATCTGGCAGAAGCTTCCATAGGTAACATGCTCACAGGGAACACCCAGAGCAAATGCCCAGAGCTGAAGGGATCTGCTATATATTGTGCTGTGAGGGCTTGCTCCTTGTCATTCTTTGATTTAGAGACAGTGTCACATCCTGCAGTTTTTCTGTCTCGGTCACCTGCATGCTGGGATTTCAGGCAGAAGCCATTTGCCTGGTGCAAAAAAAAAAAAAAAAAAAAAAAAAAAAAAAAAAAGCCTTTTCTGTGTTTAGGCAGGTGCAGCAGCTGTACCTTGTAGTCCTGCCTCTTGGGTAGCTGGGGCAGCAGGATGGCTTGAGTACAGAAGGAAATAATGAACCACCATCTCCAGATGAAGAGATTGGTGTTTAGCATGTGCAAGGCCTAGGAGTCTATCCCAAACACCAAAAACACTGTAACAATTAGTTGCTGGGAAAGCAACCCAAAATTCAAGAGGCACTCAAGTCTGACGTCAGGGTTGAATGACATTGGCTTTTCTTTGTTTCTTCTTCTATTTCTTGGATTTCCTATCATGCACATAAGTGATTTTAAAATATTTTTAGGGGGCTGGAGTGTTGGCTCAGTGGTTAAGAACATCTGCTGTTCTTGCAGAGGACCTGGTTTGATGCTCAGCACCTACATAGTGGCACACATCTATCTGTAACTGCAGTTCCAGGGGAGCATCTGATGCCCTCTTCTGACCACCTCAGGCACTAGGTATGCACATGGTACACAAACATACATGAAGGCAAAACACTCACACACATAAAATAATGAAATAAATTATTTTTAAAAAGAAATTAAGAATTTATTAAGTTACATTTACTTATTTATTGTATGTGTGTACAGGTCTGTGTACCATGGCACATGTGGAGGTCAGACAACTTGTAGGATCTCCTGTCATCATGTGGGTACCAGGGACTGAACTCAGGTCACAGCTTGACAGCAAGCACCTTTACCCACTGTGCCATCTTGTTGGCACACAGGTTCTTACTAAGTTTATCAATGAAAAGGTCCCTAGTTGCTCCTGGGTTTTGACATCAAAACAATAAAGGCAACCAAACAAAAGCAAAAGTCAAAGCTTTCTGACACACCAGAGAAGTCTCTGCTGCTTAGGAGCTGAGGCCCTGGAGGATACTCAGGCCCTGTCACTGTCCTCACACGGCTCCAACACCTAAGGTGGAATCGTGTGGCATCTGCATGGGACACAAAGTTCTTCCATATACGGTTAATGATCTCAGGATGTTACGAGTACCTACTGCACCCAGATGCTGTGCAATCAACTGTCAATCTGTGTTGCTTAGTCAATAATGCTGACAAGATAAACCCAGCTGCTGGGGCTGTGTGACCCCCAAACTCAGGAGCGATGCAAGAAAACCTTGTCTCAAAAAGTGGGGACAGCTCAGGCCAGTGCTTGCCTGTGAACGTGAAGACTAGAGCTCCACCCCAGAAACATGGGAACGGCCAGGCAGGATGGTGTGTGCAAGACACGAGTATCCCTTGGGTTTGCTGACCACTATCTGGTGAGTTATACGTAGGACAGTGAGAAGCTCTTTCTCAAAAAACAATCTGGCCAGGCATGGTGGTACACGCCTTTAATCCCAACACTTAGAAGGCAGAGGCAGGTGGATCTCTGTGAGTTCAAGGACAACCTGGTCTACACAGCAAGTTCTAGTCCAGCTTGGATTACACAGTGACACCCTGTCTCCCCCCAAAAAAAAAAATTAAAAAAAAAAAAAATGCCATGTGACACCTAGGCTTATCTGAGAGAAATCCTGTATTGAAAAACAAACAAAAAAAGACAACCAAAATATAAACAACTCCTAAGGAAAGATACCCAAAGGCTGCTCCCTGGCCTCCACATGTGTGCATACATGTGCAAGCACAAACCCATACACAAATACAAACTAAAATTTAAAATACAAAAAGCACATAATATTCAGTATACACACACTGCCCTCCATTTTCTTCTTCTCCATCCCCACAGATGCACCACAGGGCCTCAAGCAGGCTAGGGGAGCACTCCTCCAATGGACTATGGTGACAGGCTAGGTGAGCACTCCTCCAATGGACTATGGTGACAATAGCAATGCAAGGCACAGAGGCCTGTAATCCAAGCACACAGGATCAAGAGGGGTTTTTGTGTTCTGAAACAAGTTCTCATACAAACCAGGTTGACCTTGAACTTAACACGTAGCCATGAATGACCCTCAATTTGGGATGTTCCTGCCTTTCCCTCCCAAGCTCTGGGTGAACAGGTATGTAGTACCACACCAGAGCCTCTCACACCAGCCCCCTTCTACTGTCACACCGTCCTGTGTCCTGTCACTCTGAGACTCTGCTGCCCTAAGGCCTCAGAATCCACTTACTCCCCAGGATGAGGGGGCTGTGGGCTGGCTGCATGACTCTGCCTGGCCTTCTGTTCCATTCTGGCTTCGATCTCTCGCTTCTTCTGAGCGATGAGCTCTTCCTGGTGGAGGATGTTCATATTCATTTTTCCAGACTTGGGCTGTGCCATCCCAAACCACCGATTAGCCTTTCCTGGGGAGGGAAAAGACGGGGATCAGAAAACACCTTCGCTCCATCAGTAAGCTTAACAGCAATGATGGACCAGACAGCTACAGATATTCAGAGGACTCAACTGGTCATTTGTTCAGTTCTTCAACAAATGCTTACAGAATGTCTGCCATGTACATAGCACTGTGCTAGGCTCTAAACAGAAGCTATGAGGATTCTGTCCAGGTGGGACTCACCTCTCACTGAGAAGGCAAGAGACACATTAACATGAAAAGTTAGCTGCAAGGTTGTTAGTAGGCTGAGGCAGAAGGCCAGTCTTACCTACACAGTAAGACGCTGCTGCAAGGCTGGGAACACAGCTCAGTTGGTGGACTGTGTTCTGAGTATGAATGCTTGGGTGCCGTTCTCACAGTGCATGAACCAGGTGTACTGGTGCACGTCTATGACCTCAGCAGAACAGAAGTTCAAGACTGGGGCTGGAACGACGGCTTAGCAGTTAAGAGTACTGGTTGCTAAACCCAGGTTTAGTTCCAGTAACCATATGGAGACTCACAAACATTTGTAACTCCAGTTCCAGGGGATCCCTCTTTTAGCCTCTGTGGACATTTTAAGCAAAAGGTTGCACATACATACAGTACACCCAGGTATTCACACAAAACACGTAATTCAAAGAAGCTCAAGGTCATCCTCTTATATACAATGACTTCTAGATCAGCCTGGTGTACTTGAGACCTTGTCTCAAGGAAAAAAAGTTGTCCTGTGATTTTTCACAATTGCACAGTGTGCAATATATGTGGTTTGTTTTTTTTTGTCGTTTGTTTGTTTTTTGTTTTTTTTTTTAACTGTGCAGCGTGGGGATGATGTGGAAAGGTTGGGCAAAGGACAACATGCAGTATTCTCAGGAACCAATTGGGAATTCTGTCAACTTCTAAGTATATCTATCCCAATTATACATTCTGGGACTGGGGAAATAACCACAGGATGAGTTCAGAGATCCACTGGACCTACCGTAAGTCAGACTTCAGTCAAAACTCAATCACCTAACCTTCATAAGCCCCTACTTTAACTGGGGGGCCACAGTATTTTTGGGGATCTCTGGGAATCAGTGTCAATTCAGAACCAGTAGACCCTGGATAATCCAAACAGACATTGGATTGTTCTGATTGTTCCCTTTCCCCCAGTGCACAGTTACCCTTGTAAAAGCTGTAGGTCCCTCTGGGGGAAGGATGGGAGAAAAACTAACTATAAACTCTTAGGTATTTTATCAAGGCCCTTCCTGAGGGAAACCTGGTTGTCCCATCATTCAAGGGGTTCTGGATCTGAAAACTATCTCAAGTCTGGAAATTGGTTCACTGGCTGAGATTCCCTCTTGCCATGATCCAGTTCTTTACTTCCACTATGTGAGTCCAGGAATCAAAACTCAGATGATCATGGTTGGTAGTGGAGGACTTTGTCCACTGAGCCATTTCCCCAGCCCAATATATTAAATTTAATTTTAAAAAAGAAAAAGGTACAGGGTGATGCTGGCACATGCCTTTAATTCCAGCACTTGGAAGGCAGGGGCAGGTGAATCTCAGTGAGTTTGAGGCCTGCTTGGTCTACAAAGTGAGTTCCAGGACAGCCAGGACTGTTTCACAGAGAAACTCTGTCTCAAAAAAAAACAAAAGAAAAAGGAAAGAAATTAATTCAAATCATGGTAAGAACTAAGCTAGAAACACAAGAGGTAACAGAACAGTGCCTATACTGGTAAGAGAGTCTAAAAATAACCAGTTCAGCTGAAAATGAACTTATCAGGAACCAGGGTCAGGAAGAACCACGTGAATGGGGATCAAGGAGAGAAGGAGCAGATGTCAAAACCAGAGACAGGAAGATGCAGTGTCCATGGGAAGACAATAAAAAAACAAAAAACAAAACCTACCAATGGGGCCAGAGGAACCACTAAGGAGTGGGCGGAGGCAAGTGTGGCAAGGGTCGTAGCTGTTATTTTTAGGGTTTTGGGAATTCATGAGGTAGTATTTAGTGAACAAGTAACAAGATCCAACAAAACTTTTCGTTTGTTTAATTTTTTATGTGTGTGCGCATGGGCATGTGTGTTCCACGGCCCCACACATGGTCAAAGGACAAAATGTGGGGTGCTAGTTCCTGTCTTCACCTTGAGACACAGGCTCTTGATGCTCATAGCTGTGCATTCCAGGCTAGGTGCCCGGCAAGATTCCAGGGCGCATCCTAGCTTTGCCTCCTATCTCCCCAGGTAACAGGAGCATTAGGATTCCCGAGGTGTTGAAAAGGCTTTTCCTGAGTTCTGGGCATTGAGCTCAGGTCCCCAGGGATTCACCCCTCAGCCCTCCGCAGGGCTTTTATTTACATTTACTTACTTAGATCTCATACGGCCCTAGCGGTGCCCCCAGAGCAATGGTTCTCAACCTGTGGGCTACGACCCCTTTGGTGGCGAAAATCCATTTACAGGGGTTGCATATCAGATATATTTTTTTTTAAAGATTTATGTATTTATTATGTATACAGTGTTCTGCCTGCATGTATGCCTGCAGGCCAGAAGAGGGCACCAGATCTTATTACAGATGGCTGTGAGTCACCATGTGGGTGCTGGGAATTAAACTCAGGTCCTCTGGAAGAGCATCTCTCCAGCCCGCATATCAGATATTTATATTATGATTCATAACAGTAGCAGAATTATACCTATGAAGTAACAACATAATAATTTTATAGTTGGGGTCACCATAACATAAACTGTATTAAAGGGTCGCAGCATGAGGAGGGTTGAGAACCACTGCTTCAAAGTGTTATGTAACAAGTGTGGGTCCCCTCAGCCAACTCCAGTTTTTGTTTTTAGTTTTAGTATGACCTTGAGGACAGGGTGATCATTCTGACATAGAGAACGTGCACAGACAGAAAGACGACCAAGACAATTACTGAGGGTTAGAGCAAAGATAAAAGTGCCGTCCAAAGTCAGGAGGCTACGGCAGGAGGAACACACTTTCTACACAAGCAGGGGCTGAGCCAGACTTTGCCTCAATAAAGTAGGGTTGTAGCTGGGTGTAGTAGCACAGCCTGTAAATCCCAGTATTTGGGATTTAAAACTCACAGAGTTCTGTGAGTTCAAGGCCAGCCACAGCTATGTAAAGAGACGCTGTCTCAAAACAAAAATAAGTAAGAGTTGTAGCCCAAGGGTTCTCAGGAAAAATTTTATTTTTTTCCTAATTAAAAAAAAATTTTTTTTTGAGTTCAAGGCCAGCCTAGGAGAGCTAGAACTACACAGAGAAATCCTGTCTCAAAAAAAAAAAAAGGCTGGGCGGCGCACGCCTTTAATCCCAGCACTCGGGAGGCAGAGCCAGGCGGATCTCTGTGAGTTCAAGGCCAGCCTGGGCTACCGAGTGAGGTCCAGGACAGGCTCCAAAGCTACACAGAGAGAAACCCTGTCTCGAAAAGGAAAAAAAAAAAAAAAAAAAAAAAAGATCTTTTTTAGATTTGTTTTATGTGTATGAATATGTACCACCTGAGTGCCTGAGGGTTATGAAGGATTATGAGCCAACTTATGGATTCCAGGAATCAGACAGGGGTCATCTGCAAGAACAAGCATTTTTTAAAAGTTCTTCAAGATGGTTTTGTGTAGCCTTGGCTGTCCTAGCACTACCTCTATAGACCAGGCTGGCCTTGAACTCATGGAGATCCACCTGCCTCTGCCTCCTGAGTGCTGAGACTAATGGCACTGTAACACCACCACCTGGCCCAACATGCACTCTTAAATGCTGAGCCATCTCACCAGCCCTTGATTCCTTCCTATAGACCAGACTGGCTTCCACTTGAAACAAGCCTCCTGCCTCTAACTCCCAGCACAGATCAAAAGCATGTGCCAAGGCCCGGCAGTGGTGGCGCACGCCTTTAATCAGCACCGGAGCAGAGCAGGCGGATCTCTGTGAGTTCAGAAAGCGCAAAGAACAGAGAAACCCTGTCTCGAAAAACAAAAAAAAAAAAAGCATGTGCCATCACGCCATTTAAAGACAGGGTCTCAGTTTATGTAGCCCTGGCTGGTCTGGAATTCAGAGGTCCACCACTGTTCCTGACTCTGCCTAATATTTTGGGACAGAAGAGTTCACAGTTGAGTTCCCCGTTTCAGCTAGACCGTTGCCACTAAGCCCCAGAAATCCATCTGTTTCCAACTCACAGTGCTGTAGTTACAGACAAACAACATCGTATCTGGATTTTGCTGGAGATGGGAAACCTGGTCCTCATGATTGAGCAGCAAACATTTTAACCACTGAGATGTCTCAACAGCCCTTCAACTCTAAATGTTAAAAGCAAGCTGACTCCCAGGCATTATCAGAGCTGGCTGCCCTAATTATCTCCATTTCATTCATGACAATCACCAAAGGGACAATCCCAGTCCACTCCAAGGCCTGTCCAACTTCTACAGGGGGAAACCTCTGCCTTCCCATAGATGGCATCTACTCATTTCAAACATCTTGAGCTCAAGAAAGGCCTTTCATGGAGTTGGAGAGATGACTCAGAGGTTAAGAGCGCTTGCTACTGTTGCAGGGGACCCAAGCTGAGGTGCCAGCGAACATCCAGTTGGCTTACTACAGCACCAGTTCCAGGGGATCCGAAATTCTCCCTGGCCTCCGTGGGAACACACACGCGTACTCACACGCACAGAAATAAACACAAACAAATAAATAAAATTTAGAGCCTTCCCTGGTCTTCCATATATTAGCAGACCCAACCCAGACCTCAGTCACCAGAACTATGCAAAATGTGCTGCCAGTTACTTGGGACACAGGAATTGTGGAAGCATATGGTGAATGGACGAATGCATCCCATCCTAGAGGCATTGGGATACCTAACCCCGTGTCAAAGTGGGGTTCGGTAGCCGTGGGAAATCGTGCTCTGGCTGCACCAGTGCAGTTCTGAAACGCAGATTTTTTTTTTTTTCCACAAAGCGGGACCCAAGCCAAAGGCAGCTGCCACCTGGAAGGGACCTGGAGAGGCAGCAAGGCAGTCCCGGGTGGCCGCTACGGGTGGCGCCGGCCTGAGGACAGTTCACTGGGGAGGCACGCGCGGGGCCCACTCGGCGCCCAGGGCTTTGGGGAAGACACGGTGTTCTCAGCCCCGGGCGGGGGCGGCCAGCAACCCGAGCCGGGGGTCTCGGGAGACGAGGGCGCTGCACACGCCGTTACTGTAGGTTGCCGAGGGGCTGAGGCAAGGAGTCCGCGTGTCGGGTCCGCGACAGAAAGGAGGGTGAAGGGGGAATGTGCAGTCGCGAGAACCCAGGAGGGCGCCGGAGGGGAGGCGGGGGCTGTTACCTGCGGCATCCCGGTTGTCCATCTTGAGACTCATCCAATCCCACAATGCTCCGGCGCCACCTGGGAGGAGGGAGACTGCGTTGGAGTGCGCTTGGTCTGATGGGAAATGTAGTCTTCCTCCGTCAATCCCGTCCAACCCCTTCCAGGACGTCAACAGTCTTCTCCACAGAAACGCCGGCGTCAGCTCACGAAGGTGTGACACTCTCAGCTGCGGCGATGCAGAGGCGCCGGCCTCTCCTCACACTCTCCCTCAGCCGCAGTCACTGCGAATAGACACTATAAGTCCCAGGATACCTTGCGCAGCGGTTCTCGCGAGAACCACCAGGAGCGCCAGGCCCCGCCCCCCGCGGTGCTTCCGCCTCTCTGTGGAGGCGGCTTGTTGTTGTGCGGGCCAAGATGGCGGCACAGGCGGCGGCGGCGGCGCAGGCAGCGGCGGCGGCGCAGGCGGCCGCGGCGCAGGCGGCGCAGGCCGAGGCGGCGGAGTCCTGGTATCTGGCTCTCCTGGGCTTCGCCGAGCACTTCCGCACGTCCAGTCCACCCAAGATCCGCCTGTGCGTCCACTGCCTGCAGGCCGTGTTTCCCTTCAAGCCGCCTCAGCGAATCGAGGCCCGTACGCACCTGCAGCTCGGCTCGGTGCTTTACCACCACACGAAGAACAGCGAGCAGGCGCGCAGCCATTTGGAGAAAGCGGTGAGCGGCCGGGCGAGCGGGCGGGCGGGCCACGGGGTGCTGGGGGCGCGACCCTCCCCGCCGCCATCGCGTTTGGGGCTCCGAAGGCCTTCGCCCTCACCTGTGGTGACAGACACGGCTCTGCCACGCCCTCTCGCCCAGGAACTGGCAGAGCTGTCCCTGAGCCACAGCAGACCCGCCTCGGGGACCGCACGGTTGGAGGGCCGTGGCCCCGAGCGTCACTGTGAGCTCCGGCCTCAGCCTGCAGAGAAGCAGGGCGAGAGCCAGACACCCAGAGACGTGCAAGTGAGGTCTCGGGAAATCGGGGAGCGGTCGGCCCTGGACCTGGCGTTCGGACACTCGGGGTCTGCGTCTCGGGTCTCTGTCCTTTGTGCTGAGGTTATGGGGAAGATGAGACGCAGAGCCTGGGTGAACATGGATGGTCTGTGGTCCCAGGGTCAGTTGCTCCACGGGGGTCTGGAGGTCGGTGCCGCCTTCTCCCACCGTGCACTGGTCGTCTTTGAAGGAATCCCCACTCACAGACTTTAAAGAAGTAGCTGTCATTCCTCCCCTCCGTAAACTCTGTGAGTGCAGACTTGTTTCTTCTCATCCCAACGCTGTCCCTTTCACACCTCCACCTCCTTTTTGCCGTCTACCTGTCTGTTCTGACTGGAGGAGCTCCTTGAGTCATCTCAGGTTTAAATGCACTGACCCGTGGTCTGTCTAAGAAAATTGCCTTCAGGACGGATGAAATTCTTGTTCCAGGCTGTGCAGAGTTAGCACTTCTGATCCTCACCGATCACCAGCTTCCTTATTTCCAGAGTGAGACCACACAGGCTTAGCCAGGTGAAGTGATTAGCAAAGATCACTCTGTGAGGTCTTGGTTTTGGTTTTTTGGGCAAAAGTCGTACTTTTGGGATGTCTGTGATGTGAGCACTCATCACATCAGAGGCAAGAAGATAATAAACACTAGACTAGCCTGGGCTACATAGCAAAAATGTCTCAAAGAAAGAAAGTTAGGTCTGGCTAGATGACTCGGTGGACAAAGGTATGATAACCTGAGTTCAATCATTAGAACCCAGTCAAAGGTGAGAACTGATTCCCAAATTTTGTCTTCTGAACTCAACATGTGTCTGCACTCATATACATCATATACACACACACAAATAATAGTTAATTTTAAAAATAAAATGAAGAGTTGGGTGTGGTGGTAGATGCCCCTAATCCCAACACTCAGGAGACGGGGTGAATCTCTGTGAGTACTGCAGAACATCCGGGACTGCCAAGAAGACCCTGCTCAAAAACAACCAATGATGGTGATGAAAACAGCAATTAAAAAACGAAACCTGGCCTCAACTTTGTGGATTTTATAAAGAGTTAATTATTTTCAGTTATGTGTGTGGGTATATGCACATAAATGTTGTGCCCATTGAGGTCAGAGGCCTTGAGTCCCCGGGAGCTAGAGTTAGAGTCAGAGTCATATGTGAGCTGCCCTATGGAGGTGCTGGGAACAGAACTTGGGTCCTGTGCAGAGCAGCATGTGCTCTTAACTGCTGAGCCATCTCTCTAGTCCCCTCAGTTTAGTGATCATCAGTTCCTGTACTAGAACAAGATATCATTATTGTGTTAGTAAAGTTGGGTTTTGTTGTTGTTGTTGTTTTGCTTTTTCTTTCATTCATCAAGGAGATGAATTCCCCTCCCACTGAACGTCAAGCCTGTTTTGGACTCTGGGTATTAGCTGACTGAACAATCCCTACCCATGGAAGCTTTTTTTAGTTAGACTAGCAGTCAGTAGGCTGTTGTATAAGAGCTGTGGACACTGGACCACAGGAAGGCATAGAGTTGATGTCGGGCTAATTGGGACAGTGGGGATGAGAGAGTCTGTTATTTGCATGAGTGACATTTGAATGGTGTGAGCTAGTGAACCCACTCGGCTTCAGGTCAATAACAAGGAGTGCCTGTGGCCAGCAGTGGATTGGAGAGGCCAGGGCAGTAGGGAGTGAGGTGACCCTGCCAAGTGCCAGGCTTCAGTGTAGGCGCAGGCTGGAGGCTGCCAGGGCCTGCCTGCTTCTGAAACTTTCCTTCTTTCTTTCTTTCTTTCTTTCCTTCCTCCCTTCCTTCCTTTCTTTTTTTTCTGTGTGTATGTCTTGTATGTATGTATGTATGTGTTTTGTCTATTATCAGCTTGATACAGTACAAATTCTTATTCTAATAGTGAAATGTTTCACTGAGGCTTGCCCAGTGATTGAGTAAATCCAAAACATTATAAGCCACAGTCATCCTAGGGTCCCCCTGTTAGGTAGTCTCCCTGGTTCTGTGAGTTGCAATCTGATTGTTCTTTGCTTTACATCTAGTGTCCACTTATGAGTGAGTACATACCATGTTTGTCCTTCTGGGTCTGGGTTACCGCACTCAGGATGGCATTTTCTAGTTCCATCCATTTGCATGCACATTCCATGCTGTCATTGTTTCTACTGCTGGGAACTCTTTTCTTTCTTACTCAGGGCAGCTAATCCCACCACCTCTCTCACTCTTGTTTCTTTGGGTGTCGGTGTGTCCTCGTATTTCTCCCACTCAGCCATGTGCTGCAGTTGCTCTCCCTTAGCCCTTGGCTTTGAGACCAGTAACTGAAACCCTTACCCTTGTGAAGTGCTTTTCCTTGATGGAACAGAAACCTGACTCCTGTGAGGTCTCCCACAGAACTACATGTTGCCCTTCATAGGTCACCCCAGCTCAATACTTGGAAAACCTTGTTAATCTCAGCTGCTCCTCCATTCAAAATCTGAGGAGTTTCATTTAAAGTGGCATGTATAGCCCCCCCTTTTTTGTCCTTGGAGTGACCCTCGGACGCTGTACATAAGCCACTCCCTGCTGCCAAGCTGTATCACTGACTCCTTAATGTATTCTTACTGCCCTTTCCCCAAAGCACAGCCATGAACTTTCCTCTCTTGGACCCACTCAGTAAAGAATCATAGCATGAATCACACACAGACCTGTAGTCTCAGAGCCCTGAAACGGGTTTCAGCCAGCCCAGGAATTCCAAGCTAGCCTGAGCCACAGGACAAGATGCCCTTTTCTTTCTTCCTTTATTTATTTTTTAATAAGACTTTTTTTTTTTAAATCTCCCCTTTATTTATTTATTTATTTTTAAGATTTATTTATTTATTATGTGTACAGAAGAGGGCACCAGATCTCATTACAGATGGTAGTGAGCCGCCATGCGGTTGCTGGGAATTGAACTCAGGACCTCTGGAAGAGCAGTCGGTACTCTTAACCACTGAGCCATCTACCCAGCCCTAATAAGACTTTTTTTTTTTTGAGTTATTTATTTATTTATTTTATGTATATATAAGTGCTCTATCTGCATGTATGACCTTATGTCAGAAGAGGACATTAGATCCCACTACAGATGGTTGTGAGCCACCATGTGGTTGCTGGGAATTGAACTCAGGAGCTCTGGAAGAACAGCCAGTGCTCTTAACCTCTGAGTCATCTCTCCAACCTGCCCTTTTCTATAAAAAACTAAAAGTGTAATTGAGTTCTTTTAGAAAGTGCTGGGGTGAGAGGTATGCGGCACCACACCTGGCTGGTTCTTAGGTTTGAAATTGTGCTGGGGTTGGGGATTTAGCTCAGTGGTAGAGCGCTTACCTAGCAAGCGTGAGGCCCTGGGTTCGATCCTCAGCTCTGTAAAAAAAAAAAAAAAAGACAAAAAAAAAAAAAAAAGACAAAATAACAAGAAATTGTGCATTCTGTTCCTTCCTTCCTTTGCTGGTCTTTATCAGCATATCCACAGCATGCCCACACTGTAGATGATACCACCCTCTACTGTGAGTCCCCATTAGCAGATATCTCAGGTGTCAAGTACAGTATGCAGTGCTGCATTCAACAGCTCTTAAATAGGTGTCTGATGTCCAGTCACAGTGCCTGTGTCGTTCAGTCACCTTGTCAACATAGTATATAGAATAGCAACTCTTACCACATATAGGGTAAGTTCAGAGCAATAAGGTATTTTGAGAAAGAGACCATGAGCCCATAACGTTTTGCCATCATTTGATCGGGTATGTTGGAAAGCTGGGATGGGAATGTTGCTCTTTTAATTTTATTTTATGTGGATTGGTGTTTTGCCTGCATGTATGTCTGTGTGAGGATGTCAGATCCCCTGGAACTGGAGTTACAGACAGTTGTGAGCTGCCATGTGCTTGCTGGGAATTGAATCCAGGGTCCTCTGGAAGGGCAGCCAGTGCTTTTAACTGCTGTGCCATCTCTCCAGCCCTGGAAGTGTTGTCTTATCCTAGCTTCCTAGCAGTACTTGGGGTCTTGGGAAATCCTGTAAATAAGAGAAGGCTAGAAATTTCACCCCTCCATCTGTCCCTTCCTCCCTCCCTCTTTTCCTTCTTCCCTTCCTCCGTGTGCGTGTGTAAGAGAGAGAGAGAGAGAGAGAGAGAGAGAGAGAGAGAGAGAGAGAGAATAGGTGTGTAAAGCCATCCTCTTTAGAATCTTTGTGGGGTGTGGACATGTGGGAATTCTCACTGCTCTGAAATGCTCCAACAAGCAACAATGGTGTGAGCTCTCCTCTTCACAGAATTTGCTTTTCTTTCTTTTTTTTTTTTTTTTTTTTTTTGGTTTTTCGAGACAGGGTTTCTCTATGTAGCTTTGCGCCTTTCCTGGAACTCACTCGGTAGCCCAGGCTGGCCTCGAACTCACAGAGATCCGCCTGCCTCTGCCTCCCAAGTGCTGGGATTAAAGGCGTGCGCCACCACCGCCCGGCCAAGAATTTGCTTTTCTTGCTGGAGAGCCTGAAAGCTGCTGCTGCAGGCAATGTGAGGCTGCGTTATGTCACACAGATCCTGCTATTCCTGTGTGAATTTGGTCTGTCTTCAAAGCCAAAATGTGGCTTCTGCTTCATTTTCACACCCATCCTTCAAGCAGACAGGCTCATTTCAGTGGTCTGCCCATCTCCATGGGACTGATAGACTGTGGATGGCATCAGTTGTTTTCTCAAGTTTTGAGACAAGAATGGAAACTGAACCTGGAAATCATCAGTTGAGTAAACTGGCTGGTCAGCAAGCCCAGATGCCCTCCTGCCTCTGCTTCCCAGAGCTGGAATTATAGGCATGCATCATAGCACCTTGTTTATGTGGATACTGGGTGTCGGGACTCAGAGAGTACTTGCTGACTGAGCATCTCCCAACCTTCTTTAATTTGTGGTGCTGGGGATTGAACCTAGGCTCTTACTGCATGCTTGAGCATGCATCCTACCATATGCTATCTACTCCTCACTCTGCCAGCCCCAAACTTTGTTCTTTTGATCCCATAATCCCTTTTGTCTCTGGACCTGCAAGTGTGAATTGTCATTCTTAGATGCTCCCAGTTTGAAAGCCACAGAGAAGAAAGGAATTGTTATTTTCTGCATCTGCAGTCATTCTGTGGCCTGGCTGAGGACACCATGCTGATGGCTCGCTGCCTCTGGGTTGCTTTGCTGGATGGGGTTGGCCTCCTAGGCTGGAGTGACTGTCCAGGCCTCCATAATGACCTGCCCTAGCTGCTCTGGGATGATGGCTTTGCTCATCTGACCTGGAAAGCAGCTCCAGCTCCACTGATCAGACACTGTTATTCTCTGGGTGACATGGAAGTTTCTTCCCTTTCTCTGGATGCCTTGAAGCTCAGATGTAGCAATTCTTTCTCTCCTGGATTTTGACCACGTCCTACTACATTCCATAGCCTGGACTAGAAACCCATGCCCAGACTTCGGCCACCCTGCAGAGCAGCAGCTCCATGTGCTTTTTCCTGTTTTCCTTTCTGCTCTCTCTGTCTCTCACTCTCCTCTCTCTCACTCTCTCCATCATCTCTGACTTTAGGAACTAAAGTCAGCATCACCTTTTATTCTGACTCACCCCTGCTTGCCTCTTCCACTTCATCATGTCTTCATAATACTGTTCTGTTTCTATGTTCATGTGCCATCCCTGTGTTAAGCTCTATCTCATTGGATCCTCAGCAGACCAATGTGATAAAGACCTCCTGACTTCCCTTTTCACATTGTGTAGTGTGTGCATGTGTGTACACAGAGCATGTGTGCAGGTCAGAGGATAGCTTGTGGAAGTCTGTTCTCTTAGGTGGTCAGGCTTGGTGGCAGGCACCTTGACCCACTGAGCCGTCTTGCCCATCCCTCTCCTGAGTGCCTTATGCCCACACTCAGGCATTAGGGAAGCCCCCTGTTTGCAGTCATGACTGTGAGTCTGTGGCTATCTTTGCTCAGGTTGGTGGATTAGAAAACCTGATTTTTTTTTTTTTCAGTTACTTCGTTTTCTATGAATGAGAAGCCTATAATCCCTGCACTTTGGAGGCTGAGGCAGGAAAAAAAAAAAGCTATTCAAGGCCAGCATAACCTTGCCTCAAAAGCCAAAAAACATGAGGCTGGGCAAATACTCACTGGGTAAAAACTGTTGCTGTTGAAGAATGAGGACTTGAATGCAGATCTCAGTCTCCATGTGAAAGATCTGGCATGTGCACATAACCCCACCGGGAACCCCAGTGCTGTGGCTGCTGAGGAGCAGGAACAAGAAGAGCACTGGGGCTTGCTGGCTGCTAGCCTACCTCCAGTCTCAAGGGAATAAGGGAGAGGACAGAGCATGACGGAAAGACCTGACTCCCACAGGCTGCCCTCTGACTTCCACAGTCACACCATGGCCTATTGAATGTGTGTGTGTGTGTGTGTGTGTACATACATATAAGTAAATCATATAAACAAATGAGATGTTTAAAAAAATCTGGGCAGGTCCTTTGATTCCTCCCCCACGGGGTCAGGCTCCACACCCAGGGGTGGACTCCCAGCCAGCTAAGCTTTGTAGCCCCAGCTAGTCCAGGGCTTGGTTCCTTTCTTACCAGCTCTTCTGTGTCTGGAGCATCCTGCTTCCCCTTTTCTACAGAGCCCTACGCTCACATCCTACTCTAGCCTTCAAAGCCCAGCACCAAGTAGATGCCCCATCTTGTGTGGCCTTTGGTCACAGTGGAGTGGACAAAGGGCCCAGTCCACCTGTCCACACCTTTTGGGCTCCTCTCAAATGTTAATTCTTAGGTAACTGTTTGTTGGACCCTAGGTTGGCAGGTCAGTGTTAGGTGTGTTCTTAGGAAGTCCCTGAAGATCCAAATGACTGTACACTGCATTACACACTAACTAGGAACCTGTTGGAACATGTAGCTTGAGACATAGTGGTTCCCCAAGTCAAAGCTGACCCCCGGAATACTTTTATTTATTTACTTATTTATTTAGAGACAGGATCTCACTGTTTAGCTTTGGATAGCTGTGTAGAGCAGTCTGGCCTCAAACTCATAAAGTTTCACCTGCCTCTGTCTCTCCAGTGCTGGGATTAAAGGACCATGCCTAGCTAGTTATTTTTATATGTCTTCTTCTGTTTGTGTGTACACCTGAATGTAGGTGCCTGTGGAGACTAAAGATGTTGAGAAGCTGGAGTTATGGATGGTTGTGAGCTGCCCAGTATGATGGGTTCTGGGAACCAAGCATGAGTCCTCTGCAAGAACAGTAAACACTTGTTAACTGCTGAGCCATTTCTCTGGGTTTGTTGTTGTTGTTATTTTGTTTTGATTTGAAGATGTTTCAGTACACATCCTCAGGTTGGCCAGCTGCTGTCCATACTGGCACGCCCCTTCTGAGGCTAGCTCTGCCTTCTTCAAGCCTCTTTGATATGCTACTTCCTCAGGAGGGACTTGTCCCCATACACCAACCCCCTCCCCAAGTGTAACTCACTCCTCAGGCAAAGCTTTGCTGAATGTCCAAGCTTTCTGCCAGACTATCATCAGCCCTGCTGGAATATGGCCAAGTTTACCAGGGTTCCCTCCCTGTGCTCTGTGGGAGCACTAGCTGACGTTAGAAGGAGAAGTCCCCTCTTTGTTAGGCGGCTACCAAGTGCCCTGCAGCTTCCATTCCCACGACCAGATTGCAGGGAAAACAAGCACACAACCCCCTTCCCCACAGTGCTCTTGGTGATGGGCACGCTGTGCCAGCCTCAGCATGAACCGAATAGCCAGGCACCAAACATTTGCCTCAAAATTAATTAATCCTTTTTCTTTCTCTTTCAGTGGTTGATATCACAGCAAGTATCCTTTTCTTGTGTGTATGTGTGTGATGGTGGGGGCCCGTGCTAGGGATGGAACCCAGAGCCTGGGGCATGCTAAGCAAGTGTTCTGCCACTGAGCCGTACTCCAAGGCCCTGAACTGTGCTCTTGAGGAAATGTCCTGCTTGAATGAAAAGCTCCCCTTCCCTGGCATATCATGTGCCCTAGCTGCCCTGGAAGCCAGCCACCACTCTGGGCAGCAAGGTCCTCATCCTGCTCCAAGGTGTCCTCTTGCCCTGCAGCGCGGAGGGGGAGGGGACTCACTTGGAGCTGTGGTCCTTTTTAAAGAGATGTCTTTGCACTAGGCAGTAGTGGTGCACTGTGGAGGCTGAGGCAGGGGGATCTCTGTGAGTTCAAGGCCAGCATGGTCTACATAGAGAAACCCTGTCTCCAAAAACAAAAACAAAACAAACAGATATCTTTGCATTGTACTTCCTTAACTGGACTTCTCCAGATCCCACAGTTTGAAGATGTTAAATTTGAGGCAGCAAGCCTGTTGTCAGAGCTATATTGTCAAGAGGTGAGAACATGGTACTGGTTCTGAAAGCAGAGTCTCTCCCTGTCTCCTGGCTTAGCGGGAGATTATGCTTCCCAGTTGGATAGACGTTCACATTATGTTCAACCCTCAGAGACCCTGGGGACTCACCCCATGATTGTTGAAAACACCAGTTCCAGGAGGGGCTCAGAGCCCTTCTGTGGAGTGCTGCAGCCTGTATACAGAGCCTGTGCATGGTTCACACTCTCATTCCTGTGTTTATTACTTCAGGGCTAGAGACAAGCTGGTGCCTCGTCTGAGCTAGACAGATCCTGCCACTGAGCTCTGTCCTGTCCCCTCCCAGTGTGCACTGTCTACTGTAGTAGAAGTGACTCGGCACCATTGTCCAGTGTTCTTAAGGGGTAACTTCTCCTTGTGTCTTTTTTGTCGTCCTGGGGCCGCCATGGCCTTATGCCTGTTAAGTAGACACCTTCTAGCACTGAACTGCACCTCCATCTTTTAGATTTTGTTGTTATTTATTTTTATTTTATGGGTATAAGTGTTTTGTGTATGTAAGTGTACCACATCCTTGCCAGTTGTCCAGAGTTTAGAAGTGGACATGAGATCCTGTGGAACTGGAGTGACAGATGGTTGTGAGCTGCCATGTGGGTGCTAGGAACTGAACCAGGCCCTCTGCAAGAGCAGCAAAGTGCTCTTAACCACAGAGCCAGCCATCTCTCCAACCTCCCTCAAATTGTGTGTGGGGGGTTGAAGTTTTTTTGGGGGTGGGTGTCGTTTTGAGACTGTTCTAGTATATAGCCTTGGCTGGCGTAGAGATCCACCTGCCTCTGCTTGCCAAATGCTGGGATTAAAGGCGTGAACGGCCAGACCCAACACCAAATATAAGTGTGTATGTGTGTGTGTGTGTGTGTGTGTGTGTATATAACTTTTTAAGTTGTTTTTTGAGACATAGTCTCACTATGTACCTATACCTAGCTGGCCTAGAATTTGCTGTGTAACCTGGACTGGCTTCAAATCCATACCTCCTGCCTTAGCTTCCTCAATACTGAGATCCCAGGTGACATTGCCTACCATTCCTGTCTGAATAAGAAACTTATTATATTTTATATTCTAATCTTTTTGTTTTGTTTTTTAAATTTTTTCCTTGTTTTGTTTTTTTTGAGACAGGATCTCGATACATAGCTCTAGATGTCCTAGAACTCACTATGTAGACCAGGCTGACCTCGAACTCTTAGAGATCTATCTCCTTAATGCTGAGATTAAATGTATGAACCACCATGCATTTATATTCTAAATTTTTTTTTTTTTTTTTTTTTTGGTGGAAGAGTGTCGCCCTGTAGCTTAGGCAGGCCTTGAACTCACAGGCAGTCCTGCTTCAGACTCCTAAGCATTGATAAGACAGTGTGAGTCACCACACCTATCGAGAAGTGATTTCAGGATCCATGCAGACTCTCCCCAAGTGGCAAGTGCACTGTACTAGCATTCCCTTCTCCCCCCATGAGGTGGCAGCTGCTGCATCAGGGTCCAGCTCTATTGCCAGCTTGTCCTCCTCCTTGAACTTGAAACGGTTTCCTTTCAGAACTCTGTGGATGCAGCAAAGCCGCTGCTGCGGAAAGCCATCCAGATCTCACAGCAGACGCCATACTGGCACTGCCGCCTGCTCTTCCAGCTCGCCGTGAGTACAGGAGCAAGCGAGTCCTTGGGGCATGAACTCAAGTACCAGTCACACAGACTCCCCTTGGGAGCCTCCTGGCTGCCCTAGGTTGTTCCGCTGTCAGTCACCTCCTCTTTCCTGCATCCTGTCTGCACCTCTTTCTCAAGGGCACCTGGATGACCCCTTGCTGGTGTTGCCTGCCCTTGACCTAGCCATCTGATATGTCCCCTGTCTTCCTGTGATACAGCCCTATCACCCACATAGCCAAAGATACTGGACTTCACAACCTTTCCCCAAGAGGTCCCCTTAGGCTCCCATGCTCACATTATCTCCTTGTAGCCTCCCATGTGCTGTTGCCAGCAGCTGAGGAAGTGATACTGTGCAAGGGAGCTGAGCTCTATACCAAGGATCTGCATGAGCCCTTCCAAGGCTCAGCCAGATTTGGTCTCTCTTTCAGTTGTTCAGGCTTCTGGCTTGAAGCATCCTTATTCCCTGCTCCCGAGACAGCCCTTCTTAGTAACTCACCTGGTATCCACCTGGGTCTGCCTGAGAACCCAGACTGCTGATTTTGTGCACCAGTAAGCGGAAATGACAGCATGGGGCGAGTATGCCCAGCTGTGTACCCCAGCAATCTGTGCTGATGGCTGTCTTGGTGCTTGAGCTCCAAACCAACACTGCAGTGACTGCTGATGGAGGAGGCGTTGGCAGCCATGGTCATTGCTTTTTCCCCTCTTCAGCAACTGCACACACTGGAAAAGGACCTGGTATCAGCCTGTGACCTCCTGGGCGTGGGGGCTGAGTATGCCCGAGTGGTGGATCTGAATATACACGGTAGGCTCCGCCCATCCTTTTTCTCCTGCTCTCTAACTTGAAAAGAGTTTGGTTGTCCTGCTGCTGACCTAAACATGGCATCTTACTGTGTGGAAGTGGCCTCTGGTGTAGTGAGCCATGCAGTCAATCCTAGGAAGTAGCCCATCAATCGATGAGACATGAATGACTGGCTGGGAAGGCAGGGGCAGTGTCTCATTGTAGAGCTGGCACTGGCAATTTCTCTATCTGGTATTTTTTTTTTCAATGTTTATTTATTTGTTAATGTATATGGTGTTCTGCCGGGAAGAGGGCACCGGATCTCATTATAGATGGTTGTGAGCTACTATGTGGTTGCTGGGTATTGAACTCAGGACCTCTGAAAGAGCAGCCAGTGCTCTTAACCTCTAAGCCATCTCTCCAGCTCCTCTATCTGGTATTTTTGAGACAAGCTGTCACGATTGTAGCCCAGGATGGCCCCCAGCTACTTGCCTTAATCCTCCTGGATGACAGTTTGCATTTCCACACACAGCTTCCAAATTTCTTGAAATGGAAAGCACTGGTAGGGTTTGTCCAGCCACAGGTGCCCCCCTTGACAGCCAAGTGTGATTCTGACACGCCCTTATGGCCTCCCTGGGTGACACCTGGATGCATGTGGTGCACTTGTGCATGTAGGCACACACATAGACATTTTTTTTTCTTTTTCTTTTTTTTTTGAGACAAGGTTTCTGTTTTGTATCTCTGGCTGTATTGGAATTCCATATGTAGACCAGTATGGCCTTGAACTCACAGAGATCCACCTGTCTCTGCCTCTTGAGTGTTGGGATCAAAGGTGTGCTCTACCATGCCTAGTTAATGTGTATTTTTTTTAAGTTCAAAGTTAAGCTGGGAATATAGTGCAATGGCGGAGTGTAAGACCTTAAGTTCAATTCCCAGCATGCCAAACCCCTGAAAAAGATGTTCATTGGTCATCGTCATCTGCATAGTAAGTTTGAGGCCAACCTGGGTTACGGGAGAACCAGCTTCGTGACTCCCCTTCCCCCCCCCCCCAAAAAAAAAACATAAATATAAATGAGAACAAAATGCAGCACTCTAAAAAGTTCTGTTATTAAGCTCATTCCCTGAGGGCAGCCTTATTGATCCCAGGGTTCCTGGTATCTTTTTAAACCTGATGTCTTGTCTCTTTTCCAGGGCACTATTCCTGCTCAGCAAAGGGATGGTAAGTTAAGGCTGGACGGGTGCAGCTGTATTGCGGGCATGAAGACACCCTGCAGGGGCTTCACTCCACAGTGTGTTCTCAAGAAGCAAGGGTTCTGCTCTGGCAGGCTTCATTCAGGGCCCTGAGGTCACAGGTGGTAGGTGTGGTATTGAGGAAGCCTGCTGTGGAGCTACCTGTACAGTTTCTTTGCTGTATCCAGCTTTTGTTTATTTGAGACAGGTTTCTCTGTGTAGCCCTGGCTGTTCTGGAACTCTCTATGTAGACCAGGCTGGCCTCAAACTCAGAGATCTGCCTGCCTCATGTCTCCTGAGTGCTGGAATTAAAGGCAAGCAATTGCTCATTCCTGACATCATTGTCAACTCCAGCTTTGCCCTCTGGGGGGACTGTCTCATCAGCTGTTGGACTGGTGACAGTGATGCTCCACCTTACCATCCCTTCCAGTTGCTGCTGATGGAACGCACAACTGCAAGAGGTACACCCACTCCTCACATCTGTAGCAGGCGCAAATTGTGGGAGAACTGGCAAGCAACCCCATCCAGAAGGAGTCATTGCGTGTCTTCTTCCTGGTGCTGCAGGTGACCCACTACCTAGATGCTGGGCAGGTATGTGGTCTTTCGGGCAGGGAGGGTTGCTCATGATATGGTCTCATTGTTGTATGTTTGTGAATGCACTAACATAGATTCAGGTTGTCCTGCTCTGGCACAGGTGCAGTTCTGCCACACTTTATAATATGACCCCAAGGGTAGAGTGTGCTCAAGGGACAGGCTTTATTCTAGTGCCCCACAGCCATTGAGTGCACACATGGTTGGGGTCTCCAAGGGAATCATGCAGCAGGCTCCCCTTCCTCAGTTCACGCAGCTTTGTGAGGGTCAGTGGTGACTTTGTGTCGCCGTATGGTTGCATTGAAGCCCTGGTACCTGTGTTTGTGTGATGGCCTCGGCTGTGATGAAATGGGAGCCACCTTGCCTGCCCTGGCCCCATGCCTGTTCCTATGGGCCCACTGGCTGCATGCCACTGTGCAGTACTGGCCAGTGTTGTAGGGACCAGGAAGTGCTTAGTGAGCCTATTGTTAGTAAGGTTCCTGTTGGGCCAGCTCCTCATGCAGCATGGAAAACATGGCAGATATGGGTTGTTCCTGACTGCTGAGAGTCACAGCTATCCTGAGAAGCTCAGGATGGCAAAACAGGAGGGTTGGCAGAAGCCGTAGTGCCAACAGCGCTTCTGTTTGTGGGAGGCCCAAGTTAACTCAGCCAGGGTCTTGCTCCCTGCCAAAGAGCTAGCCTGGACCTGGGGATGTGGCTCCTGCGATTAGGACAGGGCAGGTCCCATGCAGGAGCTGGGCAAGAGTGCTAGATCTGCTGGGGTATGGTTGCTGAGGCATACATGCCGCAGGTGAAAGAGTGTCAAGCCATGCCTGAAGCAGCTGCAGCAGTGCATCCAGACCATCTCCACGCTACACGACGATGAGATCCTGCCCAGCAACCCTGCTGACCTCTTCCACTGGTTGCCCAAGGAGCACATGTGTGTGCTCGTCTACCTGGTGAGTCCCGTCACCCTGGCCACCTGGGCTGGGAGAGGGCCCTGTGACCACCGCCCGCTCTCCTTGCAGGTCACAGTGATGCATTCAATGCAGGCTGGTGTACCTGGAGAAGGCACAGAAGTACACAGACAAGGCACTCATTGCAGTTGGAAAAGCTCAAGAGTGAGTGCCACCTGGGTGGGGATACCAAGCAATCCTAGCAGCTCCAAATTGTCCTTGACATTAGGACATGTCCACGCCCTGGGAGGCCACAGTAGCCCTCGCCTACCTGCTCTGAATCCTCCAGAGTCTATGGGTTCTGTGCACACACTTGATTTTATGCATCCCAGAATGCATGTGACCTTAGTATTGCTCTAAATCACATTGGCCCTGTGCCCTCCTCAGCACTACTGAAGGGAAGGTAAGATGGGAACACCAGAGCCTGTGGAACCTGCTGCTTTTTACCCTGAAGCTGCATTGGGCAAAAACTAAGCCCCTTTTCTTCCTTCCAAGGAGAGCTGTGCAGGGCTGCCAGGAGCTGCCTGGGGTCCCCATAGCTTGGATACTGGCCCAGGCATGCACAGTTGAAGACATCTTAGAGAACCCACTCAGCAGTTCTTGAACTCTTAGCAGGGGTGGCAGTTGTGCCAGCTTCTGTAGAGCTTACCTGTGTGTGGCATGGTGCTCAGCCCAGGGTCCTGTGGTTTTGGTGCTTGGTATCCAGGCCAGGACCTGTGCTGCTGAGCCCCTGCTGTCCCTGAGCACCACCAGTGGGGATTTCTCAGCCTTGGTGCACCTGCAGTGGCCGTGGTTGGAGCTTATGTCCTCATCTAGATGGGAAGACGTAGTGGGGTGGTGTGGGAAGGCCCTCGGGGACCATGCCTGCATGCTCACCCCTGCCTCCTGTCCCCAGTGCTGGACTGCAGCCCCATCCTGTCATCCTTCCAAGTGATTCCTCCTGGAGCATATCATCATGTGCCGGCTCGTCACAGCCACAAGGCCACTGCACTACAGAGGTAGCAAGCACAGAGCAGACGCGTGGGAGCCGGCCTGGTAGGGGCACGCGGTGTCAAGAGGGAGGTGCGTTGGCGACCTCACTGTCACTGCTCTAGCATGGTGAGCTGTAGAAATGCTACAAACTAATGCTCAGGGAACATTATGATGTAACTGGATCTGTGTCACCAAAAATGCCCACCTTTCTGAGATCTTGAGAGCATTGAGAGAAGTTGGGCTCAGTGGTCAGCATGGCAAGGAGGAAGGAGATCAGGTCCCCCTCCTCCCTGTGCAGTTCCTCCTTCCAGGACTTGGCCCTAGTTTGGCAAGCATGTCTTCCAGCCTTGAGGCTATACTCCACTGCTGGGTACCAGAGCAGGCATGATTTCCTTTCTCTCCTCAGATCTCCCAGGTCTGCCAGCTATGCCAACAGTCCCCTCGGCTCTTCTCCAACCATGCTGCCCAGTTGCACACACTGCTGGTAAGTGTGTCCTGGGTGCTGGGTCCCACCCACTCTTGCCAGAGTCCCGAACCTAGAACATACCTTACAAAGAACATGATCGTCCCTGAAAGAATTCTGGACTGTCCAGTAAATAACCCTGTGACACTACCCAGTTAGTATCCACATGTTCCTAATAGCTCTGTTCTGTCAGGGGAGGTGCCCTTTACAATAGTGTGGCGCTCATTCCAGAGGCCCAGGTACACATCATGCTTGCCTAGGGCCACTGTGTCAGCTGCCCTACATCTATCCCTGTCCTTGCAGGGCCTGTACTGTGTTTCCGTGAACTGCATGGACAATGCTGAAGCCCAATTCACCACAGCCCTGCGGGTAAGGCTGGCTCTCTGAGTGCAGTTTGTCAAGTTGGGTACCCCTAGTGATGGACCAGTTCAGGTCTGCTGCTAGAACAGTAGGCTTTCAGCCCATGTCCTCTGCCAGTCAGCTGTCACTGACCATGACAGCGACACGCAGTTCTTGTTTAGTGGGAGCTGACTGGGCGGAGGGTTCCTGAACACCCTTGGCAACATAAGGGAAAGACATATGTATCGGGGACATAGGGACAGTCTGTGTCAGCTTGTGGTACTCCTGGAGTCATGAAGAGTTCTGAGGTTGTGTCGAGTCACACTGTGTAGATGACCAGTGACTGGGACGTGCCCTTATCCGACCTAAGTCCTTTGATAGGTGCTCAGAGACAAAGGACAGGTTTTACCTCGGAGAGGGGGCTTCCCCACAAGGCACCTACACCCTTAGGTTGCTGACCTCCTATAGGTTCCTGCGTCCCTGAGAAAAACTGGTCCATTTCTCTCAGAGTGGCCCAGATGCCTCTTGGGCCAGCTCACCTCCCAGCTCTGCCCCCCTGGCCCAGGACCAAGGAAAGCTGTCCCTACCCTGGCCTCAGTGTCCTTGCAGGAAAGGGAGGCTACTGATCTGTTCCTCAGGGAGCCCCCAGTAGACATTTTGGTGAGCAGGATTCTGTTCTATGAGCAAGGTGCTGGGGCATCTCTGACTGTAGGATGGGGGTTCCTTTCCTTGGTGGTCTACATGTCTTTGGTGCTGTGTGAAGAGTCAAACTCCTCTAGCTGTACCCTTGTTTGTCTCCCTGGCCTCAGGCCTTCCTGCTGTGATGCCAAGGCCCTTCTTCAATGCCAGAAACCTCATATTCTTATTGGGTGTCTTATTTCTTTATGTGGCTTTGGCTCAGCAGCACAATGCTGAAGTCATGTGCTGAGGGGAGTCCTTTTGGAGAATCCATGGGGCGAGGAGCTAGGACAGACAAGGACCTCACCCTCAAACTCAGGCTCCTCCTGTTACCCACGGCTGACAGCCCAGTGCTGGTGCAGTCAGGGAAGGGTACTCCAGGGTTTTGTGTGCCCGGCCTGCTGCAGGCCCTGTACTTCAGTGGACATGCCCACTGCAGGGACCTGGGCTCACAGGGCTTGGGCTGCCTAGAATCTCATATCCTTTCCTCCTTCCTTCTGTCCATACTGGAGACTGAATCTAAAATTTCACACATGCCAGGCAATTGCTATATTGCCAAACTGCAGTCCCTGCTCATGTTTTTAAGAGGATATCTCAGTTGCACAGACTGGCCTTAAATTCTGATCTTTCCTGGCTGGATGTGGTGGCACACACCTTTGATCCCAGCACTCAGGAGCAGACACATGTGGGTCTCTGAATTTGAGGCCCGCATGTTTTACAGAGTGAGTTCCAGGACAACCAAGACACTGTCTTGAAAAAACCAAAAGAAAAAGAAAATTTCTGATCTTGCCTCAGCCCTCCCAAATGCTGGGGTGACCAGCCAGTACCACCACACCTAGCAGTTTACTTCTTCTTTTGACCCTGTAATGTCCCACTCTCTGTGGCTCAGTGGCAGAGAGCATGCTAAACATGCTTCGAGCTTGGTATACATCTATTGGCTTTGCAAAGAAAAACCAAGCCAGGGTGGTTGCAGGCCTCTCATCTTGGCACTCGGGACACTGAAGCAGAAAGGATAGAGAATTCCAGGCCAGTCTGGGCTGTGTGTTGAGACCGCGTCTTGCTGTTATCCTCTATTGGTCATTGATAGGATCAGGATAGCTAGCTTCCCTGTTCGTGTCCTGAATGTCCCCTGACAGGCTGATGGAGAAAGAGCTAACCTCTACTTTGTGCTTAGGTTTGGAGTGAGCTGGTGAGTTGGAAAGGAGCTCTGGGTTCAGTCAAGCTCCAGCAAGGTGTGGACAGTGGCCAGGCTGGCCACTAAATGCTCTATCTTCATTGCAGCTCACCAACCACCAGGAGCTGTGGGCCTTCATTGTGACCAACCTTGCGAGTGTGTATATACGGGAAGGAAATAGACACCAAGAGGTAGTAGGTGACATGCTTCATGTTCGGTATCCTTTCTCCATCTCTGCCCAGGGGTTGTGGGTGTCCTGGGTGCCCACAGACTTAGAAAAACCCAAATGTTGAGCTTTCTATGAGGATACATTTGAGGGGTCGGGACTGGACTGGAGCTGCACTCTTGAAGCCATGTGGCCTCTGTCCCATCCTAAGCCACTCAAGCTTTATTGACCCCACATTGTGCCTTTTAACGAAATCTTTGTGGTGCTAGGTCCAACCCAGGGCCTCTTGCATGTTGCCAAGCATTCTGCCACAGGGCCACAGCCTTGCCTCAAATCAAGGCCTAACGTCCCCACTCTCCTACATGGTTCCCTCAGATGGACACCCCCATCTTGAGGTATTCTGGCAGGCATGCTGCATATTGTTATATTCTTCCATTGGAGTGGAGGAAGCCCTGTCCCCTGTAGCATGTTCAGGGCCTGGCTTCTGGGTGGAGCTCAGGCCTCACTGACTGACATTTCTCCACCAGCTGTACAGTTTGCTTGAGAGATAAACCCAGACCACAGCTTCCCGTCAGGTGAGTAGCCTGTGTCCAACACAGACATCCCATGCTCCCATTGCTCATGGAGTGGTATGTGCTCCTGTGGGCCCCAGACTGCCATACAGACTCGACACTGCCTTGTACCCCATCCTTCAACAGTCTGCAGGCCTCCCTTTGAGAAGCCTTTCTCCTATAACTGACTGTGACTCTGCTTCCCTGCAGCTCACCACTGCCTCCGAGCGGCAGCCTTCTATGTGCGGGGGCTCTTCTCCTTCTTCCAGGGCCGCTACAATGAAGCCAAGTGAGTTTGGGTTGGGCACCATGTATGATGCCTCTCCTGCCTCAGGCCACCTCTGCTTCTGTGTGACTGATAGGCCTGCAGGATGTCAGCATCTGTCTCCTTGTGCAGGCGATTTCTACGAGAAACTCTAAAGATGTCAAATGCAGAGGACCTGAACCGCTCACAGCCTGTTCACTCGTGCTGCTGGGCCACATCTTCTATGTGCTAGGGAATCACAGGGTGAGTCCCTACCTGGCCAGCGGCAGGATGGAGACCTGGGGTGCACCACTGTGGAGCCGGCACTTCCTGTCCTGGAATCCAGGAAAGCATATTGCAGAAGAACACACACTACTGACATGCAGGGTGTGGAAGGCCTGGGGGCCTGGGGTCAGGGCAGCCTAGACAACAGGTTCCCTTCCAGGTGTATATGTCAGGCTCACAAGCCTCAGACATGAGAGACAGAGCTGCCTCCTGCCATTCTCCTGTTGGCTCCTCAGCACGCCATCCCTCTGGAGTACATAGTTCCCTGGGACTGTCCCAGGACCTTAGATGGAACCAACAGTGTCAAAACCGCCTATGTCTGTGGTACCATCAACCACAGGACCTCACAAGACTTAACTTTTTTTCACTTTATGGTAAAGTATAGTGACTAGCCAGTGAGGGTAGCTTGGCTGTAGAGAGCAGGGAGTGGCCTTGGTGTTTCCAGTGTGACGGCCTGGGCATTGGCAGGACCATGTGGTTACCCCATGTGGTGGTGACTCTAGTGTGGGGTGGAGCACTCGAACAGGGATGTGGGCCAGAAATCTGCTTATCTGGCAGTGTTTGCCACTCCCATGGCTTGCCATAAAACACCCCTCTGCCTGTGTGAGCCTGACTCAGGGACAGCTGGGCCTGGCATGAAGCAACAGGGAAAGGTCAGCCAGGCCAGACCCTTCATGGGTGAAACAAGCAAGAGCCACAGCCACATGACCAGGAGAGCTGGCTCAGATGAGGGTCAAACCTTACCCTCAGGCGTCTATGGAGCCAGCCCGTATTTCAGCCTTTCCTCGGGCCAAGAGGAGGGAACAGTGCCCACCGAGGTCTGAGAATCCTCTGCTCGTTTTGATTTTGGTTGTTGGAGTGGAGGTCTGACTAGCCCTGCCTAGTGGTTTTGGTTAGGTTGTTTGCCCACTAAGCCATGCCCAGGCCTAGAATCTGGCTTAAGGCTCTTAAATTTTAATTAGATTTTACTTATTTTATGTGTGTGAATGTTTTACCTGTGTGTATGCGTGCTGCGTGCACATGCACCTGGTGCCCACAGGGATCAGAAGGATGGGTCAGATCTCCTGGTACTGAAATCAGACAGTTGTGAGCTACCATGTGGGTGCAAGAGCAGCCAGTGCTCTCAGCCTCTGAGCCATCTCTCTGCCCCTGGTTTGAGGTTTGGTGTCTGCTGCTGGGAGCTGTCACAGGACATCCCAAACCAGGCCTGCGGTCTGGACTTGAGAGCCAACCTCCTGTTCCTCGTGTGGGTCAGCATCAGGGGCGTGCTCCCCAACTCCCCTGGCCTCATCATGAGAGCACTGGGCTCTAGGTCAGCAGCTCGGCTCACACAGAAGCTGAGTAGAAGGGGTTACGGGCCAGAGACCCCACCTACAGAAGCCAGCTCAATGGAGCAGACCTTCCCATCAGTCCAGTGGCTTCTTCCTCCTGAAGCAGACATTTGCACAGGCTGCTTTCCCTCAGAGGCCCAGGGACACCTACGTGAATTCGCAGTTCCTTTCTTTTCTTTTTGTTTGCTTTTGTCTTTCAAGACAGGGTTTCTCTGTGTACCCCTGGCTGTCCTGGAACTCGTTCTGTAGACCAGGCTGTCTGGAACTCACAGATCCACCTGCCTTTGCCTCCCGAGGAGGGATTTGCTGGATAAAGGTGTGGACCACCTCCATCCAATCTTTTTTGTTTTTTGTTGTTTTTGTTTTTCGAGACAGGGTTTCTCTGTGTAGCTTTGGAGCCTGTCCTGGAACTCACTCTGTAGTAGACCAGGCTGGCCTCGAAACTCACAGAGATCCTCCTGCTCTGCCTCCTGAGTGCTGGGATTAAAGGCATGCGCCACCAACACCTGCTAATCATTTCTTATTGTGGGTCCAGAGCTGTCTTTTTCCTCTAGCTAGCAAGAGGCCCACTGTGGCCCACTTATTGCCGTCATGTGCAGAGCTCAGTGTGCAAGGATGCTCAGTTGTTTTTTTTCAAGGTGGACAAGAGTACCTTCAGAGGACCATTTTAAGTAGGCTCTGAGGTTGGACTCCTAGTTTGTCTAGCAGCACTAGAAACATAAAATGGGGCAGGTGGAGTCAAAGCCACTCTTCCAAAGCCACCAGTTCATTCTTAGCTTTTTGATTGGCAGGAGAGTAACAACATGGTGGTGCCTGCCATGCCAGCTGGCCAGCAAGATCCCAGACATGTCTGTGCAACTGTGGTCCTCGGCCCTCCTGAGAGGTGAGAGTGAACAAGGCTACCAGGCATACTTTTTGGGGCCCTGATAGCATATGAGCAGGGGTACATCTTCAGAGGATTTTTTGTTTTTGTTTATTGAAGACAGGGTCTTGATGCATAGCCCTGGCTGGCCTGGAATTCTATGTAGGACAAGGCTGGCCTTGAACTCACAGAGATTTTACACTCCTTTGTCTGCCAAGGCCACTGTGCCTGGCTTTCCAGGGGACTTTTAAGGACTATGCAGGTGGGGGGTGGGGCGTCTCCTTACAGGGCTTTATGGATGATCCTCCTGGACCTCAAGATGGGTTTGGATTCCTGAGGACAATTCCTGTCTGCTCTGGTGTATGGTTTTGACCACCAGGAAATGAACTAGACAATGACACCTGCCCCATCTCAGATCTAAACAAGGCATGCGGGAATGCCATGGATGCCCATGAGGCTGCACAGATGCACCAGAACTTCTCACAGCAGCTGCTGCAGGAACCACATTGAAGCCTGCAGCCTCCCAGAGCACAACCTCATTACGGTATACAAGGGTGGGGAAACGGACACGGGATGAGGGACTCGGCTCCTCAGGTGTGGAGGGGCTGTGTCAGTTGTCCCTCTCAGAAGGTCACCAGGCTTACCCATGTGTGTTCTTCCACAGTGGACAGATGGCCCACCCCCTGTGCAGTTCCAAGCTCAGAATGGACCCAACACCAGCCTGGCCAGCCTTCTGTGAGGCCCCTATGGCCTTTGTCCCCAACTTGGACCCAAACACTGGAGCTTTTCTGGGAACAAAACCACCAGGGTGTCCACCAACCCCTCACCATTGTCCGGAGCTGAGTCCCAGTAGTGCTGGAGTCATCATCTGCCGCTGAGGGGTGACGGCGGTCCCGCTGTCCCAGGCCTCAGTGCGTCTGTTGGAGAGGACTGATGACCTGATCTGGGTCCGAGTCTCACCTGTGAGGAATAGGATGACAATCTGTGCGGGGGCATCATCAGACTGCCCACCAAACCTTGGTGCCGACTACCTAAGTACAACTGCACAGAGCAGCCCGGGGCGAGCTGAGGGGGAGAGCAGTAGCCCTCACTTTCCTCATCCTGCTGTTCTTCCAGTGTCCCTGCACTCAGGGACTTCTGAGGACCTGGGAAGTCAGCCTCTCAACCTGACTGTTCCTGGAAGGTGGCTCTAGTGCCGGGGAGGAGCTTGGACAGGGTGTGCGTGTGCAGTTGATGCAACCGAGACCTTGTGTCCCCACCATGCCCTCGGCAAGTCCTTGCTTATATTCAGAGCCACCTCTTGGCTCTGCCTGGCCACTGGGCAGGAGTCCCACTGGACCTGGACGAAGGAGCTTCCTTCCGGCAGCTGTGTGGCCTTCCCATGGAGGACAGTCATGGGACCAGCTTCGCCCCTCCTCCTAGCTTGAGGGCTGCACCAAGGTGACACAGTGGTGTCAAGAGACAATGGTTCCTGCCAGCTTACAGTACCTAGGCAGGGGTTCTCTCTGGTGGTGACAGTGGTGCCTGGGAGCTGTCACCCAGGTACCGTGAAGGCCACGTCTCAGAGCTTTGGAATTCGTGACTGAAGGACAAGGCTCCAAGGCCTTGGTGTACATCCTCACTGAGCCATGTGGCAGCCACTGCCACGGCCAGGTGCTCCCTACCTTTCTGTCTTCCTCCAGCCCTTTGGGTCCAGGGACCCTCAGTGTCTAGTGTCTTCATCATGGTCCTGCCTATTTATTTAAGCTTTTTTTTTTTTTTTTTTTTTTTTTTTTTGCTTCTAGGGCATTTTGTACATAGAGCAATTCAAACAAGAACCTCGCAACTTGACATCTGTCCTGATGTTAGAGTGCTTTTAGTGACCATGTCTCAGGCATGGATGGGGTCATGACAAACTCCATGATCGATGTTGAGGGTTCCACTGAAGTGAAACCTCCATGACCCCAGTGCAGTCACCACAGTGTCCAGTAACTAAAGATTGAGAGAAAAGCCCAAAAGGGTCAGCACACACAGCTATTATGTCCCAGGAAGTGCCAAGAGCCGGACACAAGCCACCCAGGAAACCAGGCTGGGGTGTAGCCCTAGATATGGCTGTCACCCCTTGAGCTACAGGTGACACTGTCGAATGAAGGAAGGCATGTCATGAGTGAGGAGAAAGTTTTTTTTAATATGGTGTTGCCTGGTTTTAGCAGCCTATGCTTTTAATCAAGAACTTGATCATTTTAGGTGGGGAGCTGTGAGAAGAAGTCTGCCTGTATTTGCTGCAGGGCCGCCACTCCCCAAAGCCTTTGGGTTTTCTCAGCCTCCAGCTCTCCCTGCAGTCGCTGTCCTGTGGGCTGCAGCCCCTTTCTGAACTCAGCCTAGTGGAAAACTGGTCCACAGCCCTCTTTGTGTTTGGTCTCGGGTGGTTGGTTGGTTAGTTTCATTGTTCGTGCTTGTTTTTGAGGGCTGTGCAGTGGAGCAGTGGCCACCTGAAGAACTCAGTTCTCTTGTATCAGCTGGGATTCAAGGCAGATTCCACCGCGCCTGCCTCTTTTAGTTTGGCTTTGGGGTTTTGATCAGAAGGGGCAGTGTTCAGAGCTTTTTTTTTTTTTTTTTTTTTTTTTTTTTTCTTTCTTTGAGACAGAATCTCTTCTTTATGAATGACCCTGAACTCGGATTCTCCTGCCTCCACTAACCTAGTCCTGGGATGTTAGGCATTTGCCCCCACATCTGCTTTATCTGGTGCTGTAGACCAGCAGTCTGACAACTGAGCCATAGCTTTATCCCTTAGTCCCCTGTCTTGATACAGCATTTGGGGTTTGGACCTTCTGTGAAGGGCATTCCACCCTGCAGTTCCAGCACACAAGCCCCTGGACAGGCTTGCTCCTATACCCGGGTGTCCTTCTACTCCCCAAGTTCTTAGAAGGAAGAGATCAATTGGACATGGTGGTTCATAGCTGTCATCCCAGCATTTGGGAAGCTGAGGTGGGAGAACTATTCCAAGTTCCATGCCAGTCAGGGCAACGCAGTGAAATATGAATAAACCAATAAAAGAAAACCTGGGTCAACTCCTATGCCCCAGAGTGGGGAAGGCTTTTTGCTTTCCCATGGGATTGGTGGGTTTTGTTTGGTAGTTGAATCTTGACTGTTGAGTTTGAAATCCATATAAAATTAGACAGCTTTTGTTGATAGGGTTTTTTTTGTTTTGTTTTGTTTTGTTTTGTTTTTTGGTGGACTGAATTTGACAGATAGAATTTTACTGTGTAGCCCTGACTAGCCTTGAACTTGTAGCTATTCCTCCCTGAATCTCAGCCAAGAGTAAGGTGTGAACTACCACTCACAAGTTTAGACTGTTGTTTTTGTGGCTTGGTTTCAGGATCTCTCCCACTAAGCCTAGAGCATTCTTATGCTTCAACCCCATGTCTCTGGGACCATAGGTGGCACCCTACCATGCCATCTCTCCAGCCACTTTTTTGTGGTTTTTATGCTTTGCTGGGGTGGAACTGAGGCATTGTGCATGCCAGGCACACCTTCCTCACTGAGGTACACTGCAGCTGCTCTCTCAAGTCACCATCAAGATCTCTCAAGACCTCAATGCTAAGAGGACTCCAGGGCAGAGCCACCTCTGTCCTTCCTGAGAGGATTTGGATTCCAGCTGTGTGTCCATCCTCCACACCTGTCCATATCTGCCTTTGCAATCCAGCCTAAACTGGATTTCAGGTAGATTCTGCTCATCCTTCGCCAACTTGAAGGTTCTCAGAACAGACCAGTGTCCCAGGTCCTCCTCACCAGCCAGTCTCTGGAGAAGGGTGTGCTAGTTGACTCCTCATGCTTTACTAATGTGTGTCGGTAGTTGCTCCACAAAGGAAGAGCTGCCCTGTGACGGCAGGTGTCCCCACCTGGGAGGTTTGAGTCTGTCAGCAGCCTGTCCTGAGCTGTTGGAGACAGTACCCCAGAGGCTGGGGAGTGACTAAAGGGTGGCCTTCCATGCCCAAATAACAACAACCTTACAGCGGGGCAAAGTGTGGCATAAAGCTATGGCCCCAGCACTTAAGAGAGAGGCAAGAGGAGTTCAAGTCACCCTCGGGCCAGTCTGGGCTATACAAGATCATCTTTAAAAAAGAAAGAAAGAAAGGAATGAAATGAGCTGGAGAAGTGGTCCAGCTATTAGGAGGAATTACCGCTCTCCCAGAGGACCTGAGTTACTTCCCAGCATGCATGTCAGGTAGCTCACAACCACCTATAACTCCAGCTCCAGGGGTCTGACACCCTCTTCTGGCCTCTACAGTTACTCGAACATTTACTGGATATACACATAATTAAAGGTAAATCTATAAAAAAAGCTCCTAGACCCAAGTCAAGTCATTTCTTCTATCCCCAGAACCCATGTAAAAAGTCAAGTATGAGTTGGCAAGATGACTGTCTCAAGGGTAAAGGCACTTCCTCTCAAACCCAACAACTGAGTTTGTTCCCCAGAACATAGTAGAAGGGGAAAATCAGCTCCCAGAAGTTATCCTCTGACCTCCACACATACATCATAGCATGCAGACCCCACAATTACACATGTTTTAAAAAAACAAACAGGCGTGGTGGCTTAAGTTTGTGATCCCAGCACTGAGGACATGGAGACAGGTGATTCCTGGAGCTCAGTGGCCACCTGGCTGAGACCTGACACCTGTGTACACACAATGTGCACCAAAAACCTCGGAAGTCTACTGGTTCTAGAGACTGCAGTCTTCAAGAAGAATTCATTGAAGCTAGTCATTGTATAAATAGGATATAGCTGCTCCAAGGTGTGGTGGATATGAGGGAGAGGACAGCCAAAGGAAGAGTCCAGAGCAGGGAGAGAGTGGTAGGTAGAAAGTGGCCAGCAGACTGAACAGGACCATGAGAGGAGAGGGGGAGAGCAAGGAAAGATGATTGAGAGGAGGACCAAGAGTGTGAACACCCAGAGTGACAGGTATGTAAAGAGAGGAGAAGCCCATGAGCTGGGCAAGTTTAGGGTAAGGGGTTGGGGTAGGCAGAGCTCCAGGTAGTTATGAAACAGGAAGCCTGGAGGACAGCTTGTGCTTTGCTGTGCTGTTTCCTTGGACCTGACAGGCATAGTGGCACAAGCCTTTAATTCCAACACTTGGAAGGCAGGGGCAGGTGGACCTCTGATTTTAAGGCTAGCCTGGTCTACATAATTCCTGGACAGCCAGAGCTATATAGTGAGACCATTTCAAAAACAAAAAAGGATCCGTTGCTCTGCATGTCACCCAAGGCTGGGTCCCCACTCTGGTGGAAGTTCAGTGCATCACTCACCTCTAGGGCACACCTCATAGTTTCCATGGAGCTCTGATGACAGGTGTCTTCCCATGCTGCCCTAAAGGATTACGTACAAACTGCTCCAGAGTGTGGCTGTGACCCGGAAGTGCATGTCTCACATGCTCCTACATTGGCCACCAGAGGTCAGGACAAGCCAGGAGCCAAAGACAGTTCAGCATGTCCTGCCAAGTAGGGACTCTGGAGGCCTCAGCCTGGATTGAAAATAGCCAGACTGAAGGCTGGCTGAGGGTGGAAAGTAGGGGAAGAAATGGAGAGATGACTCTGAGATGAAGAGCACTGATATTCTTCCAAAGAGCTGGGTTTGATTTCCAGCACCCCGTGGTATCTCAGATCCATTTGTGACTCCAATCCCCAGCGATGTGGTATTCTAGTTTCTGTGGGTATACACATGGTGTACAGACATACATGTGGACAAAACACAGGAGATAATTATATATAAAAATTAATTTTTTTTTCAAAAACAATTTCTCTGTGTAGCCTTGACTGTCCTGGATCTCGCTCTGTAGACCAGGCCTGGCTTTAAACACAGAGATCCACCTGCTTCTGCCTCCCAAGTGCTGAGATAAAAGGCATTTTTCACCATGCACAGCTAAATAACAATTGACAATTGTTGGGTTGTTTTGTTGTTGTTTTGGGTTTTGTTTTGTTTTTTGCATTTTGAGACAGGTTTCTCTGTATAACAGCCCTGGCTGTCCTGGAACTTGCTCTGTAGACCAGGCTGGCCTCAAATTCACTGAGATCTGCCTGCTTCTGCCTCCCAAGTGCTGGTATTAAAGGCGTGCACCACCACCCGGCAACAATTTATTTTTTAAATAAAGGAAGGGGAAATCTTGGGACATGGGAAGGGAAAGAAACTTGTCACTCTGGAATGTGAGTGAAGCCTCTTGCCAGAGGAAAGCAAGAATTCCAGCCCAACTACATTCTCTCTTCCCAGGTATAACCTGTGATTTCCTCAGGATCTCATTATACATCTCATTGTCACATATGCGGGGACAGGACTTGTAGATGTACTGACCCCAGTGCAGCTCTGATGGCCCTGGTTTCACTTCATCAGATTATAACCTCACCCAAGGTTTCTGCAGAGCCACCTCACGTCTCCTTTCAGATGAGCAAGGAGCCTGCAAGAAGGTTCAGTGGGTTAAAGAGCTTAGAACTCACCTAAGTTCAACCTCCAGGACCTCCAAGGTGGAGGAGGGAACTGGCCCCTGCAACTTATCACCTGACCTCCGTTCACACTGTAGCAGACACACACATACACACACAAATTAATAATGACATGTACAGGGCTTTTGTTGTTTAAACAAAATCTTGCCATGTAGTCCTGGCTGGCCTGCCTCTCACAGCATCCCCCTGCCTCTGCTTCCTGAGTAGTGGGGTTAAAGATGTGTGCCATCACACCCAGCATTAAGATTTATTTTTATTCTTGCCGGGCGGTGGTAGCGCACGCCTTTCTTTAATCCCAGTACTCGGGAGGCAGAGGCAGGCGGATCTCTGTGAGTTCGAGGCCAGCCTGGTCTACAGAGTGAGTTCCAGGAAAGGTGCAAAGCTACACAGAGAAACCCTGTCTTGAAAAACCAAAAAAAAAAAAAAAAAAAAAAAAAAAAAAAAAGATTTATTTTTATTCTTATTCATGTGGATATTTGTGTGTCTGTCATGTGTGAGGGCATCAAATTCCTTTGGAACTGGAGTTGTCGGCCGTCATAAACCAAAATCCAGTGCTCTGGGAAAGCACTGTGCGCTAACTGTGGAGCAATCTCTTCAGCCCAGCACATGTCATTTTATAAAAAAGAGAAAAGGGAGAAAACAGTTTCTTGGCAACATGCTAAAATGATACAGATATTTAATGCTCCATGTGACCCTCTGCCCTCTCTGGCCTAAGAGGTTATGCACAGGCATATACCCACACAGATGTGCACACAGACATGATTATAATAATATTTTCAAAGCCGTATCTTTTATTTATTTGTCGTCACATGGACTTTGTAGCCCTAGCTAGCCTGAAACTTGCTCTGTAGACCAGATTAACCTTAAATTCATAACGGTCACCTGCCTCTTGCCTCTTGAGTCCTGGGATTAATGATGTATGCCATGGTGCCCAGCTTAAAAAATACATATCTTTATAAATACATATCTTTAATAAAATTTCCAGCTCTGATTCATAAACTGGCCAGTCATGGAATTCTTTTCATTGTCGAAGCCACAAACCCCAGCCTGAGTCAAGATCCCTGAAAGTCCAGGAGGACTCAGCTCAAGCTGATGAGGGTGGCAGTGTGGGGCTGTCTCTGTCACCCTACTACAGACATGCCCAGGCTCTCACCTTATCCACAGGGCTTTGGGGTTACTGTTCCCTCCCAGCCTCTCAGTTCCCTGTGACTCTCCAGTCAGCTAAGAAAAGGCTCAGGTCTTCCCAGGCATCATGACACCACTTCAGTGACTGGACAGACATTTGCAGAACAGCTCTGTGCCAAGGCATGGGCAAAATGACTGGGGACTCTATAGACACACCAGGCCACCTTCCTCAGATAGGGAACTTTGAAATCTATATGTTGTTACTGAGGAAGTACATGTGGCGGTAGTCAGAGGACAACTCCGTGTAGTTCCCTCTCCTCCCACCTTTATTAGGGGTACTTCAGGGATCAAACTCAGATCATCAGACTTGTTTGCAGATGCTCTATTCTCTGAGCCTTCCCCCAGCCCCAGAGGGGACATGGGACTTCCAGCAGTGGGGCCTGTCTGTAAGAAGGGCCCAACACCACTGGGGACAGATAGCAGGTCGAAGAGGAGACATCTCTTGGCCAAGCCAGTTATCCTGGCATTGCAGAAGTGGAGGCAGGAGGATCAGGAGTTCTTGGGGTCCCCAGTTACACAGACAATTTAGGTCAGCCTGGCTCCATGAGACCCTGCCTCACATTTTGGGGACTGGAAGAAGTCACAGAGATGGCTCCATTGTTAAGAGCATTTACTGCTCTTGCAGAGGACTGGAATTTGGTTTCTAGCACCCACATGGGTGATCACAACCACCTGTAACTCTAGCTAAGATATCTTTTTCTGGCCTCCTTGGCCACCCTCAGACATGTGCACAAACATACATGTATACATAAATAAAAATTAAATCTTTTTTAACATTTGCTTTTGCTTTATTTTATGTGTACAGGTGTATGTCTGTATGTATGCATGTGCACCATGTGTGTTTGCCAGATACCCACAGAGGCCAGAAGAGAGCATGAGACAGTGGTGAGCTGCCGTGTGGGTCCTCTGGAAAAGCAGCAGTTACTCTTAGCTGCTGACCCATCTCTCCATCCTGCTGTGGAATAATCCTCTTGTACACTGTAAAGGTTTGTCATTCAAATTGGTTTACTAAAATGCTGATTGGCTGGTAGCCAGGTAGGAAGTATAGGTGGGACAACCAAACCAGGAAAATGATGGGAAGAAAAAGGGCAGAGTCAGGGGAGATTCCAGTGAGCTGTGGAGAAAGCAGGATGTGTAGAAAATGAGATATCAAGCCATGAGCCATGTGGCAAAGCATAGATAAGAAATAGGAGCCAGGGATCGCTATGAGTTCGAGGCCAGCCTGGTCTACAGAGAGAGTTCCAGGACAGGCTCCAAAGCTACACAGAGAAACCCTGCCTGGGGGGGGGGGAGAGTTGAAATTTAAAAAAAAAATGAAATATGAGATGGGTGGTGGTAGTGCATATCCCAGCACTTTAATCCCAGCATTCAGGAGGCAGAGGCAGGCAGATCTCTGTGAGTTAAAGGCCAGCCTGGTCTACAGAGTGAGTTCTAGCACAGCTAAGGCTACACAGAGAAACCCTGTCTTGGGGGGGGGGAAAGACATATGGGTTAATTTAAATATAAGAGTCAGCTAGTAACAAGCCTGAGCTATTAGCTGATCATTTATAATTTACACTAAGTCTCCAAGTCAGTTATTTGGGAAGCACTTGCCAGGTATTTCGGAGCAGGCGGTTGGGACAGGAAAACTCTACCTACACCATCCCCTTAAAAATTTGTTTTGAATGTTAATAAAACAAAACAAAAACAAAGTCCAGTTGGGCTGGGGAGATCAAAGGTCCTGGAGTTCTAATTCCCAGAATAGTAGAAGTCAGGTGGGTGTAGTGGCCTGCTTCAATCCCAGCATTCAGGAGGTAGATCCAGGTGGTCATGACGGCCACCTATAATCCCAGCATTCAGGAGGTAGAGCCAGGAGATCCCCTGAAGCAAGTGGGCCAGCTAGGCTAGCAAAATCAATGAGTTTCCTGTTCCTGCCTAGATTTATAGGGTAGACAGATTGATTGAGGGAGACACATGACATCAACCTCTGGCCTCCACACATGGATGCATACTTGTGTACACACACACAGGAACACTTACCAGTGTGCGTGTGTGTGTGTGTGTGTGTGTGTGTGTGTGTGTGTGTGTGATAGAGATGGCTCAGAGGGTGGAGGTATTTGACACCAAGCCTGATGACCTGAGTTTGATCCCCAGGATCAATGTGGAAGGAGAGAACAGATGCTTGCAAATTGTCCTGTGGCCTCCACATGTGTACCTGTATCACGGCAAACAAATACATGTACACAAAAAACAAAATGTAGGTCTTTCTATACAGAATTTGCTGTCCTGGAGCTTACAACTAGTTCCAGGTCAGCCTGGTCTACATATTGGGCTCAGGACAGCCAAGGCTGCATAGTAAGACTGTTTTTTGTTTTGTTTTGTTTTTTTGTTTTGGGGGGAGGGTTGAGACAGGGTTTCTCTGTGTAGCTTTGCGCCTTTCCTGGAACTCACTTGGTAGACCAGGCTGGCCTCGAACTCACAAAGATCTGCCTGCCTCTGCCTCCCGAGTGCTAGGATTAAAGGCGTGCGCCACCACTGCCCAGCTCAGTAAGACTGTTTTTTTAAAAAAGGAATAAAGTAATAAAAATAAAAGAACAAGAAGACAGCAAGAGCCGGGTGATGGTAGTACATGCCTTTAATCCCAGCACTCAGGAGACAGCCAGGAGGATCTCTGTGAGTTCGAGGCCAGCCTGGTCTACAGAGTGAGTTCCAGGACAGCCAAGGCTACACAGAGAAACCTTGTTTCAAAAAAAAAAAAAAAAAAAAAAAAAGAGAGAGAGAGAGAGAGAGAGAAAGAAAGAAAGAAAAGACAGCAAGTGTACTTTAAAAAATAAATAAACAGAGCTGGAGAGATGGCTCAGCAGTTAAGAGCACTGGCTGCTCTTCCAGAGGACCTGGGTTCTATGCCCAGCAACCACATGGCAGCTCACAACTGTCTGTAACTACAGTCCCAGGAGATCTGACACCCTCACACCAATGTACATAAAATAAAATTCAATAAATTATTTTAAAAAAAATAAAACAAGCTGAGCGGTGATGGCACACGCCTTTAATCCCAGCACTCATGAGGCAGAGGCAGGTGGATCTCTGTGAGTTCAAGGCCAGCCTGGGCTACAGAGTGAGTTCCAGGACAGGCTCCAAAACTACACAGAGAAACCCTGTCTTGAAAAACAAAACAAAACAAAAAAACAAAAAAAATAAAGTAAAAAAAAGAAAAGAAAGAAAGAAAGAAAGAAAGAAAGAAAGAAAGAAAGAAAGAAAGAAAGAAAGAAAGAAAGAAAGAAAGAAACTAAGCCGCAGGTCTCCAGACTGCCTGGCTGACACTCTCCTGTCTGTCTGCTCAGAAAGGACACCAAGCGGATGGGCTGCCAGCCCTGTGCTGGTGTTTGTGGAGGTGAAGGCTCCTCTGTCACGGTATATGTTATTGACATCTAGAGGAACATCCTTAGAGGACAGAGGGCTGAAGGGAAATGAAGGAATGTCTCTCTGTGCTCTGCTCTCAGTTCTGGAACCATACCTTGGGAGTGGTGGTGACATCCAGACCACACGTGTGACGCGTAGGTGGATCTGAAGGGGACAGGGCTGAGTGAGTCCCAACTCCTGGGACAATGTGTAATACCCCAGCATGGATCCAAACACCCACAGGGATGTGGCTTGAGACAATTTCCACCAGGAGCAAATGCAAATGCTGCCTCAGTGTTGGGCCCCAACCCAAGTACCCCAGGCACCCTGTTCACTGTTTCCCTAGCTTTCCCCAGGAACACAGACTTCATCTCTCCAGGAAGCGCCGCCTGCCTCCAGAACCTTCCTCTCCAGAACATTCTCTGGCACAGACAGAAGGAAGTCCCTATTGGGCCACATCCGGGCCACTGGTTCACAGGACCAAGGAATCTCTCACCAGGAACCCTTCTTAGACTCCAAACCCAGACGACAAAGTATACTTTCCCAGAGCCCAACCCAGGTCATATCTCAGAATGGGCTTTGGCCAGGAAGGAGGCTGAGAGGCTTTTGCATACAGACTGACCCAGAGACAGCACCAATATGATCGATCCTTTGAGGTGGTTTATGACCCACCCATTTCATCTTCATTGAGTCCTTCAAGGTCTTTTTTTCCCCCCAGAGCTGAGGACTGAACCCAGGGCCTTGTGCTTGCTAGGCAAGTGCTCTACCACTGAGCTAAATCACCAATCCCAAGGTCTTGCCTTAATACAGATAATAGGGATCTCAAGTGCTGGGTATACCTCCATCCCCAAACTCCTGAGCGCAAGCCTTACTGTGCCAGCGCCCTAAGAAGCTGGGGAAATGAGCCGGGTGGTGGCGGCGGCGGCGGCGGCGGCGGTGGTGCACGCCTTTAATCCCAGCACTTGGGAGGCAGAGGCAGGCAGATCTCTGTGAGTTCGAGGCCAGCCTGGTCTCCAAAGCGAGTTCCAGGAAAGGCACAAAGCTACACAGAGAAACCCTGTCTCGGAAAAAAAAAAAAAAAAAAAAAAAAAAAAAAAAAAAAGAAGCTGGGGCAATGATGGCTGTGGGTTTGTTTGTTGCTTGAGAGGGTGGGGTCAAAGGCCTGTCGCTACTCCTGCTGTTTTGTTTTCGTCAGTGACGTCTTTGATCCACGTACACCAGCACTCAGAACACTGAGGCAGGAGAAGCTCAAGCTCCAGGCCATCCTGGGTTACGTAGGAAGACCTTGTTTAAGGAGGTAGGGGGTATCCTAACATTTGGGAGGCAGAGGCTGGCAGGAAGATAGCCGTAAATAGAGGCTGCCCTGGATACAAAGCAAGGCCTTGTTTCAAACAAACAAACAAACAAACAAACAAACAAACAAACAAACAAGGATGTGACGAAGATGTTTGAGTATTTTTAGCTCTGTTGGTGGGGTGCTTACTTAGCATCCACAAAGCCTTGCACCATGTAAACTGGAAACTGGATATAGGCTCAGCATTTGGGAAGTGGAGGCAGGAGAATCAAGAGTTCAAGGTAAGTGGTTGTGCATGCCTTTATTTGGGAGCAGAGGCAGGTGGATCTTCGAGTTCAAACCCAGCATGGTCTACAAAGTGAGTTCCAGGATGGTCAGGGCTACACAGAGAAACCCTGTCTTGAAAAATAAAGTCATCCTGAGCTTCGTAGTAAGTAAGGCCTGGACTGGAGGAGAGCCTGAACCTGCTGCACCTATGAAGAGCAGGAGAGTTCAAGGTCATCATCCTCAGCTACAAACTGAGTCTGTCCTTTGGCAATCATCCACAAGAAACTTCCCTGGGAGACGCTTCGGGTCTCCTACAGTGTCTTGGACAATATGTGGAAGTCCTCAGGACTGAGTGCTCTCAGGTCTTGTTCAGTGGGTCACACATGTCCCTTTAGTGAGGGACATTTCTAAATACAAGACCTGCTGCCTCTCAGCCTCTGTTTCCAGGCCAGGCATCTGCTGGGAGCAGCCCTTAGTTTCAGCCAGAGCCAGGCCTGACTTCCAGCCTTGCAGCCTGGACGCACCCTTTGCTGACCTAGGCTTTTATTGCTCATGCTTTCTTTCTTTCACACACACTCTCTCTCTCTCTCAACTTGTTTCTGGGGGCTGGAGAGATGGCTCAGCAGTTAAGAGCAGTGGCTGCTCCTCCAGAGGACTGGGGTTTGATTCCCAGCACCCACATGGTGGCTCCCAGCAGCCATGCATGCAGGATTCATTCAGGTGACCATTCAGACACAGAGCAGATGCATGGAACAAGATGTTCCAGCAGGGAGCAGTGTCCCCCAGAAACCAGAAACCTGAGAAGCCCCCTGAGCGGTCACCCTCTGGGCTGGGTTAGCTGAGTCAGAGGAAGGGGGGATGAAGAGGCCATGACACCACAGACGCAGGTGGGGTGCACACACTCACGCCCCAGAGGTGTGAGAGACAGAGAGGCGGAGAGACTGCCACGTCCAGTCCAGGACACAGGCTAAGAGGTGTCTGAGACGGAGACTTCTGCCTTGTGCTTCAGCTCTGTTGAACAGGTGTGGGGGTGCTGTCTGCAGACCCACAGAAGCTCCCGTGGCCACGGGTGAGCTCACTTCCCCTCCTTCCCATGCAGCTCTGGTCTACGAAGAATGCTTTCTCTTTCAGAAACTGGAAACGCTCTTTCCGGTGGTGGGGAAGTCACTGTAGCTCATTGGTTAAAGCACTTGTAGATCAGCTGACACACAAAGCCCCTGGGTTCCACACGTGGTGGCACACGCCTATCATCCCAGCAGATGGGAGGTGGAGGCAGGAAGGTCAGAAGTTCATGGTCATCCTTGGCTACATAGAGAGTTTAGTCCAGCCTAGGTTACATGAAACCCTGTCTCAACAAATAAAAAAATCTTGGTGCTGGAGAGGGAACTGAGTTCAGACTCAGCACCATATTGAATGGCTAATAACTACCTGTAACTCCTTCATACACTGCCTGCATGCACATGCTCAGCCCCATATACATCATTAAAAATAAAATAAATATGTAGCTTGGTCCTTTTGTGGGAATTATAACAGTGGGAACACGGGCTGTTTCCAACTCGTTTACTAGCTTTTGGGACCCTACTCCTCATACTGGGTCACCTTGCCCAGTCTTAATACATGGGGAGGTGCTTAGTCTTACTGTAACTTGATATGCCATGTTTTGTTGATACTCTCGGGGAGACCTGCCCTTTCCTGAACAGAAATGGAGGAGGAGTGCATTCGTGGGTGGGAACAGAGGGGGGATGGGAGGGGGACTAAGAGGAGAGGAGGGAGGGGAAACTTCGGTCAGGATGTAAAATAAATAAATAAACAAATATATATTACAAATATATATATAGGTATGTATGCATACATACACATATATATTTGAGACAGAAATCCATCTCTGCCTCCCATATGCTGGGATCACCATGCCTGGTAAACAATAAAAATAAATCTTTAAAAAATAAAATAAATAAATAAAAAATAAAATAAACCAGGCATGGTGGGACACACCTTTAAATCCAGCACTTAGGAGGCAGAGGCAGGCAGCTCTCTGAATTTGAGGCCAGCTTGGTCTACAGAGTGAGTTCCAGAATAGCCAGTACCACGTAGAGGAACACTCTCTCAAACAAACAAACAAAATATTTCAGGCAGCAGTTGAGTGTGGTAGCACATACCTTAAGATTCTAAGGCAGGAGGGTCTGGACAGCCTGGCCTGCGTACTAAGACCCTATCTACAATATGCTTGGCTGAAAGGACTCCTGAGCCTGTCTGGCCTTGGTTCTGTATATTCTAGCCAAGGAATGCAAATAAAGTCACAGTCTGCTCCACTCCGGCTTAGTAGGTGCCTACTTGACTTTCTCTAGGCACTCTAGTGCGCGGGGCAGTTGTACCTGATCTCTTTCCCTCATAATAGTGAGGCCATTCCCAAGGAGAATCATTACCAAGCCCACAGCCCCTTGAAAGGATGCTGCTTTCTGTAGGTCAGCAATTCACACACACATGGTCACACAGGCTCACACACACTCACACACACTCACACAGGCTCACACACACTCACACAGGCTCACACACACTCACACAGGCTCACACACACTAACACAGGCTCACACACACTCACACACACTCACACAGGCTCACACACACTCACACACACTCACACACACTCATACAGGCTCACACACGCTCACATACGCTCACACAGGCTCACACACACTCACACAGGCTCACACACACTCACACAGGCTCACACACACTCACACACGCTCACACAGGCTCACACACACTCACACAGGCTCACACACACTCACACAGGCTCACACACGCTCACACAGGCTCACACACGCTCACACAGGCTCACACAGGCTCACACATGCTCACACAGGCTCACACACGCTCACACAGGCTCACACACGCTCACACAGGCTCACACAGGCTCACACACGCTCACACAGGCTCACACAGGCTCACACACACTCACACAGGCTCACACACACTCACACAGGCTCACACACACTCACACAGGCTCACACACGCTCACACAGGCTCACACAGGCTCACACAGGCTCACACACACTCACACAGGCTCACCACACAAACTCACACAGGCTCACACACTCACACAGGCTCACACACGCTCACACACACTCACACAGGCTCAACACACCACACAGCTCAACTCACACAGGCTCACACATGCTCACACAAGCTTGGCAAACACAAATGAACGATGATGGAGGCCTGGCTGGAGGTTAGAGGGCTGTGCAGGATGGTCGCTCTGCACAGGGCAGTGCTGTCACTTAGTGCTGTCACTGAAGAGCTTTATCCCAGTTCCCGTCTTTTCTCTTCCCCTTCCCTCCTCGTCTCTCTGTTCTCTTCCCTCCCTCTTCCTGTGTCCCCTCACTTTTTGTAGCCTAGGCTGTCCTGGAACTCCATATGTAAGGAAAGATAACCCTTAACTTCCTGACCCTGTCCCCGCCCTCTAAGTGCTGGAGTGACAGCTGGGGAGCTGTCACCCCGTTGTCCTTCCTTGTTTTTATTTTAAAAATGTGGGTGGCGGTGGCAATGGTGGCTCACACCTTTAATCCCAGCATTTGGGAGGCAGTGGCAGAAGAATCTCTGAATTTGAGGCCAGCCTGATCTACAGAGTGAGTTCCAGGACAGCCAGAGGTACACAGAGAAACCCTGTCTCAAAAAACCGTGTGTGTTTGTGTGTGTGTGTGTGTGTGTGTGTGTGTGTATACTCAGATATAATTTTTATTAATGTACATGTGTGTCTGTGTCCATCTGTGCACGTGTGTCTTGCGGGTGTCCTTGGAGGCCAGAAGAGGGCGTTGGATCCCGCGGAGTGAGCTGCCCCACATGGTTGGTTGTCTCTTCGAGGGCAGCAAGAGCTCTAGAGTCTCCAAGCCATCCCTCCAGAGCCCACTTCCCTTTCCTCCTTCTTCTCCTCTTCCTTTGCCAGCCACCTATCCTCAAACTCACAGCGAACCTCTCGTTTTAGTATCTGAAGTGCTGGGATGACAGGCTTGAGGCACACACCCAACTTTTGTGCCGTTTCTCATAAGAGGGTCAGGGTCCTTCCTGCCTCAGCCTCCTGTGTGCTGACACAGGCCTGTGCCCTGGCGCCTGGCGCCTGTAACCTTCTCGCTGTCTGTCATCAGCAGCTACTACTCATCGGTCTTTCTTCAGTGCTGGTGGAACCGCTTCCTCTGTGCGCGACTTCCTAGGAGACCAGCAGCAGGTCTTCGGTTGCCAGAGGCCCCGCCTTCCCGACGCCTGTGGGGCCGCCTGGGCCAGCTCCCACTTCCTATATGGGTGTGAATGTCACTCAGCCTGTTCGTCAACTTGGTTTCCCAGACCCAGGAAGGGCCACGCCTTGGTGAGGAGATGCAATCGCAGCTGCCACCAGGGAAAGGGAAATCGAACTTCAGTAACCAACCGTCAAGTGGCTCGTGCTTTAGTTTTTATTTAAGACAAACACACCAGGTCTATCTATGTAGCCCAGGGTGGTTTTGAACTCACCGAGATCCTATCTCAGCCTCCCTAGTGTTGGGAATGACAGTTGTGTACCACCATGCCAGTCTTGCCAGCTCATTTTGACAGAGGTATTTTGGGTGGTTTGGGTCCTGGGCAAGCTGCCACCTGCCCTTGGCTCTGAAGTTCAGGAATTTCATTAGGACATCTACCCAGAGTCTCTCTTCAAAGAGAGTTCACTCCAGAGAAAGAAAAAGTTTTGGGAATTTTTTTTTCCTTAGTCCAGGCTGTCCTTGAAGATGAGGATGACTTTAGACATCTGATTCTCCTGTCTACTTCCTAAATTCTGGATGACAGCTGTGCACCACCATGCCTAGTTTATGTGGTGTTGGGAATGGAACCCAGGACACTGCACATGCTAGGCAAGCCCTCTACCAACGGAGCTGTTTCCAGTCTAGGGCTCAGGACATTTTGGGTTATTTATTTTACCAGTAAAGGCGTAGTTTATTTTGTGTGTAGGCACATGTGTGTCACAGAGCACATGTGGAGGTTAGGGAACAACTTGTGGAAGTTGTTTCTGTCCTTCCACTACATGGGTCTCAGGCAGGGGACCAAATGAGGTTGTCAAGCTTGGGAGCAAGCGCCTGCATGTCCTGAGTCATCTGGCTGGTCTCAGGAGTGGTTTACTGAGAACACTGTAAGAGGGTGAGCTGGCTGCATGTTTTTATGTGTACCACATTTGTTGCCTGGTGGATGCTGGTAACCAAACCTGGGTCTTCTGCAAGAATAACAACTGATCTAAACCACGGAGGGATCTCTCCTGCACCAATATTTTTGTTTTGTTATTCAAAACAGGGCCTTGCCTGTTCTGGAACTCACTCTGTAGCCCAGTCTGGCCTTGAACTCAGAGATCCGCCTGCCTCTGCCTCCCGAGTGCTGGGATTAAAGGCGTGAGCCACCACTGTCCGGCTCCAGCACCAATTTTTGATTCTTAATAGAGCTTGCTTTCTGTGAGACCTCAGTGTTTTCTCACCTTTGAGTATGTGCTGAATTTGAGATCTAAAATTTATTGTGTGTGAATGCTCTGCCTGCACACCCAGCACACTCAGCACTTGTGAAACTGAGGCAAGAGGCTATTCTTAGGTCATCGTGGGCTACATAATAAGTTCTAAGCTAGCCTAGGCTACACAGTAAGACCCTGCCTCAGAAAGACAAGAAGAGTTATGTGCAAAAATACCAAGGGATCACTTAAATAGGCCGATTCTTGTCCTTGCAAAGCTTCCCAATTAGTGACAGGTATTAAAGTAGCTTTTGTGTCCTACTGAGCACCAGGCACAGTACAAGGCGCTTTGACTCACATCCTCAACGCAAGCCTTTGAGAAGGTTTCTGGTTTTTTTTGTTTGAAGCAGGGTCTTGCTCTGTAACCCAGGATGGCCCAGAACTTGAGATGCTGCTGCCTCAGCCTCCCACAGTGCTAGGATGTGCACTGCTAGGCCTGGTTCCGGGTTCTGACTTCTTACATAGTGAGGGCAATAACTGGCCTTTTTAGGAAGTGGCACACATGGGTTTGTCCCCAGGTCTGGAGCCACCAGGTCCAAGCATTTATTGTTTACTCTGATTGCCTCAAACATTTGCAGAATGTGGTAGTTCTGAAGCAGAGTGCCAACAAGGTGCAGGGAACAGGTCTTCATGTTGATCATGGCTTCCTTCCTTAGCTGGTGACTGTGTGTCAACCTTTCACTTGGGGCCAGGTTGAGGGTGAGCTTACTCAAGGAGTCATGGTTCCCCCGTCCCTGTTACTCTCTGAACTTTCCTTCCAAAATTTTAACTTACTTGTAAGCACAGGCCTTCCAGGTTTACAAACTCAGAGTTCTTGAGTTCATTCTAGTTCTCATCCATTATCTTATTTGATGGCTTCCTCCTTTACATTAGTACGGCAATTTCTTTGTGTCTCTTCAGTGTAACATTCTGTCTGGTGTAACAGGCCTGTTTCCCTTTACTGCATTCTTCCTGGCTCTTAAAGTCCCTCCAGCAACAAGTTCCCTTTGGTAATCTGTGTACCTGGATGTGACTGTGTACTGAGCAGTGGCAATCACAGCTCACCATTTGCATCTTCCGAGTTGGGGGTCTTTCTCATCACTACCCTTCTTCATTATTTGACTCAATAGACTATTTGGTTACCTGTTTAGGCAAAGTTGGGTCCATTGGGGAACAGTTGTAAATAAGGTAAGAACTTTGGAATGAACTGAGGGTCAGGCATAGTAGTTCATTCCTGTCATTTTGGCACAGGAGAGATAGGGGTAGAAAGATTAGGAGTTTAATGCCAGCCTGGGCAACAAGAGACCCTGCCAAAGAAAAGAATAGAAGGGGCTGGGGTTGAAACTCCATTAGTAAGGACTTGATTAGCATACCATTGCATAAACTGGGTGTGGTGGCACATGCTTGACATATTTAGGAGGTGGAAGCCGAGGATCAGGAGTTCAAGGTTTTTCTTGGTTACAATTCACAGTTAAGGCCAATCTGGGCTACATGAGATCCTGTCTAAAAAGGAGATGGGAGGCTGGGATAATGGCTCAGATGTAAAGAGCACTTGTCTGCTCTTCCAGCCCAGGTTCGATTCCTAGAACCCACATGGCAGCTCATAATTGTCTGACTCAAGTCCCAGGGGATCTGATGCCCTCTTCTGGCTCCTGGGGGGCACTGTACTTGATGCAGATAAGCAGACAAAGCATCCATTCACATAAAATAAATACTTTAAAAAAATGGTGGAAGACAGTTGAAGCCTTTTTGCTACTGTCAGCCTGATGACATGCTGAAATTTTGGGTGACATGTTAGTTTTATCTGGAAGTGGTTGGGAAACAGAAAGGTTCTTGGAATGTTGCTATCTAGAGAGAAATTGTGGAGATGCAGGAGACCAGAAGAGTTAAGCAGGGGTAGTAGAATTCAAGATCATTCTAAACTACACAGGAACAAATTTGTGGCTAGCCTCGGATACAGGAGACCGTATCAAAACACATCCTGCGGGCTTGGTGGCACATGCCTTGAATCAGAGCACTTGTGAGGCAGAGGAAAGCCTGCTCTACATAGATTTCCAGGGCAGCTAGGGGTACACAGTAAGATCCTGTCTCAAAAACAAACAGGGTGGACTAGATGGTTCAAAGTGTCAAGGTTCTTGCCACCAAGCCTGAGGCCCTGAGTTCGATCTCTGGGACCCACATAAGAGGAAAGAGAGGCCCAGCTCCTTCAACTTGTTCTCTGACTTTAACATGCCTGTCATGGCATACACACTGACAATAATTTATCTACAATAAATAGAATAAATGCTTAAAAAGCCCCCTCCCCCAACAAAATAAAACCGAAATAATTCAAGAAGGCAGAGAAAGGCAGGTGAGTTCCAGGCCAGCTGGGGCTACATACTGAGGCCCGGTCTCAAAGGGGGAAAATGAGTTAAAAGACCACAGCTTGAGTAGGGGTGAGGAGGGGGAATGCAGGGCTGCTCCAGTCCTACATCTCTCCCCTTGCGATGGCAGCATGTGATCTACAGGGATTGGGGTGGGGCTTCCATTCAGATAATGCCCACATCCCAGCAGTTCAGGAGATTCAGTGATGTTGAATCTCCCGGAGTATCCTCATTCAGGCATTCTCAGGAAAGCAGGTGAGAAGGCCGAGCTCGCCGACAGCGTCCTCAGAACGGGACCAGGGACGCGAACCTCAAGATTCTCTTCCGAATGGGCGGCGGGGATGGGGGTGGGGTCGTCCAGAGACTCCTCAAAGGTGGCGGCGTCCCCGACGCCCACAGGAACCAAGCCAAGCAACCAGCCGCCCGAGGTCTGCTCAGAGGCGCCAGTCCAGGCCCGGCAGCCTCCAGTGCATTGTGGGTGGGGCGCCCCTGCTGCGCACTGCGGGGGAACCCTCCGCTCAGTCAGTTGCCGGCCGCCGGGCGGTCCGGTCGAACCGCCCTCCGGAGTCCGAGCAAGCCGGCCACGAATTGACGTGTCCTCCACGGCCGCACCCCTCACGGCATTCCCGCCCCAGACCTAAATCCCACCCTCATGGCGACTTGACTGGCCCCGCTACCCGCTCCATTCTCCCATTGGATGGTGGTTTGTCAGTCACTCTGCCCCCCCCCTCGGGCCCGCCCAGCCACCGGCGCAATCCTGCGGGCCAGCCGGCCAACGCGCTCATTGGCTGCTGGGAACTGTCTGTCCTGAGGCTGGCCACACCCTCCGTGGGGTGCGGATCCAGAGCGCCCCGGCCAGACTTCATTGGCCTGCGGCGCCGCCACTCGGAGAGACGTGCTTCAACCCGGAAGTGTGAGAGGCGAAATCTGCCTAGCAACCGGGGAAGCCGGGCTGTGAAGCGGGCAATTTCAGTGTGAGAAGGAGCGGCGAGACCGAGTCGCGGCTCCGAGCGCGCCGAAGCAGCTCCTTCCGCCCGGGGTCAGCGCCCCGGCTCGCGCACGCGCACCCTGGCTGCCTGAGCGCGCCCCGCGCCGCCCGCGCAGTCGGTCGGTCGGTCGTCCGTCGTCCTGTCTCCGCAGCCGCCTCAGGCGCCACCCGAGGGAGCCGTCGCCGGGGGACGCGACCGGACCGGACCTGAGCGTTCTGCCCGAGGCCGGCCCGGGGCCCAGCTGCCGATCCGGCGGAGCCCAGCAACTTCGGTGAGTGCGGGGCCGGCGCCGCTGCCGGGGTCCCCGGCTTCCGGTGCCCCGGGCTCCCCTGGCTTCCGCTTGGCCGGGCTGGTGCGTTTCCTTACCGGACTCTTTAGGGGACTGCATCCGAAGGCCCCCTGTCGCTGAGGACTCCTCCTCGGTAGGGACCCCGCGTGTCTCAGGGCCCTTTTCGGGGTCCCCGTTTGGGGACACCCTGCTTTTAGGGAACTTAGTGTCTGAAGGTGCCCTTTCTCCCTGGGACCTCGCCTACCGAGGGCCCTCTCTGGAGAGCCCGAGCTTTCCCGAGGGCACCCCAGAAAGGGGAGTCCTGTGCGCCTCCGAGGAGAGCACCGCCTTTGTAAACTCAACTTTTCTGAGGCTCTAACGGGAGGGACCCTGGTCGTCCCCTCCCCCCGTGAACCCCGCCTGTGAGGGAGAGCCCTGTTTCCGTGAACTCGGGTTTCTCAGGGAGTCTCTCTGAGACCTTTGGGTTCCCGAGGGGAGCCCCCATCCCTGAGTCCTGATCTCTGCGACACCCTGCCTCGCTGAGGGTGTGCAGTCATTCTCTGAGGAACTCCTTCTTTTTCAGAGTCTCTGGCCTCAGTCCCCAGCTTCTGTAAAAAGTGGCTTTTTGTCTGATGAGCGCCCCCTCCCTTCCTTTCTGGGATTCCTTGCCTCCCTCAGGAAGGTTCCACTTCCCTTGGGAGACACTCACACGTTCTTTCTGAGGACCTTTCGTCTGTGGAGGATGTTTCTGAGATCACTCTGCCTCGCGGCGAACCCCTCCACAATTTTCTGGGGAGGTCGTTGTTTCTCTGAGCTGTTGTCCTGTTTTGTTTGTTTGTTTGTTTCTCTATATGATAGCCCTGGCCGTCCTGGAACTCGCTGTGTAGCCCAGGCTGGCCTGGAACAAAGATCCACCTGCCTCTGCCTCCGGAGTGCTGGGATTAAAGTCATGCGCCACCACGCCGGGCCTGTGTCCCATTTTTTGACAGATCCCCTCTCTGAAATTTCCTCCCTGCTTTTCCATCCCTACTTTGAGCGACTTCTTTCTTTTTCCAAGTTTCACCAAATGATCTGAAGTGCTCCTTGGAGGTTTTCCCCACTGTCTGAACTGTCCCTAATTGTTTTGCAAGCCCTCTTTTTTTGGGGGGATGGGGTGGTCTCACCATGTAGCTCTCATTGGTAGCCTTGAACCTATAGAGGTTTGCTTGCAGAGACCCTTGTGAGCTAGAATTAAAGGCTGGTGTCATCATGCCTGGCCTCTCCACATTTTTAAGTTTGTTTGTTTTTTGAGACTCAGTCTTGTTGCATTATAGCTTAGGTTGTCATTGAATTAAGATTTTGCAGCCGTGCATGGTGGCACATGCCTTTAATCCCAGCACTCAGAATGCAGAAGCAGGCAGTTCTCTGAGTTTGAGACCAGGCTGGTCTATAGAGCTAGTTCTGGGACAGCTAGGGCTACACAAAGAAACCCTGACTCAAAAAAAAAAAAAAAAAACCTAAAAAATAAATCAATAAATAGAAGATTTTTCCAGTCTCAGCCTATTAAGCAAGTCCTGGGATTACATGCTATATGCCACCATTCAGGCATACTCTTTTTCTCATTTTTCTGGGTGATCTCTGTGTCCCCCGCCCTCCCCCTCTTTGCTTTTTTTTTGCGGGGGGGGGGGGGTTGAGACAAGGTTTCTCTGTGTAGCCCTGGCTCTGACCAGGCTGGCCTCAAACTCAGAGATTGCCTGCCTCTGCCTCTGGAGGATTAAGATTAAAGGCGTGGACCACCACCACTTGGCCCTTGTTTCTTTACACAGGCTGGTCTGGAACTCACTCTGCACCCATGGTAATCACAAATTCATGGTCATCTTCCTGCCTCAGCCTCATGAATGATGGCATTATAGGTATGAGCCACTGTGCCTGGCCTTTGTTCCACCTTGGCTGTGATCTCTTTTCCTTATAAGAGACACAGTGGATTTCTCATTTTCCTGAGGGGTCCTGCGCATAGCAGTTCCCTACCTGCTTGCTTGAGATTTTTTCCCTTCTTGAGATTTCCTTCCTTAACCTCTGTGAGAGAGACTTATCGTTTAACCGTGGAGCTACCCAAGTCTCTATTGTGAAGGGAAAGACTTAGAAATGACTAAGAAAGACTTAGAAAACGAAAACAATTAGTTTTCTTTCTGCCAGTCCTTGGGTTTCTCAGTCATCATTGTGCTTTACTTTTTAGATAGAGTCTAAAAAGTGTAGCCCAGGCTGCCCCTTGACTCCCTATTTATGTAGCCTATGCTGTCCTTGAATCATCTTGCTTAGGCTTTCCAGAGTGTTGGACTTTTTCTTGACTTTTATCTCAGTTTTCAGAGGACTGAGACTTTTGTGACTAGAGGGAAAGTTAGGGGACCTATATGCAAAGAAATATAAAAACACGAATAAACAATCCCCCCATGGTTTCCTAAGTCCTGCAACTTGAGGGTGTTGTTGTTTTTTTTTTTTTTTTTTTTTTTTTTGAGACAAGGTCTCTATTATGTCTTCTTGGCTGACCTGGAACTCAGAGATCTGCCTGCCTCTGACTTTCAAACACTGAGATTAAAGTCAGGGCTGCCGTGCCCAACTTTCTTTGTCTTGAGACAGGGTTTTTTCTGACCTCAAACTTTTGCCAGTCCTCCTGCCTCAGCCTCTTGGATGCTGGGATCACAGGTGTGCAGCACCACATGCTGCTCTGGTTATTAATTTTCCTGACCCCTAGGCAGTGTCAGAAGACTGTGGGCACTGAGAGACAAGACAGAAACAATGTCTCCCTATTATCACAAGGTCAAGCCTATGGAAGGAACCCACTTCCTGCCGTGACCCTCAGTCCTTTCTGCAGAGAGGACCTTCCCTTCCTGAGAAGAGAAGGGCTCCTTTGCTCTCTCAGGGCTTCCTGCTGCCTTGAGCCTTCTGATTCACCCTTGATCAAAAGAGGAGACCCAGGTTGTGGCCTTGGTATGAAAGGACAAAAGCAGGAAATGGTCACCCTAGATCTGGAGAAGGTGCAAAGGGGCAAGGGACAGAGGACTTCACTACATTTCTGTAAGTTTTAGGTGACTTTGGCCTGGCTCAAAGGAAGGTTTTCCATGGTGTTTACAAATCTCCTGTGTACTTTTTTAGTGGCCCACCCTGGATTCCAAGTTTACTGCAGTAGCTAATTTTATCTGCTTTGCTAAAGGTAGAGCTCTCAGGAGCCTAAGGAGATGAATGCTGGCATTGAAGAGATGGTCCACAGGACAGAAATGAACTCAGCTTGAAATCTGAGTAAGTTCTGCTTTGAGGCCACAGGCTGCTTTCAGGCTGGGAACCCAGAGAGCTGGCCTGAGCAGAGCACTGAAGGGGTGAGCCCCTTGGCTTAGCATTTCAACAAGTTATATACCACTAGCTCAGCTCAACCTGTACTTCTCTTTCTAGTTTGACTTAATGCAGTCTCTCCCTGTTCATATCCCTTCGGGTCTTGCTTAATTTGAGTCCTTTGTGAAGACTCCTTGCCGAGGCTATAATTTGAGTTCTAAATCTGTTGTGGACCATGTGGACGCAAGTTTCAACTCGAGCTATTTTCTTCTGTGGAGAAGCACTTGGAGAGTTTCCTGGTACTCAGCTCCTGGGACAGTGAAGTCTAGGCAGGAGGCTACTGCAGACCTGTTTTCTTTCTACTGCTTCTTGCTGGTCATTTGTAGGCACTGCCCTCAGTGAAGAAGAGAGATGATGAGGAGCTTGGGGCTTAGGGTGTCCTGGACGAGATGGACCTGCATATATTTATCACTTGAAAGGAACTCCAGCTCAGATAGTGTTAAAAAAGAGGTAACTGGTGTTTCTTGTATCGTTTGTTACTGTAACAAAATGGCTGAGTCAGGCTACTTTATGAAGAAGTTTATTGAGTCTTGAGCTAGCACAGGGTGTTACATGGCAAGAGACAGGAGCAGGCTGTTATTGTGTGTATGTGTATGTAACTGTACATATGCACACATGTACTTTATTATTGTTATGTTATTATTATTATTAATTTTTCAAGACAAGGTTTCTCTGTGTAGCCCTTGCTGTCCTAGGACTTGCTCTGAAGAAGAGGCTGGCCTCAAACTCAGACATCCTCTTGTTTCTGCTTCCTGAGTGCTGGATTAAACCCATGTGCCACACTCAGCTTTTTTTAAAAAATATTTTATGTTTATGTATATGTACCTCAGTGTATGTATGTGTACCACATATGTGCATGAGAGCTGGAGGATATCAGAAAAGGGAATTGAATTCTCTGGAATTGTGGGCACTGGAAATGAACCTGAGTTCTATGCAAGAGCAGTAAGTGCTCCCAACTGCTGAGCCGTCTCCCCAGCTTTTCTCTTAAAAGGTCACCAGATTTAACCAAGGGGGCTTCACCCTAAGGATTAATTCTCTTTAATCCCAAAGCCACCCTCCACGTTGTTGATTGGACCCAGGCTTTCATGAATACTAAGCAAGTGCTTTTGCTGTTGAACTGTACTGAGCTGTATCTCCAGTCCTCAAATATTTTTTAAACATTAAAAATTTTTAATTTTATGTGTATGGGTGTTTTGCCTGCATGTAAGTCTGTATACCTCATCCATACAGTGTCAAAAGAGGGTGTTGAATTCCTGGAACTGGACTTACTGGTGGTTGTGAGTTACTTTGTAGGGCTGGGAATTGAACTTGGATCCTCTGGAAGAGCAGTTAGTGTTCTTAACTACTGAGCCATCTCTCCAGCCCCTATTCCCCAAATATTTTTTGTTTAATTGTGAGACAGTCTTTGATAAGTTGCCTAGTCTGGCCTTGAACTCACTTTGTTGTTCAGGAAAGGCCTTGATCTTAGAATCCTTTTGTCTCAGCCTCTTCAGTAACTACTATTACAGGTTTGTACCACTTAACCCACACAAAGGACTTGTGTCTAAGTAGCGTATAGCCTGGTTAAATTTCCACCCTCTGTTTGGCAGAGGGACATGGTTTAGAAAAGGTCTTCTGGAGCTTCTCGGGTATGCTTGCTTTGTGACGAAGACTGGCCTCAAACTGCTGCTCCTCTTGCCTCCCATCTCCCAGTGCTGAGACGACAGAGCAATGCCACCACACTTGGCTCTAAACCTAAGGACAGCACAGTCGTGGTTTCTGTGTGGAGGACACTTAACCACACCCGCACCATAGCAGAGATGACACCTCTTTTTTAGGAGGCTTCCCTTTTTCATTCATTCTTTTTGGTTTTTCTGAGACAGGGTTTCTCTGTGTAGTTTTGGTGCCTGTCCTGGATCTCGCTCTGTAGCCCAAGCTGCCTTGAACTCACAGAGATCGCCTGGCTCTGCCTCCCAAGTGCTGGGGCTAAGTGTGCCACTGCTGCCCGGCCTGTTTGGCTTTTTGAGACAGGGTTTCTGTGTGTAGCTCTGACTGTCCTGGAACTCACTCTGTAGCCCAGGCTGGCCTTGCACCAGCGATCCACTTGCCTCTGCTCCTGAGTGCTGGGATTAATTTTCACCACCACTACCACCTGGCTCCCTTTTTCCATTCCTTTTTTTTCCTTTAAGACAAGGTTTCTCTGTGAGACAAGGTTTCTCTGTGTAACAGCCCTAGCTGTCCTTGTAGACCAGGCTGGCCTCAAATTCACAGAGATCTGCTAGCTTCTGCTCCCCAGTGCTAGGGTTAAAGGTGTGTGCCACCACTACTGGCCTTTTCCCTTTCTCATTCTTTTTTTTTTTTTCCCCAGCGCTGAGGACCAAACCCAGGGCCTTCTGCTTGCTACCACTGAGCTAAATCCCAACCCCCTTTTTCATTCTTTTTTTTTGTTTTTCGAGACAAGGTTTCTCTGTGTAGCTTTGCGCCTTTCCTGGAACTCACTTGGTAGCCCAGGCTGCATTGAACTCACAGAGATCGTCCTGCTCTGCCTCCCGAGTGCTGGGATTAAAGGCGTGCGCCACCACTGCCCGGCTCCCTTTTTCATTCTTAAAAGAGATTTTTTTCCCCCTTAGTTGTGTGGCTTACCAAGTTATATCACAAAACCAGCATTATTATAAATATTGGAACACCACTGCTGTGAAGGTGATAACTCCTGCCAGAGTGCTCAGTAAACTTGAGGGAATGAGTGAATCAGAGGTAATGGACTAGCTGGTTAGCACAGTTTGTTTATGAATGCTCATGGTGTTAGGGCCCTAGCCTGGACTCTCAGACCAGAAGGGCTTGGTACTCTGCCAAGGCTAAATATCCTCAGAGAGAACAAATGTTGGAAGTTTTTCACTTTTTCTGTGTTCTCTTACCAGATCTGAGAAAGATTTGCTATGTGGCAGGCACTTGTATTTGCTTTGGCCTTGGCATCTCCTCTCTGTAAATGGGGTAATTTGTGAGTGAAGGGCAAGTACAGAGATGGGTAACTAATTAGACTGGAGGCAAAATAGAAGATGAATAATGAACTTGAAGAATTGTGGGAAGCCAAAAGTAGGCGAGCTGCAATCTTAAAGGATCCTGTCCACATTTTGAAAACAGTATAGGATGTGAAGCAGTTACATGGTGAGCTTCAGAACTTTGAAAAATGAACCTTTTTCATGGTAATGGATCAGATTTGGAAACAAAAGAATGGGAAAGTGACACACAAAGGCATTTGACTACACATAATAATGGTACTTTGAGAAGACCAGTGTGTGGCTTAGTGCCCACATGGAGATCAGAATTCCACCTGATCTCCGGGACCCAGGTTTAGAGAGTTGTGGAGGTGCTAACTCAGTTTCTGGGTCTGAGAGGAGTCTGGGGCAAGGTAGATTGGGAATGGGGGGCAGGACACTTGCATCCCCACACCCACTCCCACTCTTTGGGATAGGTTTTTCTATGTAGCTGTGGCTGTACTGACTGTGTAGCCCAGACTGGCCTCAGCCTCATGATCCTCTAACTTAGGAACCTCCTGCCTCCTAAGGGCTGCTAGTACAGGCATGTGCCTCCATGCCCACATAGGATATTCTATTTTTTTAGTGGATTTTTTTTCTTAGTAATTAGTGAAAGCCCTATAATCACTGGGTGAATAGTGTGGCAACAGATGGATAAAACCCAGGGGGAAAATAATGGGTGAAAATCTGAGCCAGGCCCTCCCATGTTGGAAAAAAGTCAGAGTCTTTTATAGCCTGGGCTGGCTTTAAACTGTATACTTAGCCCAGAATGGCCTCCATTACTGATCCTCCTGCCTCTGCTTCCTTAGTGCTAGGATTATAGACATGTCCCAGTGTGCTTAGTGACTTTGGCCTTTTTTGTTTGGAGGCAGTGTCTCACATACAGTTAGGATTGTCTGTCTGTCTGTCTGTCTGTCGACTATCTGTGTAAACAGTGGTAGTCTGTAGACCTGGCCAGCCTCGAATCTATAATAATGCAGGGATTAAAGGTTACGTTACCATGCCCACCAATCTTAGACTCTGAAATAGTTTTTGGTTTGTATGTGTGTATATACATTAAATTAATTAGTTTGTTTGTTTGTTTGTTTGAGACAGGGTTCCTCACTGGTCACAGTAGGGCAGGCTTGGTTGGCCAGGAAGCTCCACCGAGTGTTGGGATTATGGGGTATTTTTACCTGGGTTCTGGGGCTAGAAGTCAGGTTCTTATGTTTGCCAGGCATGCATGTTCGTTTTTGAGACAGGGACTTACTGTGTCACCCAGGTTGCTTTAGCCTCCTAGTGCTGGAATTACAGGCATGAGCCACTGTGCAAGCTAGTATTTATTTATTTATTTGGTTTTTTTGAGACAAAGTTTCTCTGTATAGCCCTGGCAATCCTGGTACTAGTTCTGTAGACCAGGCTGGCCTCGAACTCAGAGATCTACGTCCCTCTAAAGGGTCCCACCACCACCTGGCTGTTTTTATTTATTTAATTTAAAATTTACATTTTTTACTTATTTGTATGTATGTATGTATATATGTATATGCATATGCAAAATAAGCAATTTAAGGGATTTACTCACCTCTGAAATTCCACTGTCTCTTGAGCCACAGATGTTGCTTGTGGATGGTGGCGCCTCTATTATGTCTGTTTTTCTAACAGGAAAATCTTTGAACTTTTTTTAAAGGATCTTTACAGCAATAAAAAGCCTTTTGTAGTTAGAAATGTATTGATCTAAGTACATTAATCCAGCATAATGTAATGTGGTTATCAGTCGGTGGGTATCGCTGAAACGCATGTGGGTCTAAACACTGCCTGGCTGAGGAAGTGTTGATTTATGTAACTGAATAGCCAGGGAAGTCAGGGTTTCCTTCCTGCTGGAGACAGCACTGGGGGCATTTGGTCCCTGTGGGATGTGGAGGATAAGAAATAAGCAGTCTCTTTGGGAACTGGGAATAACTACTGTATAGGGTGGTTCCATCTAAACGACTGGAAGTGTTATTTGTAATGCCCAGTGCTCTGCCTTGCTTCTGTTTGCAACACCACCCTTTGTGTGTAGTATGTACCACTGAGTGGATAAATTCCCATAAACTGGCCTGTAAAGGTACTCGAGTACTTAAGGAAGAGTTCTAGCCAGGCACGTGGTAAATACCAATAATTCTAACATTTGGGAGGCTGATTCGAGGGTGGGGGTGGGTTGTAAGTTTTCAGTCCAGCCTAGGCAAACATAGTGAGACTTCTCACCCCTGCTCCCTCAAAAAAAGAGCTCTGCTTATGGCAGGTTATCTTGTGTTGCCATCAGTAAGGTGGTCTACTTATTTATTTAAGTTACATCCATTTATTTATTGTGAGAAGGCATATGTCAGAGGACAACTTTTCCAGTGGCTTCTCCCTTTCTACCATGTGAGTTCCAGGGAGTAACTTCATGTTGTCAAGTGAATAAAGTGTTTTTATTTATTATTGCGGTTCTGAGGTTGAGAACCTAGGCTCTCAGTCTCACTAGGCAAGTACTCTTGAACTACATTCCAGCACCTTTTAAAATACTATTATTATATTGCTTGATTGGTTGATACAGGGTCTCACTGTATAGCTTTAGCTGGCCTCTACTTCTGGAGTGAGATATGCTGCTGGATGTGGTACCACACACGTCTTTAATCACAGCACTCAGGAGATAAAGGCAGGCAGATCTCTGAGTTAGAGGCCTGCCTGATCTATGGAGTGAGTTCCAGGATAGCCATGGCTGAAGAAAGAGACCCTGTCTTCAAGAAAAGAAAAAGATGTATGCCACCACACCTGGCCTGGCTGCTGCTATTATTATTATTAGTAGTAATAGTGGTATTTTGGTGCTGGGGATCAAATCTTTGCTTTGTGAATATTTATTAATTATTTAAAATAAGTTTTATGTGTATGGGTTGTATTAATTAGGGTTCTCTAGAGTAACAGAATTTATAGAATGAATCTCTCTCAATATACGCTGCAGTCCAGGTAATCCAACAATGGCTGGCTGTGAACAGAAAGAATCCAGTAGTTGTTCAGTCTCCAAGCCTGGATGTCTCAGCTGCTTTTCAGTATATGCTGGAGCCTTGAAGAAGTACGTTCCAATGCCAGTGAAGGAATGGATGTGTCAGTAAGTCGAGGGCAAGCAGACAAACAGCCAAAGTTTCCTTCTTCTATGTCCTATTAGACTTCCAGCAGAAGGTGTAGCCCAGATTAAAGGTGTGTCTTCCCACCTCAAGATCCAGATCAAAGCATGTGTCTGACGTCTCAAAGGTCTGGACTAGAAGTGGGTTCAACCACTTCAAACTAAGCAAAAAAATTTCTCACAAGTGTGCCCTTCATTTCTGGATTGTAGTTCATTCCAGATGTAGTCAATTTGACAACCAAAACATTATATTGGGTGTTTGGCTTATATGCACGTCAGTGTACCGCATGTGTCCTAGTGCCCAGAAAGTCAGAAGGGGGCTTAGGATCCCCTACTGGAGTTACAAGATGGTTGTGAGCTGCTGTGTGGGTGCTGGAACTGAATCCAGGCTCCTGTAAGAGTAGCCAATGAAATTTTTTTACTCATTTGACATAACAACACAGATGCCCCTCATCCTCCCTCTGCCCCCCAAACCCCCCCTTCCCAGTTTCATCCCCCTCCCCTCCTCTGAAAAGATACGGCCTCCCATAGGGAGTCAGCAAAGCCTGGCACATTCACCTGAAAGTAGTTCCAAGCCCCTCCCCTTGCAATCAAGGCTGTGCAAGGTGTCCATCATAGGCAATGGGCTCCAGAAAGCCAGTTCAATGCACCAGGGATAGATCCTATTCCCACTGTCAGGGGCCCCTCAAACAGACCAAACTACACAACTGTCTTGCCCATGGGAGGGCTTAGTCCAGTCCCATGCAGGCTCCACAGCTGTCGGTACATAGTTCATGAGTTCCCACTGGCTTGGTTTGATTGTCTCTGTAAGTTTACCCCATCATGTTCTTGATGTCCTTGTTCATAGAATTCCTCTTCCCTCTCTTTGACTGGACTTTTGGAGCTGGGCCTGGTGCTTAGCCGTGGTTCTCTGCTTCTGTTTTCATCAGTTACTGGATAAATAGCCAATGCTCTTTAACCATTGAGCCATCAATCCCAGTTCCATAAATGCCTGAAACTTTTTTACATTTATTTATTTATTTATTTACTTGTTTGTATATGTGTATGGGTGTTTAGTACATGCCATGGCACATGTGTGGAGGTCAGAAGATGACTTTAAGGAGTCAGTCCTTTTCTGCCTCATGGGCCAGGGGATTGAGCTCAGATCATTAGGCCTGGGCAGCAAGTACCTTTACCCATTGAGCCATCTTGCCATCCTTCCTGTTTTTAAAAAACAATTTAGTGCTGGGCGGCGGCGGCGGCGGTACAAGCCTTTAATCCAGCACTCAGGAGGCAGGGGCAGGCGGATCTATGAGGCCAGCTTGGTCTACCAAGCAAGCAAGTTCAGGACAGCCAGAGCTACACATAGAAACTCTGTCTCAGAAAACAACAACAACAACAACAAAACAAAAAAAAAAAAAAAAAGAAAAGAAAAAGAAAGAATTAGGGCTAAAGATGTAACTCAGTTGGTAGAGTACTACAGAGCACGCACAAAGATTCAGTACTCAGCCCAGGATAAGCTCAGTGTGATGGATGCAGGAAGATCAGGGGTTGTTGGCTACATAGGAAGTTTGATACGTGAGATACACAAGCAAATACATAACTTAGTTTTAAATTTAAACATTTGAAGTGTGAAGTTAACTGGTTGATGTAATTGCCCAAGCCAGCAAAACGCAGTGTTTGCCTGCCTGAAGTGAGTGCTGGGTGTCACTGGTCTGGAAGTGAGCAGAATATGGTGGCTCTCACTGAGCTGCCAGCCCAGCTGCAGACAAGGAGACCAGAACACCATGGGCTTTCCTGGAGGACACCCCTTGGTGCTGTAGCCAGCCTCATTGGGAGCCTGAGTGTCTATTTCTGGGAGGTTTCGAAGTGAAACTTTACTGCCCATCTAACTTCCTCACCTAGCTTCTGTTTCCTTCCTGGAGACAGAGACCAGGAGGCTCTGTGGCATTTGTAGGTTTATGATGGCTGTTGGCAGTAGCTGATCCATGGCAACCGAGAGCAGGGTGCCCAGCTTTTAGTCTCTGGAAATACACCATGTGTCTCTGGAGTCCTGTGGCATTGCCTCATGGCAGAGGTGTGATACAGAAGTTAATAGCTAGCAAACCCTTCCCAACGTGAAGCTTTTCTTTCTTTTCTGTTTTGGTGTGGTGCTGAGTATGGAAACAAGAGGCCTGCTCATGTCTGGCAAGCCCTGCGGTACACAGCTACTTTCTTACCTGTACCTCCCCACCTGCTGTAATTAATTTTTTGAGACAGGGTCTTGCTATGTTACCCAGGCTGCCTGGGGCGCCATCTTTCTGTCTCCCTGTGTTGGCTATGGGGTTAGAAGATCTTCCTTTGTAGCCCAGATTGGTCTCAAACTCTGTGCTCAAAGAATCTCCCACTGTGTGTTCTCAAGTAGCCATGACTGCAGGACTACCTGGGTTTTTGTTTTTGTTTTAGTAGTGTTTTTTTTTTTTTTTTTTTTTTCCCTCCTGAGGGTCTTGCTGTGTAGCCTAGGCCAGCTTGGAATTCAGGGATCCTTGAGCACTGCTGGAATGCCAGGTGTGTACCAACATTCCTGGCTGGCCTTAAATTACCACAATCCTCCTCTCTCACTCATACAGTTCTGGATTATAGTAGCACCACCCTACTGGATTTAAATAAAAAATTTAGGGCTGGAGATATGGCCTAGTGCTTAAGACTGCTTGTTGCTCTTCCAGAGGATTTAAGCAACCACCTGTTAACTACAGCTTCAGGGATCCAACGCCCTCTTCTGGCCTCCTTGGGTATCTGCATACATGGGACAGACAGATGTATAAATAGAAATAAATCTTTAAAAAAATTAAGCTGGGTTTGGTATTGTACACCTTTATTCCTGGTACTTGAGAAGCAGAGGCAGGTTGGTCTCTGTGAGCTTGAGGCAAGTCTGTTCTACAGAGTAAACCCCATAAGTATTTTAAAAAAATATTTAAGAAATTCTGAGCCAGGCGGTGGTGGCTCGCCTTTAATCCCAGCACTTGGGAGGCAGAGCCAGGTGGATCTCTGTGAGTTCCAGGAAAGGTGCAAAGCTACACAGAGAAACCTTGTCTCGAGGGGAAAAAAAAAAAAGAAATTCTGAGCTGGGTGGTGGTGGTGCATGCCTCTTGGGAAACAGAGGCAGGAGGATCTCTGTGAGTTCTGGGCCAGCCTGGTCTACAGAGTGAGTTCCAGGACAGCCAGGGCTACACAGATAAACCCTGTCTTGAAAAAAAAAAAAAAAAAAAAAAAAAAAAAAAAAAAAAAAAAAAAAAGAAAAAGAAAACACAATTGAATTCTAACAAGGACTGGAGAGATGGCTTAACAATTAAAGCACTAACTGCTCTTACGGAGGACCTGGGTTCAATTCCCAGTAACCACATGGCAGCTCATAAGATCTGACACCCTCACACTGACATACATGCAGGCAAAACACCAATGCACATAAAATAAAAATAAATAAATTATTTAAAAAAATTCAGACAAGGAAGATAGGCCACTTTTTTTTTTGCACAGGATCTGATATCACACAAAACTCACTATGGAGTCCTGGTGACCTTGAACTTCCAATCTCCCTGTCTGCACCTTCTTAGTGCTGGATGATAGGCATGCATTCCTCAGCCAGTTTATGTGGTCTTACAGAACCCAAGGCTTTGTGCGTGCTCGTTGCTGATTGCACGGGAAAGTGAGAGTTCAGCAGTGGCTGACTGCTGTCATGTCTTGTTAGGAGTGCATGGGTTCCCTTGCCCTTGTGTCTTCCTCTTAGAGTGCACATTACTGTACGGGAGTGAAGTCTCAGGTTTGATGTTAATCCACTCAGGTCAGTGATTGAACAGGTGTTTTCCTTAACTATGGGTTGTGTGTCAGGGCTGCAGGCAGAGAGAGGGTGAGTTCTCGTTTAGGAACAGAGTAGGGTGTGAGGGAGTAGGAAGAGGGCTCTAAAGGAGAGTTCCGGCAGTCTTTTTTCTTTTTTCTTTTTGGTTTTTTCGAGACAGGGTTTCTCTGTGTAGCTTTGCACCTTTCCTGGGACTCACATGGTAGTCCAGGTGGCCACGAACTCACAGAGATCACCTGGCTCTGCTCCCGAGTGCTGGGATTAAAGGCGTGCGCCACCACGCCTGGCTAGTCTGTTTTTTCTTTGCACCCAAACACTGACATGGGAGATGGAGAGGCAGACCCAGATTGGAAGTAGCTGTGGACAAGTAATGCCACTGTGCTAGTGATTGGCTTCCACCTCTGGGCTTCTGCTGCCCTTGAGAAGTGGAAACTAACTTGCTTCTTTCTTATTCCCTCTCTGCCTGAGAACTCTGTTCACACTTAGTTCTGTGCCCCAATTTGAGCACAGGAAACCAGTTCATGCTTTTTTTTTTTTTTTTTTTTTTTAATCATTAAGGTCTTTGTGAAAGGGTCTGGCTGCTGTACCTACAAACTCATGGGGAGGGTGGCATTGGTATCCGGTTGTGCTGTCACCAGGTGACCTTCAGGGATATGTTTTGGAGGGACTGCAGGGAGGGGTGTGGGGGAATCAGGAAGCAGACATAGGCAGCGCCGCTTTTAGTTTACAGTTGTGGAGTTGGTTCCTTCTGGGATGGAACTCAGGTCATCACTTTACCTGTGGAGGCTGTCCTGTCTTGTTGCTGTATGAATGGACTGTTGGAGGCTATGCTTGCCGTACAGATCTTGTAGCACTCCTCCTGCAGACTTGAACTTGAGTGTGGGTAGTGCCATCTGCTACCCTGGCACCTCAGGATAGGTACCTAATTATAAGTGGCCTAGTTGGCCAGTGCGGTGGTGGCGCACGCCTTTAATCCAGCACTCGGGGCAGAGGCAGGCGGATCTCTGTGAGTTCGAGGCCAGCCTGGTCTACAGGCGAGATCCAGGAAAGCGCAAACTACAAGAGGAAAACCTGTCTCAAAAAAACAGCAACAAAAAGTGGCTAGTCTTTGATACTGTGTCTCACCTGTGGTGAGGCACTCCATGAAGGCAGCTGTTACAGAGCTATGGCACAACTGTCTACTTAAGGTTGGACAGGTTAAAGCTTCCCAGGAACAAGCTAGTCCATTGCTGTGTGACAAGACTTTTCCTGGGGGTGCAAACACACATGTCCACTCACCCCAGACAGAGAGCACACGGCACACCAGAGTATGACACCAAAGTTCAACTTGGTGAACCAAAGACAGCTGCATCACCAAAGTCCAGCCCAGCAGGGGGGACAGCTCACAAAGCTGGGAGCCTGGAACACTGCACAGTTTTCAGGCAGCCGAACAGGTTGACCAGTGACCTTTCCAGGTGTCTTAGTTGGTCTAAACCTTCCCCAGCAGCTTGGATAGTTTCTGTTCTGCCAGGCAAGCAGGTCTGGTCTCTAGTCTTTGCAGCAGCTTAGTTCTGCTTACTCTGGCAGGGAGGGACCTAGTGAATCTGGTCAGTTTCAGGACTTCCTGAGGCTGTTTGGAGTTGTTTACCTTCCTGCTTAAGAAGCTTCCTTTTGGGATGGAATGTTTAAATCTCAGAGGAGAAGGGAGGGAAGAGGAGTGGACAGCAGGGGAGGGGAGGGGAACTGAACGGGAACAGAGGGGAACTTACACAATGTCTGTGCTGGGCCCTAGGCCCCGCACTTGGTATATGGACGTGCGGAGTCTCCTGAAGTATAACAGGGTGGATGGGAAGAAGCTCATACCTTGTTGCATGTGGCGGTATGTGCCCTTGCAAAGACCTGACTTCAAGAGTGTGGGTGCCACTGATCTTACTTGCTGAGGGTCAGGGATAGGGCTGGGTGAAGAGGAGCAGAGAGCGCTGTAGTGAGGGTGGCTGTATAGTAAAGAGGTGGGAATTCCTTTTTTTTGAGACAGGATTTCTCTGTTTGGTGTAATAACCCTGGCTGTCCTAGAACTCACTTTGTAGACCAGGCTGGCCTCGAACTCCAGTGATCCCCTGCCTCTGTCTCCCAAGGGCTGGATTAAAGATGTTCACCACCACGCCCAGCTAGAGTTTGGGTGTTCTAAGGGAGAGAGTGTGGGTGCAGCAGAGACCCTATGTTGTCCCTTGACCTGTTCTTTGAACTCAACATTCTAGCATAGAAAAGCAAAGCCCAAAGTTGTTTCAAACACAGAGAGTCTGAAATGTGCCCAAGTGTGATCCAAGATTGAGTACAAGGGGAACCAGATATGGTGGCCTGTGCCTGCAAGCCATCCACTAGGGCTGAAGCTAGAGATCAGTGTCAGTTCCATGACCACCTTACCTGGGCACCAGAGTGGGACCCTGTCCCTAAAACAAATAAATAAACACGGAGTCAAATTATATAGATTAAATTTAGTCCTGTCATCTAGACTCTTTGTAAGATCTGAAATCTGTTAAGATTTATCCTGGCATGCTTCTAGACTTTCTTGGGGGTGGAGTTGAGGCAGGCAGGGTCTTATTCAGTATCCTAAGCTAGCCGGAATTCATGCTACGAACACCAGAGAGTTAGGCTTCATATTTAACCCTTTAAATGCCTCTCTTGGGTGGTTATCTTTCTTTCTTCCTTTTTCCTTTGACATAAGGTCAGACTATGGAGCCAGAGTTTGCCTCAGACGTGTACCTCTCCTGCTTCTACTTCAGCCTTCTGAGTTCTTAGATTGTACGTGTGCCACCATACCCAGTGAGGGTTGACTTTTGACATAACATGAGATTGTCTCCCTCCCTCAAAGTGCTGGGAATGGAATCTGGGGTCTAGCACATATTTAGCAAGCACTCTACTCTGAGCTGGAACCCAGTGCTCATTTTACTTGTTGGAATCACCAAGTTCAAGACTGGCCTTGAACTCCCCTCTTTAGCTTAGGCAGGTCTTGAACTTGGAGTGCTTCTGCCTCAGCCACAGAAGTAGCTGGGTTCCCAGCCTCTGCCAGCGGGCCGGCTTAAGTGAAGTCTTCCTGTTCTGCTACAGTGTGGGGCTGCTTTGCATGTAAGGAGGCATGGCTGTGTGCTATGAAGGAGAAAATAAAGCCCCTGTCTCTGTGTAGGGCAGGGCTTCTCATCCTAGAAGGGAAGCACTTGGGGGGGTGCATCTCTCTCTTCTGGGTAAGGAGTGGGATGTGAACTATGGGAAAGTTTGGAAACTTGTTTTTCTTATATATGAGCCAGGGGTATTTATTGGCTAGTCAGGTCCATTCGAAGACTAAGTGTTCTCTGAGCAGGTGCCCTGAGCCTCTGGTAGCGAGCTGGACCTCTCGTCCTCTTTGACCTTCCTTCTTCCTCCCTTTTTCTTTCTCTCCTGTCTGTTTTGCTGTTCTCCTTTAATTTTATATAACATTGTTTTATAAACTTTTGAGAGACTTAATGTTAAAAGTTGGTGGCATTTTGTAAATCACACGTAGACGCAAAAGGAATATTGCTTGCCTAATAGTGACACAGGCAGCCAAGGGCAGCAGGAGATGTGCTTCCTCCTTGCAGCAAGACTTCAGAGCAATTACTGCTTAACCCTTTAGGGCACTGAGGTTGCTGAGAATCCTGTAGGAGCAAGGACAGCATCAGAGTCACCTGGAGACTAAAAGCATGTTCTGGAGCACAGGATGAGGTTAGGTGGACTTGGAATTCCATACTTTCAGGAGTGGACATGGTGGTTGGCAACATGTAGAGCAACAGACTAGTATTGGGTATTGATGAGTGGGTTCCCCCCCCTTTTAATTAAAAAACAACTTATTATTGTGTATGTGTATGTATATGTTGTGTGCGCCTGTGCCATGACTTTCATGTGGCGGCGGTCAGAGGACAACTGCATGCAGTGGATTCTCTCCTTTTCATCTTTACATGGCTTCTGGGGATTGAACTCAGGTCACCAGGCTTGTGTGGCAAGCATCGGTACCCACTGAGCCATCTGGGCAGTTCTAGTGCTTTTGTTTTGTTTTGTTTTTGTTTTTCAAGATGGGTTTCTCTGTGTAACAGCCCTGGCTGTCCTGGAACTCTGTAGACCAACTTGAATTCTCAGAGATAGATCTGTCTGCCTCTGCTTAGTACTGGGATTAAAAAGTGTACTACCATGTCCAGCCTCTACTGTTTTTTGTTTGTTTGTTTGTTTTTCTTTTTTTTTTTTTTTTAAGAATAAGTTAGAGCTGGGTGTTGGGCACATGCCTTTAATCCCAGCACTTACTTGGGAGGCAGGGCAGGTGGATCTTTAGGAATTCGAGGCCAGCCTGGTCTACAAAGCAAGTTCCAGGACAGCCAGGACTGTTAACACAGAGAACTCTTGTCTTGAAACAGAACAACAAACAAACAAAAAAAAAAAAAAAAAAAAAAAGGAGAAGAAAGCTTAGTACAATTTATTATTTTTTTTTCTGTGTTGTCCAGAATCAAAGCCAGTTTTGTGCATTCTAGGCCAGTGTTCTACCATAGAGGCTTCAATCTCATCTCCATGTACTTTCATTTTCATTTTGTGAGAAAGGGTCTTTCTGTATCCCAAGCTGGCTTCAGGTTTTCTTTTTCTTTCTTTTTCTTTTTGAGCCTGTCCTGGAACTCTGTAGATCAGGGTCTTGAACTCACAGAGATCCACCTGGATCTGCCTCCTGAGTGCTGGGATTAAAGCGTCGCGCCACCGCCACTCAGCCTGCTGGCTTCAGTTTTAAGCAGTCCTCCTTCCTCTGCCTCCTGTGCTAGGGAATCATGCCTGCACCACCACACTTGCCTTGTTTATTCCTGTAAAGATTTTCTGAAACAAATAGGGGCCATGCCACTGTTTGATAATAGTAATCTCAATTGGTCAAGGCCTACAGTCATTTCTGCTTTGCTTGTGAACCTACACGGACACTTCATTTATGCAGATTTTTGTTTTTGTTTTTGGGATAGGGTCTTACTGTAACTTAAGCTGTCCTTGAACTTACAGTGATCCCCTGCCTCAGCTTCCCAGGTCTAGAGTTAGGTCTGAAGAGATGGTTCAGCATTTAAGGATACTTACTTACTGGTGGGTTGGAGAGGTGGCTCAGTAGTTAAGAACACTGACTGTTCTTCCAGAGGACCTGGGTTCAGTTCCCAGTACCCACTGGCAGTTTCTGTAACTGCAGTTCCAGGAGATATGACACCATCATACAGACATATACATGCAGGAAAAAAAAAGGAACATAAAAAAAAAAAAACCAACAAAACTTCTTTTCTAGTATCCACATGGTGGCTTACAACCATCTGTAACTGCAGTTCAGGGGATCCATACTGTCTTAGTCAGGGTTTCTGTTGCTATTATGAAACACCATGACCAAAGCAAGCGGGGGAGGAAAGGGTTTATTTGGCTTACACTTCCACATCACTGTCATCATCTAAGGAATCAGGACAGGAACTCAGATAGCGAAGGAACCTGGGGCAAGAGCTAACGCAGAGGCCATGGAGGGGTGCTGCTTATTGGCTTGCTCCCCAGCTTGCTCAGCCTGCTTTTTTAAAAAAATAGAACCCAGGACCACCAGCCCAGGGGAGGACCACCTGCAATGGGCTGAGCCTCCTATTAGTCAGTAATTAAGAAAATGCACTGGAAACTTGTCTAAACCCAATCTTATGGAGGCTTTTTCTCAATTTGAGTTTCCCTCCATTCAGATGAACCTAGCTTGTGTTGAGTTGACCTAAAACTAGCCAGCACATACACCGTCTTTTGACTTCTGCACATGTGTTTTCTGTATGCCCACAATGCTCATACATGATAAATAAAAATTACATGAGAAGTTCCAAGGTTATATCTATGAGTTCTATATCCAGTTGGTCTCACACTCTTGAGTTTATTTATTTGTGTGCTGGGATTGGACTCACTGAGTTTCATATGCTACTCTCAGACTCTGAGTTTAAATGATCTTCCCGCTTCTTGAACAGCTGGTTTCTGCAGCCATGTGCTGTCATGTCCAGATACCAGCCTACTTTTATTGTCTTGGTTCTGGGAATAGAACCCAATTCTTCATCTATGCCAAGCATGAGTTCTACTCTTAATGAGCAACACCACCAGCCTGGGCCCACCATAGCATTTTCTTTAAAATTTATTTATTTTGTATACACACACACACACACACACATTACAGGAGTCAGTTTCTCCTCTACCATGTGGGGTCCAGGGATTGAACTCAATTGTCAGGCTTGGCAGTAAGCATCTTTACCTAATGAGCCCTCTTGCAGCTTGAAGCTGGCCTTTTCATCCCCTTTCCAAGTATTTTGTTATAGTTCAATCCAGCCTGATCTGCCGTTCTGGATGCCTGGAGTGCTTCTGTAATTCTCTGTTAGGAGCTTCCTCAAATATCTCATCGTCAGAGAGAGGCTTGGTTCTTCCTGTGACTCCTCAACCGCTGGCCTTTCCTCTTTCTGCCTTCTTCTCTTTCCCCTCTCTTTCCTTCATACTGGGTGCATCATACTGCATGCCTTGGTTGGAAATCAACTGGCGTGGTGAGACAATGAGGAAAGACAGACACATATATACAGAGAAGCTGGGATCAGGTGGGCTGTGCTTGCTCTGGTCTATGGCAACTACTATACTACAACCTCGCACCTGAGGGTGTTTATTATTATGTGTAGCACAGGAGGAGGAGTGAGCTAGCCTGGGTCGGAGGTTCTATAGGGAGCAGTCTCCTGTAGTGTCCTGGAGGAGGAAGCTGTGCTTACTAGTTTTTGTACAACTGCCAACATTTGAACTGGGGTCAAGGAAGGATTTGCAATGCCTCTGAACTCACCCCAGGAAAAGCTTTTCCAATTCCCATGTGTCCACACATTGGGGTCTTGACTTTGGCTGGGCCCATGCAACAATACACAGTCACTCAGACTCTCATCACTCTCTCACAGTCACCAGGCTTCTTCCACTCTACACAGTCACTCAGGACTTCATTCACTCTACAGTCTACCGGACTTCATCACTCTCACAGTCCACTCAGACCTTCATCCACTCTAACGCCAGTCATCAGGCTTTCATCACGTCTAAACAGTCCCAGGACTCTCTCCTCCTTACCGCTCACTTCGGACTTCTCCCTCATCTACCAGTTCACCCAGGCTTCTCACTCTTACACCAGTCCTCAGGGACTTATCCCTCTACCGTCACCAGGCTTCTCCCTCTCTACCAGTCACTCAGGACTTCATCACTCTACCGTCACCCGGACTTCATCCACTCTACAGTCACCCAGGACTTTCACATCTAACAGTCACCAGGACGTTCACTTTCACTCTACACAGTCACAGGACTTCATCACTCTTACACAGTCACCAGACTTATTCCACTCTCAGTCTCAGGACTTCATCCACTCTACACAGTACCCCCAGGACTTCTTCCACTCTAACTGTCACAGACTTCATTCCACTCTACATGTCACCTCAGGACTTCAATTCACTCTCTACACAGTCATCAGGACTTCAGTCCCTCTCTACAACAGTCCTCGAACTTACTCCACTCTCTACACGTCACCAGGATTTCGATCCACTCTACGCGTCACATCGGACTCTTCCTAACGTCACTCGGACTTCTCCCTCTCCACTACTCGGACTTTCATCCACTCTACAACAGTCACAGGACTTCATCCACTCTCTACCACAGTCACTCAGGACTTCATCCATACAGTTCACCCGCTTCCCACTCTACACAGTCACTACTTCATCCACTCTCTACACAGTCACCCACAACTCGGATTCCACTTCTACACAGTCACCAGGCTTCCTCCCTCTACACAGTCACCAGGCACTTCATCCACTCACAGTCCAGGACAAGTCACCCATCCACTTACACAGTCACTCAGACTTCATTCCACTCTACAGTCATCAGCTTCATCCACATAGCACTCAGGACTTCATCCACTCTAACAGTCACCGGACTTCTCCACTCTTACAGTCACTCAGGACTTCATCCACTCTCTACCAGTCACCCAGGACTTCATCCACTCTCTACACAGCACTCAGGACTTCATCCACTCTCTCACAGTCACCAGGACTTTCCACTCTCTACCTCTCCACTCTCTACACAGTCACCAGGACTTCATCACTCTCCAGTCACTGGACTTCATCCACTCTACACAGTCACTCAGGACTTTCATCCACTCTACACAGTTCACTCAGGACTCATCCACTCTACAGTCACCCAGGACTTCATCCACTCTACAGTTCACCCAGGACTTCATCACTCTATACACAGTCACTCAGGACACTCTTTACACTTTCACTCAGGACTTCCTGCACTGGGGATAGAACCCAGGACTTCATCCACATGATAGAAAAGCCCTCTAGAAACTAACCTAGCTTTAGCTTTCCTTTACTTGAAACAGGGTCTGTCTAAATGCCAGACTTTGTGAAAAGGAATTTCTTTGGGGACCTGACACTGTTTAAGTTACCCAAGTTGGCCTTGAACTCACTTTGTAGCTCAGGGTGCCTCAAGCCTCTCTGGTAGCAGGATGAGGCCTGTGTCCTAGGCCAGATGGCTCTTTGTCTTTTTTTTTTTTTTTTTTTTTTTTTTTTAAATAATACTGCTGGGAACATAATCTAGGGCCTCTAGCTTGCTAGTCACTGGCTTATTTTTTGAGCTGCACTGAGTCCAGCTGAGCTCTCCCCTTCTCTCTTCCTCATTTTTAGTTTTTTGAGACTGGATCTCCTGTGACTCAAATTAGCCATGAGCTCTGATCTTCTGCTCTGCTTCCTGAGTGCTGGATGATAGATGTGCAACTGATTCTTAGGAATGCATTCTGTAAACTGGGGTCGTTCTGTCTTTCTGTCAGCTTGTAGAGTATGTTTCTGCTGGCTCTCACCTGTGAAGCTCTTGGGACCCGTGTTCTCCTAGTTCTTGGTAGGAATGCATTTTAAGTTTTGTCACCAGAAACTTGAAAGGAACTTTTGAATTGAAAAGTGTAGTGTTGCCGGGCATGGTGGTGCACACTTTTAGTCCCAGCACTTGGGAGCAGAGGCAGGTGGATGAGTTTGAGGCCAGCCAGGCTACATGAAGAGACCCTGTCTTGAAAAAAACCAAAAACCAAGCCAATCAAAACAAAAACAAACAAAACAAAACAAAAAAAAACCAAACAAAAGAAAAAAAAAAAAAGAAAAGTGCAGTGAGACCATCCTTCAGCAGCAGGGCACACTGCCCTGCTCCTGTGCTCCTGTGCTTGCTGTGGTCCTTGGGCCAGCCCAGCTTTTTGCTATAAAAGGAGACATGAACGTAGAGTTTAGCCCCCAAGGTTTTTTCTTCTTCTCCCCTTCAGTACCTTCATTGTGTAGAACAGGCTCAGATGTTAGTTTATTTAATAGTGTATTTAAAAGATAATTAGACTATTTTTACAGTGTTGGGATATAAGGAGGCCTGGCTATTATTAGCAAAGTTTTTTTTTTTTTTTTTTTTACTTTTCTTTCTCTCTGCTCTTCCCTGGGGTTCTGGCATGCTGGGCAAGGGTTGCACTGTTGAGCTACAACTCCTGTTAGAGAAGTGTTTTGAAAGTGTTTCACTAACAGTTTGTTCGTAGAGCAGAGAGAGCAGAGGAAAACGTGGCTGTTAATTAGGTGTCTGCAGATGGACAGTGGAGTAGGTGATTGCCTCATTTTTTTTCTTTTCTTTAAAGATTTATTTATTTATTTATTATGCATACAATGTTCTGTCTGCATGTATGTCTGCAGGCCAGAAGAGGGCACCAGATCTCATTACAGATGGTTGTGAGCCACCATGTGGTTGTTGGGAATTGAACTCAGGACCTCTGGAAGAGCAGTCGGTGTTCTTAACCTCTGAGCCATCTCTCCAGCCCGCCTCATGTTTCTTAAGAGCCTGCCCAAAGCACTAGGGCAGAGAGATTTCCATTCAAGCAGCTAAGTAAAAAAGAAACCCAAGTTTGAATTGGGAAAACTCATGGAGCTCCATGGTGAAGGTGGTAGTTCTGGAAAAGCTACTGGTGATGAGACAGGTGCTAAAGTTGAATGAGCTGATGGATATGAACCACCAGTCCAAGAATCTGTTTGAAATCCAGATTTTTAATAGTGACAAATAAAAGTCTTATTTGTGATTAAAAAAAAAAAAAGGGACCCCCAAAGGGCTTGCATCTACCATTACTTCATCATTTGTTCCCCTGGCTCTGCTGCTGTCACAGAAGGAAACCTTGTGGTGGTTTACCTTTGCTTCCCACTCAACACTTCTCAGCTGAAGCAGCTACCTGTCACCAGTCTATAAGGCAGTATCAGTATGTCACAGCTGAGGCCTCCTTCTTTAAACAGGACAGTTTGTCACCTTAGTGACTTATAAAGGGCTCAACAGCTCAGACTCTGGAATTCTTACCTTGGCCTGGAGTTTCAGGTCTCCCACTTGACCAGACTTGGTTCTTTTCATGGTTGGCATTGATAGGACCTTCAGTATGTGAGGTAACATTTTGCTTGTTTTGCTGTAATGTACACCATCTGATTAATTCCTGTGATTACGTAGAGCAAACAGTGCTGTGTATAGTGGAAGCCCTGGATACTGTCTACCCAGTTTTGCCCTGGCATGGCGCCGCAGGCTCCTGAACTACATACAGCTGTCAAGTTCCAGAGCTTTGTTTGAGTTGAAACATTACCTTTCTTTCTCACGTTCCCCTTTGGTATTTTGTATCTTTTGAAGTTGAAGACTGCTCTTCTTCGAGGTCCTGCAAGATGTTGCATTAAACTTAGTTTAGTAAGGTGGGACAGTTGACAGAGTGTGAAGTGGGACCCAGATGTTCAGCAAGGCTTCAGAGCAGTGTGTGTGGAACTCCAGATAATTCAGAAGGGCTTCAGGAAGGCAGTGTGTGTGGAACTCCAGATAATTCAGAAGGGTTCAGAAGGCGTGTTGGGAACTCCGATAAAGGGCTCAGGAAGGCATGTGTGTGGAACTCCAGATAATTCAGAAGGGCTTCAGAAGGCAGTGTGTGTGGATAACAGAGATAATCAGAGGGCTTCAGGAGCAGTGTGTGTGGAACTCCAGATAATTCAGAAGGGCTTCAGGAAGGCAGTGTGTGTGGAACTCCAGATAATTCAGAAGGGCTTCAGGAAGGCAGTGTGTGTGGAACTCCAGATAATTCAGAAGGGCTTTCAGGAAGGCAGTGTGTGTGGAACTCCAGATAATTCAGAAGGGCTTCAGGAAGGCAGTGTGTGTGGAACTCCAGATAATTCAGAAGGGCTTCAGGAAGGCAGTGTGTGTGGAACTCCAGATAATTCAGAAGGGAGGAGGCAGTGTGTGTGGAACTCCAGATAATTCAGAAGGGCTTCAGGAAGGCAGTGTGTGTGGAACTCCAGATAATTCAGAAGGGCTTCAGGAAGGCAGTGTGTGTGGAACTTCACAGTGATTAATTCAGAGACGTGGCTTCAGGGGGCAAGGCCACAGTGTTGAGCACGGGCATTTCTGTAAAGCTTGTTCCATAGGAAATATTTTTCAAATTTGGGGTGAGATCTGCTTGTCGGTGGGAGTACATTGATGGTTTTCTCAACTAAACACAACGGAAGCCATCAGATTATGTTACAGTTGTGTGGTGACATGTTTCAGTTATGTATGTTATAAAAAAGCCACTTCAACAGTTTTCAACGAGTCCAGGTGTCTGTCACATCACAAACTGTTTTAAGGCTGGAATAGGAACATGGCAGGAGCCTATTTTGGTGATTTTAATATTGTCAACTGCTTTGTGACACTAGGCTCTCTCCCCCCCACCCCCCATCTCAAGACAGGATTTCTCTGTGTAGCCTAGCCTTAGCTGTCCTGGACTCCATCTGTAGACCAGGCTGGCCTTGATTCAGATCTACCTGCTCAGGGCTTTCTATTCTGTTTTTTTAATTTTTAGATAAGAAAATGTTTATTTGATGTGTACGAGTGTTTAGCCTGCACGGTGTGTCCTTGTGCACCACATGAGCACTTGGTGACTGAGGAGATGGAGAGCTCCTTGTGGGTGCTGAGAACAGAACCCAGGTCTTTCATAACAAACAAGAAGTCCCTTAACCAGGGAGCCAACTTTCCAGCCCTTAGCTTTCTTTTCTTAAGGTTTCTTTATGATTTGTATGAGTGTTTTGTCTGCATGTATGTCTGTGCACTAGGTATGTGCTTGAGGTTCAGAAGAAGGCATAGATCCCCTGGCACTGTAGGTGTGGACGGTTGTGAGCCACCAAGGGTGCTGGTACCCGAACTGCGGAGCCATTGCTGGCAGATGTGCGTTGTTTTTTTTAGATTAACATTTATTTATGAGTGATGTTTGTGCCAGAGGACAACTTGAGAGAATGGTACTCAGAGCCATTCTCTTGCCATCTCGCTGCTCTGACAATAGACTTCTATGAACTTTGTACTTTTCCGTTGAAATTGTAAATTGGTTTTTAGGTGCTTCATGACTCCCCAAACTCGCTTCCTTTCTGGTTATATTGTCTTCTCGGTGCTAACTGGAGAGGTTTGGGTGCTGGTTTGTTTTCTTGGGGATTTCGTTTTCTCCAGAAGCATAGCCAGGTGTGGCTGACTGGAGGGGGACAGCGTCATCACTGTGTCTGGAGGTGGGTAGGCTCCGTGGGTACGTTTGTTTCTTCTAAGAATTGTCCGCGCCTCGGCGGTCGGGGGTGGGGGAGGGAACCTCTCAGCCGATCGCACCCTCTCCTAGGAGGTCAACACTGAAGTTCCTGAGAGGGAGCCTCGGGAGGCCTTGGGCGCGTGTTTCAGAGTTGCCGCGCAGGGCCCGGCGAGGTCAGCGTGAGTCAGCCCTGGGCGGCCGGCTGTTCGCGCCAAGCTGGCCACGGCCCGAGGGGCGCGCAGTAGCTCCTGTGGAAAACCCGGCAGCCCAGCGCTAAGTCGCGGATCTGCCGGGCAGGGAGGGCGGCGCTTCGGGAGGCCCGCCCGACCCCGCCTCCCGAACCACGCCCACAACAGACCACGCCCCAAAGAGCCCCTCCCCTCCCAGGCCCCGCCCATCCGGGCGCGGCGGCGGCGTCGCCTTTAAGAGCTCCCCGGTGTTTTGGGGGCCGCGGGCCGGCGCGCTGACCTGGTGCGCATGTCCCGGGCGGTGACGCCGGCGCGGGCTCCATGTGTGCGGCCGAGGGGCGCATTATCTGGCCGGCGCGCGGGCGGCGGAGCGGCGGAGCGAGCGCCGCGGGCCCGGGCGGCCCCCAGGCGCAGCGAGCACGCGCGCCGGCGCCCCCCGCCCCCCGTTCTGTGGACACGCGCGCTGCCCCCGGGCCCGGTCGGTGCGCGGCCGGTAAGTTCCCAGCAAACTTGGCCAGTTGGGGCGGGGCGCGGGAAAGTGGGAGCTCGGTCGCATACGGCGAGCTGCGCTGCGTTTCGCTTCGCTCCGCGGCCGCGGAAAGTTCCCCGCCGCCCGCGCACGTGGGTCTGGGGCCGGTCCCGGAAGTGGCCAAGCAATCTTGCTGCCTCTTGAGCTTTTTCGGGCTGGGAGGCCGTACCGGCCGGGTGGCGGGAGCGGCGGGAGCTCAGCACGTGGGCCAGTGGTGTGGGGCGAGGGTCCACGCGGGGGTCGGGGTCCCGGCCCCGCGGCGGCGTTGAATCCGGCGGCGGCGGCGGCGGCGGCTGCGGCGGCGGAGGATCCCGTGTCAGATAAGAGTCCCCGCGCGCCACGCCTGCAGGGCTGGCCCTCCCCTCCGCACCCCCCTCGTCCTGCTTGGGCTCGCGCCCTTCCTGCTTGACCCGGGAGCCAGGGGACCCTTCCCCTCTCCTGGTTCCTGGCTTCCTCATGGCCTCCACTTTAAATTTGCCTCCGGGTCTATGAGGTGGCTCTATTAATTTCTTTTTTCTTCCACCTGGAACGGGTTGCATCAGTGACTAGACAGCAGCAGCTGGCCTTTAAAGGGATTAATGCCAAGAATCGGAATTGATCACTTCAACAAGGAAAGCTTCTGGGCAGGCCTCAGCCGCAGCCGGACACCGATATGGGTCTGTGCTCACTGAGACCCAGAAATGAATGGGGATCCCTTATTAGGACCTGTATGGCTGTCTGTTTCCTCTCTGCCCTGCAGTTTAGCAGAGGCTGCAAGTTTCCACGTACCTGACTCACTGCAGGTAGTTCACCCTTATCTGAGGATTTGGATTCTTTAGGACAAGGTCGGGTGAGTCTCCAGAGCTTTGAATTTTTCTTCACAGCGTTTACTTCTTTTTGCCTTCTTGGAGTACACAGCGCTCCCCACATCCCTGTTGATGTGTGTGTGTGTGTCCATTCACAAAGTGACACCTGGTTGTGGACAGAACCCTGTATGATGAGTCTCAGTCTTGTTCTGATCTCACCCTGCCCTTCAGAGAGCACAACTTTTAAAAGTAACATCACACCACAGCACTGTGTGGGTACCCTCCCGCCCATAGCGTAGGCCTGGCCTCAGATAGGACAGCCTGCTGTGTGCGAGTGCCAAGTGTCCTTCGCAAGGAGCAGAAATGATTCCTGGGATGTAGGGTTCGAAATACCATCTACTTTTCAGTTGAGGAGTTAAAGCTTCTGAAGGCCCTGCTGTGTGTCCCCTCCCCACGTTCCCTGTCCCCCTCTCCGTTTCCACCTCTTAGTGGAGGGGCAAAGATGTGCTTGTGGTTCCTCTCAGCGTTAGAGTCGGGGAATGCTGCTGTTTTCAGCCTGCCTATGAGAATTCCCTCAGCTCCAGAACATGAGCAAGCTCCTTGTACCTCTACATGGAGGCGGCGTAATCTGGTGACAAGAAACCATGCCAGCCTTGCTGTGTCCCCGGAGAACGGAATCCAGCTGGCCTTTGAGGGGCACAGCCACTAGGCTGCTGCGGACTCAGAGTTCTCTAGAGGAAGCAGGTCTCTAAGCTTTCTTCACTCACTACCCACCTCTCATTCTTCATCTGCTCCCTAAAATTCTGAAGCATTTTTTAAAATGTTATTTTTTTGGTGTTTGCGCTCGTGAATGTGTGGAGTCAGGAACAACTTTCTGGAGTGCTTCTCCCTCCACCTTGTGGGTTCCAGAGAAAAGGCTTAGATGATCAAGCTTGGGGGCAAGTACCTTTCCCAGCTGAGAACCCTGCCACTACCTTCTCTTTAATTCAAGGGTTGCCTTTAGCCTTGGGAGCAGTGCAGTGCAGGAAATGGGAGCATTTGTGCATTACTGATTGATCACCATGCCTTGTTAGTTCCACTCTGATGACATTTCTTTAGTGTCATGTCATCTCTCTTAATGTGTCATTTGCAGGTCCTCTGATGAAGCATATTATGATGGTGACGGATCTGTGCACTGTTTGGGTCTGAGCCTCCTCAGAAAGCTTTCTGGAAGCTGTTGTGTCTGTGTGCTGCCCCACCCACCCCAGAAAGGATCTATTTTATGTTGGTTTGGTTTTGTTTCTTTTTGAGACAGGGTCTCACTCTAGCCAAGGCTGGCTTAGAATCACCATATAGCCCAGGCTGGCCTCAAACTTTGTATAATCCTCAGCCCTTATTTGAGTAATAAAGCACATTGTTAAGACTTAGATGCTCAGTTCTTCAGTAGCTGCCTGACTTGTTCTGCATCATTTATTCTGTGAATTTCTGGCATTGTAAATAGTGATTTGCAGATTGATTTATTCAGTGTGTATCGGTGTGCATACTGTGCTCTGGCTCTGTACTAGGAGTCACTTGTCAGGAGAGGTACAGTGAGGGTAGTGGGCTAAGAAAACTTAGAGGGGACAGAGGGAGAAGGGCTGTGTGACCTTGTGGCTGGGGCTTTTCCCTTTTGGGGTCACAGGATAAGTAGGGTTGAGTACATCAAGAGAAAAATGGAGAGTTTCTGGATGGAGAGTGCTTAAGCTGAAGGCAGACTGGAATTGTTCAGTGTCTGTTGATCATGTGTGTGTGGGCCCTCTGTTGTGTGACACCCTTCCCCCCCACCCCCATCTTGTGGACGGGCTTGGCAGGCTGGCAGCTGGGATTTCCCCTGAGAGCAGTGGCACTCCTCAAAGGGGCCAGACAGAGCCCAGGCCAAGACCTCTCTGGGTCTGAACAGATAACTGAAAGGATGTGGGTGAGAAAGCAGCAGTGCCACTCAGCAATGTTGGTATCTGTTCTTGAGAAAATTAAGATCTTGACTTCAGAAGTCTTGGTTTTCAGCCCTTCTAGAGACTTGGGCTTAAGACCAGACCAGCCACTGAGTGCCTGGGTGTTGAGAAAGCCCCTGCTTGGACTCCAGTTTTCTTTTCTGTTCTTTCTTTCTTTCTTTTTTTTTTTTTTTTCCGATGTAGTTTTGGTGCCTGTCCTGGATCTTGCTCTGTAGACCAGGCTGGCCTTGAACTCACAGAGATCCGCCTGGCTCTGCCTCCCAAGTGCTGGGATTAAAGGCATGTGCCACCGCCGCCTGGCTATGGACTCCAGTTTTCTGTCCCTCACAGGAGCAGCAGGGCTGTTTTCTTTGCCCTCCTAAGTGAGGTAATTTATGCTCAGTGTGGAGAGCTGGGAAGATTATGAAACAGGCTATAGGTGCAGTCTTAGAGGAGCATGGCTAGGGCTTCCTCCTAAGAACCAGAAGAAACAAGTTGTCAGTGCCACAGTTTGAGGCTGAGTGTGGTTATTGGTTAAGCATGGATGCTGCTTCAGGAGGTGACAGACTGTCAGGTAGCAGGACTAACTTCCTGCTCCACCTGTACAAAGTGGCCTCTTTGGATTGAACTAGGAAGGCAGTGATGGTTGAGCTGATCACACAGCAAAGTAGAAGTCCCCCACCCCATACTGGTATCTTAAGGAAAAAAGAGTGTCCGTTCTTCTAGGCATCAGAAGACTCTTGCCAGTATGATCCAGAAGAATGTTGGGCTCAGTCTCCTGTCCCTCCTCTTCCCAGAGCTTTCCAGGCTGTATTTGTGACCTCTTTTTGTCTGATGAAATGTAGGTTAGTCTTTCAGAAGACAAAGGAATTTATTTTAATAGAATACTCATAGGTAGCCTCAGGATGGGGCTGGAGCCTTCAGGTTGCCCAGCCAGGGCCTCTTGCCACTTCTGTGGGCTGCACTAGCCTTCTCCTCATCTTCAGAGAAGCACTTGCTGTTTTCCAGGTGTCCTCCTTAGGGACTTAGATTCCATATTCTGTTCTAGTTTTCAGTTCGGGGTTCCTCATAGGAAAGGTCTGGTGACGCCTCTTTCAGAGCCAGAGCACCCATCTGGGCTCGGGGATGGGGAATGGAGAAGAGCTCCTAGCAGGTTGAGGTGGGAGTTGTGGAGGTTTGGGGTTGTAGAACTCTGGAGCTACTTGTTCTCAAGGCTAGCAAAGTGCCAGGTGGAGAGCTGTGGCTGGGGGAGAGGGTAAAGGTTTGAAGGATTTGTTGACAACTCTTCTAGACCCCCATCTGGCTAGTTTGATCTTTCTGTTCCTGTAGCCTACCTGAGATGGTGCTTTTAAGTGCTTTAGACTGGTCCGACTTAGCCTGTTCTGCCTGGGTGTGAGCCCCGCCTGCCACTTGCTAGTGACTGGCTGCTACTGAACCGCCCTTTGGTCTCCTTTTCTGGAAAAGGGGTGGTGCTTTCTATCTGCTTGGGGAGGTTGTGTTGGGAGTTAGTGAGATAAGGAATGCTCACAATCTCTTCATGCCTGGGGTGTGGACATGGGCTTCAGCACAGTGGAGTGCGGTTAGGTATGCTAGGCCATTGTGTATTCCTGTATGGAGCACCTTCACCCTGCAACAGATCATCAATGTCTGTGTGCCTTGTGGAGTCTCGCCTCAGCTTTGTGTGACAGCCTGGCTCATGTTCCATCCAGATGAAGGAGGCAAAGTCCAATATCATGAGGAGGTGCTTGGGAGTGTCACCTTCTGGGCTGTTCTCTGAAGAACTCATCCCCCATCTTTCTCACTTTGTTTTCTCTGCTAGTCCCAGGCCTCTCTGGTAACACCAAATGGCCAGGTTGGCTCTGCCCTCAGGAAAGGAAGCAGCTTTCTTATAGAGCCCAGCGCACCCCCCCCCCTTTCAGGGCAGATCTGTCATGGGTCCTTTGGGAGCTGTGGGTCCTACTCAACTGTCTTGTCATGGTGTAGCTGCTGGTGGGTTGTAGGGTGTGTACACAGTGACCTCTGGGAGCACTAGAGCCCTTCATTTTTCTAGAGTCCCTTCTAGAGAACAGCTCTCCAGGTAGCTCTTCAGCCAGCCTGAGTAGGCAGAGCTGTCTGTCACTGCTTAGTTTAACCGTTTTTTGTCCTGGGTGGGCCACCTGGCCATATATCCTCAACTTACTCATCTGTGGGCAAGGGATTTTGACTTTCTAGGATAGCTGTGAGGAAAGTGGGAAGTGTCAACAGTTGGGGTCTCCCCTCTTCTCCTTACCTTGGGGCCGAAATCTAGTGAATCACTCAGATTCAGCAGCTGGGTCTTTTTCTCTTTCTCTTGGAGGAAGGGTAGAGGAGGACAGGGTTTCTCTGTAGCCTTGGCTGGCCTGGAACTTGGCATATAGACCAGGCTGGCCTCCTTTTTTTTTAATTTTTATTTTTTTTTCTGAGACCAAGTTTCTCTGTGTAGCCTTAGCTGTCCTGGGACTCACTCTGTAGACCAGGCTGGGCTTGAACTCACAGAGATCTGCTGCCTCCCAAGGTAGCTTAAAGGCATGTGCCACCACTGCCCCACTCAGACTTGCCTCTTAATTTACAGAGACCTGCCTGAATCTGCCTCTCAAGGAGTACACTACCATGTGGCTGGGTTTTCTTTATGGTGGAATCCTACCAAAAGCCAAGGGTGTGGAGGTTTGTTTGTTTGGATTTATTTATTTAATTTTGTGCATTAGTGTTCTGCCTGCATGTATGTTTGCACCATGTGCATGCCTGGTGCCTGTGGAGGTCAAAAGAGGGCATCAGGGAACCAGAGTTGCAGGTGAGCCACCATGTGGATGCTAGGAACAGAATCTTCTGCAAAAGCAGCCGATGCTCTAATTTCTGAGCCATCTCTCCAGCCCTGAGTGTGGAGGGTTTGGGGAGTAGGATTCTCATCTGCATGTCGGTTGGGCTATCCTGAAAGAAAGAGGCGCACCTGTGTGCTAAACCCCAGCACTGCCCCAGACACAGCTTCAGCAGCACATGGCCTTTGACTTGGCACTGTGGGACACATCCTTACCTTAGCTGACTGTTCACTTCAGCTGGTGAGCTGGGCGCAGGTCTACAATTTCTGTCCTTTGAATTCCTAGGTGTAGGTTTTGTGATAGAGATGCAGAGCTATAGTTTCTTGTGTGCTTATCCTCATTTGTGTCCATAGACGGAACTTTTTTTCCTAGCTGCTTTTGAAGGTTTGACTAGAAAAACAGAATGTCAAAAAAATGTGTGTATGTGCACAGCTGTTCTGTGTGCACACCCTCCACCTTGTTCTTTTGAGAGAGTCTCCCTGAGCCTGGAACTTGCTTATTTTCAGCTTGGCTGGCACCCAGTGAGGCACAGCACTAGGGTAGGCAAGTAGCTGTGACGTACTTACTATATGGTGCTGGGAACTGAGCTCAGGTTCTCATGTCTATGCAGCGGGTCCTTTTACCGTTGAAGCCATTATTTAGCCTCCTGTTTTCTGTTTTTTTGACTGTAGCCCAGGTTGGACTTGAACTTGTGGTGGTCCTCCTGCCTCTGCTTCCTAAAGGTTGAGATCACAGGTGTGTTCCAGGAGTGCTTAGCCAAACCAAATTGTCTAAGAACTGGATTGAATGGGTTGAGTCACTTTGGCCTGTGGCATACTTGGCTTGGGTGTCGTTGACTGGACGCCTGAGGTTTTTCTGCAATGTCTCATTTGGTACTCCAGCTTGTGGTAGGTCAAATCCTGTAAGTGGTGGGGTTTCCTCAGAGGATTCTCGAGCCAGCTCGGTCCTGGGAGTTCTCTTATGTCCATTGATTGGAGCACAGTTCTTGGTATGGTTGCCTTTTTCTTAACTTGCTTGGTAGATGGACTGAAGGCTCCTGCTTCCCTCCAGGAAAGTTTGCATGTTTGTTTGAGTCAGAGTCTCACTGTGTAGCTCTGGCTGCCTAGAACTTGATATATTGACCAGGCTGGTCTCATACTCAAAGAGAGCCACCTGATCCACTCTGTCTCCTTCCTGAGTGCTGGAATTAAAGGAGTGTCATCGTGCCCAGAGGAGATTATTTTTCAAAGACTTATATTTTTATGTTTGTTTGCGTGATGTCTGTGGACTGTGGGACCCCTGGATGGATGGCTGTGAACCATCATATGGGTGCTAGGAATTGAAGCAGACAGAGTTTTGTACAAGAGCAGCCAGTTCTTTTAACCACTGAGCATCTTCAGCCTGTTTGCTTTTGCAGTAAAATTTCGTGCAGTCTTTTCTCCTCTCCACCTGTAGGAGTAGCTCCTGGTGCTGAACCCTCAGAAGAGGGTGGGAGCTTGACCGAAGGAGCCTGGACTACTTTACTCATTTTCCATTTTTGAGATAGGGTCTTTCTTTCTTTTTAGTTTTTTGAGACAGGGTTTCTCCGTGTAGTTTTGGTACCTGTCCTGGATCTCGCGCTGTAGACCAGACTGGCCTTGAACTCACAGAGATCCGCCTGGCTGGGATTAAAGGTGCACGCGCCACCACAGCCCTGCGGGTCTTTCTATGGACACTTCACTGCACTGTCCTTGGAACTCACTCTGTAGAGCAGGTGGGCCCTTAATTCACAGAGATTCACCTGTCTTTGTCCTGAGTGATGGGGTTAAAGGTGTACATCACTGCACCCAGCTGTTTATTATTGGATATGCATGATTTGTAATTGTGGGCATGTCTCTCTTTCCACCTTTAACTGGGTTCTAGAGAATGGACTCCAGTTGCCAGGCCTGTAGCATGTAAGTGCTTTTACTGTGCTTAGCCATCTTGCTGGCCGTTTTGAAATTTTTTTTGGTATTAAGTCCTGAGTGTGGATGGCAGTGTGATCATGTTTATCAGGCTGTTGCATTAGTAGCAGATATGCTGAGGGTGCTGCTTAATGGCATTAGCAAGCTTGAGGCCCTGGGCCTAGCCATAATAAAATAAAGAGTACCTTTTGGGGGTCCAGAAGGTAGCTCAGTGGGTGAAGCAGGTGTAAGGACCTGAATTTGGATACCTAGAGCCCCTTAGTAAAGCTGGACACAGTAAAGCTGGACACAGAGCACGCATCTGGAATCCTATTGTTCCTACAAAGGTGGGAGTGGGTACAGGAGAATTCTGGGAATCTCAAGGGTGAGCTAGCCTAGTGTACACAGCAGTGGACTCTTGGACAGGGCACTTGGTCTCCAGGTTGATGGTGAGGCCTGAAACCTACGCTTGTCCCTTACCACCACACATACACTTTGTTGCTTTGTTGTGCATGCACCTGTATTGGCACACATGAACATGTACACCTCTCTCTCTCTCTCTCTCTCTCTCTCTCTCTCTCTCTCTCACACACACACACACACACACACACACACACACACACACACACACACACACGGGGGTGGGGTGGGGGGAGAGATTTTTGTGCCAGGCGATGGTGGTGCACGCCTTCAATCCCAGCACTCTTGGGAGGCAGAGCCAGATGGATCTCCGTGAGTTCAAGGCCAGGCTGGTCTACAGAGTGAGATCCAGGACAGGCACCAAAATTACACAGAAAAACCCTGTCTCAAAAAAAAAAAAAAAGTAATTTGTAATTTTTTGGGGCAGCAGACAGTTGTAGCAGCATCCTTTGTGGGCTTTCCTCTGTGCTCTGCTCTGCTGAACCCCACACTTCAGTGTGAGCCAGGAAACTCTTCATGGTACAGACTGGAAATTAAGACACCCCCCAAAGGGGGTAGACTTCCTACTACTGACTTGCAGTAGCAAAGAGAGCCTGGCAGCTGTGCACTCCTAGGGTACCCTGGTTAGTCTGTCTGGCTTGTCCTTTACTTTAGGTTTGCTTAGGGTTAGGTTTGTTTTTGTAGGTCCACTGGCTAGTTTCCTCCCTCCTGGCCTTGTCTGCTTTTGAGCCTGAGGTCATTGTGGGTGTCTGCTTAGAGGACAGGACGTGGGGAGGAAGTGATGCAGGGCTGCTGCAGGAATCTCAGGACTTCCTGTCCCAGAAATCCAGTGGGTAATGGTTTAAAGCTTAAGCAGCGCTTCCTTGTCTCATTAAGAAAGTAACTGTACCTAACTGCAGGCATAGTTGAGGTCCAGAATTGGCCCTGGCAATGGGGAGCAGTAAGCAGAGCACCTGTCAGCCACTCAGCAGCTCTGACAATGGGAGAGGTAAGATTGACACATCCTGCTAAGGATGATGTTGGTAGAGGACTCAGTGTCTTGCATAATCTCCTGATCCATGCTGGAGTTAGAACCCCAGTCCCGTCAGGCTGCCCCCCTTGTGTGGCCTTTATGTTCAGTTACTAGGGTGCTTCTCACAACATCACAGGAGAGATGGAGCCGAAGAGGCTCCAGGAGTCCTAAGGAACTTTTCTGATGGCAGAGTGTTTGGGGGTATGAGGTGTGGGTTCTCTCTCCAGAGATACAGACAGCAACAAGGACAGGTGCTCCCAGAGAAGGAACTTGTGCAATGAGTGGCTTAGAGGCTGCTTCTTGTTGGCAATGATGGGAGCTCCCTGTTTGTTGTCAGGACTTCCTGCAGAAGCAGGAAGGAGATGGGACTGCTCGTGGGCACCAGTTGGCTGTTTCAGAAGTCATTTTTTATTGGGGGGTGTGGAACCCAAGGCCTTGTGCATGTTAGGCAAGAGTACTACCACTGAATGGGCTCCCACTCCTTTCGAGCTGTTTTAAGTTTATTCAGAGGCTGGGGATAGAGCCCTTACATAGCACACGAGCCCTGAGGTTCAGCATGACCAAAGCAAGCAAACAAACAAAATCCATGGACAAAGAATAGCCTAAGCTACGGTTATGGTCCTGGAGTACAGTACAGCTCAGGCTTTTCATCCCCGCACTATGAAGTGACTGGATGGAACAAAATGGGATTCTCTGAACAGAGCTGCTTAGCTGGCAGGTTGGGATGATGGGAACACAGATGTGACCAAGTGGCCCCAGTTCCTGCCCAGCTGCCTTTTGGGGTTGTTGGGTCACTGTTGAGCACTTATACAGGAGGACCTGAAGGTGTACCTGCACAGGACGTGTGTGCTTTGTGCTTCTGTGAGGGAAGCCCAGGTTGGCAAAGGCAGATTGGTGCTCCCGTGGCCTTGGGTTTGCCTGCCTGAATAAAAAGTGGGGGCAGGTGTCCGAGACACAGTGGGCAGATTGGTGGTGGTTAACTGGAGCCAGAGACTAGGGCACTTTGTTTGCTTAACAACTGTTAGGAGTCTCTTCCAGGTTCTGCCCTGCTGAGCCCTGGGATCCTGTGATAGGTAAGGTGGCCCTCGAGTACCCTAAGATAGGAAGGACAGTGGGAGCCTGTTTAGAATGGCAGTTGAGTGGTGACTGGAGTGTAATACAGATTCCAAGATTGGCTCCTGAGTTTTAGGTGTACAGAACCGGTGGTTAGGCAGGGATGGAGGAACCTGGGTCCTAGAGAGGCTAGATGTGAGTGAGATAGCCCATAGCTCTGGGTGGCCTTTTTCTGCTTTGTTGCCCTGAGTGGACATTGGTGAGCCCATGTGACCATCTGCATGCACCCTTGTGAGCTCAGGGAGTAAGTTTGACCCTGGAGAAGGTGTGTTTGGAGTCTAGTCTGTATTCTGCACCCTCCCCAGACAGCAGTGCTTTGGGCAAGGTGAGAGTGTAGGGACAGTTAAGATAAAATAATGTCAGGCCACTTGGATATGCAGGAACAACCTGCTCTGTTTTTCTGACTAAGAAATAGTAGGAGGGACAGGTAAATACAAATCAGAAGAACTCAGACCTTACCTTAGCTGGGAAAAGAACTTTCAAGCAATTTTGGGGTCTAGGAAGAGGCTTGGGTATGATACTAGAGCTCTGAGAGCTGGTTAGGAGCTCATGTGTTGTAGATTCTGAGGCTATTCAAGCTTGGAGGATTTTAATTTTTTATTTATGTAATTTCTTTTTGAGACAGGTCTTATGTAGCCTAGACCAACTTGGACTTGCTATCTATTCAAGGCTAGCCTTGAACTCCAGATCTCCTGCTTCCGTATCTCAGGTATTGGGATGACAGGAGTGACAGTCTCATAAGAGCCCAGACTGCTCTCAAACTCAGGGTCATCCTGCTTTAGTCCTCCATGTGTGAGCCATTGTACTTGGTGTCTGATTTGAGTTGGAGCTTTTTCCAGAAAGACCCAGGGAAGGGGCTAATATGGTGACTTGCCAGATAAAGATGCTTGTTGCCAAATCTGGCAGCCTGAATTCCATACCTGGGACCTCCATGGTGGAAGGAGAGAACTGACCTGCACATGTGAGCTGTGACGTGCACATGTACACCTCTCTGCTGAAAAAAAGGAGGAAGTGGGGCTAGACAGATGGCTCTGCAGTTAAGAGCACTTGCTTTTCTTCCAGTGCACACACATAAGACCCAGGGCTTAAGATACTCTGGGAACTGGAGAGATGATTCAGTGGGGGAAGCACTTGCTAAGCAAGCCTGAGGGCCTGAGTTTGAACCCTCAGCAGGAGCAATGTCTAATCCTAGCATTCACTGTGGGGTGATGAGATGGAGACTGGAAGGACTCCTAGTGCACACAGCCAGCTAGCCTGCCATAAGCTTTGAGGTGGAAGATGAGACTGATGCCTGCATTTACACATACTTAGGCACTATTTGTACGCACATGTGCACACATACAATTCCTCTGAAACATGTTATTCTAACAGCTGTTGTAATGTTTTTTGTGAACTGCTCCGATGGTTTTGAGTTTTGACTCTTCTGGAAGGCTTGAGAGGTAAGATGGGTGTTCTTCCCAGGACACTGGCTTGCAGATGGGGAGGGGATGTGGTTGTAGGTAGCAAGCAGACTTAGGTCAAAATGACTTAGCGTGTAAATGATCACCAAGTCCCTCTCAGGGTCCTGCTGGAGGCTGGGGTGGGAGTGAGGCTGTGCTGTGCTCTGGTAACCACTTATCCTGAGAAGTTCTTTGTACATAGCAAAGAACTTTTTTCTCCTTTTATTTATGCATTCATTCACTTATCTATTTCCTTCCTTCCTTCCTTCCTTCCTTCCTTCCTTCCTTCCTTTTTTCCTTTTTCTTTTTTCTTTTTTTTTTTTTTTTTTTTTTTGAGACAGAGTCTCTATGTGTAGCTTTGGAGCCTGTCCTGGAACTTACTCTGTGTAGACCAGGCTGGCCTCGAACTCACAAGAGATCTGTCTGCCTCTCCCTCCTGAGTGCTGGGATTAAAGGCGTGCACCACGACCGCCCACCTCTATCTATTTTCTTGAGGCAGGGTCTCCTTACATAGTTCAGGTCTGTCTTAAACTTTGGATTCTCATGCCTCAGTTTCTTACCACTCTGGCTGCATAACATACTTTGTGTGACCCTAATTGGCTCCTGTGGTGTATTGAGCTCGGTGTATGTGTACATTGGAGATGAAGGTAAAGGTGACTGTTGGCTTATGAACCAGCCTGGGATTTGTCTGTGCAGTCTTTAAATCCCTACCCTCTGTTTGTAGGCAGGCAGGCAGGTACTCCAAAGATTGTGTTTTGTTAGGCTGGTGGTTGTGGTTGGCTGTGCTCCTGGGACTCACCAAGGTTTTAAAAGAAAAGTTGAGGCTTGATCTGCAGTAGTCCCTGTGTTTGCCTGGAGGCCCCCAAATCGTGTAGGTGTGCACAGGGAATCTCTGGAAGGTTGGGAAAGGGTTAAGTCAATGTGTATGTTTAGGAGGGAACTCTTAGGTCTGATATACATGTCTTAGTATGAGAATGTTTTCCCAGCTGTAAGTCAGTCTACAAGTCTGATTGTCCCCGGTGCTACAGTGGTTCAGATCTGTGACTTGTCCTGGGCTATGGAGAGCCTGGGGCTAGGATCCCATCAGAGTCAGGAATAGAACCCAGGGCCTCAGGTGCAGAGCACTCTCTCTACCACTGTCTACACCTGAGAGACCTGGGCAGTGACTTTGACTTCTTAGCTTCAGATTTCTCACCTGTCAAGTGGGGTGTCAAGGGAAGTACCTCATGGGAAAGGGTAACAGTATATAGGACCTTGAGGGTCATGATGGCGTCCTAGTGGTGGGTGGGTGTTGGTGGTACCTCCTGGGTATGGTGGGAGTAATGCTGGCATTTGCTGGCCTGCCTCTGCTTCCTGAGAGCTGGGATTAAAGGTGCTGCTGCTGCTGCTGCTGCTGCTGCTGCGCCGCCACCTGCCAAAGACCAACTCTTGAGTGTTTCAAAAGCTACCAGCATGTAGACCTTAGTCACTTGTTCACTGTTTTGGGTTGCTAGCCTGGTAGATCCTTGAGGTTCCTGAGGGTACAGGTCTGTCCAGCTGCTTACAGGCACCAAGTCCTGGGAATGTGGAGTTGCTAAGGTCCTTCATTCATCCAGAGGTGGTGGTTAAAGGGGGAACAATCTTACTCTAGACTTCAGATCTGCCTGTGGCCGTTTCTTAGACTTTTTTTTTTTTTTAAATCTTTTGTGGGACAGTGAGTTGGCTCAGTAGGTACAGGCGCTTGCTGCCAGGCTTGATGACTTGAGTTTGATCCCTGGGTCCCACCGTGGTGAAAGGAGAGAACCAGCTCTACAAAGTTGTTCTGTGACTTCCGTGTATGCCCCCACACTGAAATAAAATGACTGGAGTCCCAGGCAGTGGGAGGAGTGGCTCAGTGGTTAGGGCACTGGCTACTCTTACAGAGCACCTGGGTTTGGATCTCAGCACATGCATGGTGGGTGGCTCACAACCTTCTGTACCTCTACTTCTAGGGGATCTGATGCCCTCTCCGGCACATGTGGGCACCAAACACACACGTGGCACACTGATGTACAGGGAAAACACCCATACCCATAAAATAAAGTAAAAACAAAACAAAAAAACATGCATTGGGAGGCAGAGACAGATCTTTGTGGGTTTGAAGCCAGCCTGATCTATTAATAGTGAGTTTCCGGCCAGCTGTGGCTATACAGTGACACCCTGTCTTGAAAATAAATGAATAAATAAAAGTAAAGGTTGTGTATGGGGCAGTTTGTGCATGCACATATAGGCCAGCTATGATTGTCTTTTTAAATTCTGCCTCATCTTAAAATATTCTGTCTGGGTGTGGAGGCACATGACTTTGATCCCAGCACTCATAAGGCAGAGACAGGCAGATCTCAGTGAGTTCTAGGACATCCAGGGCTACATTGTGAGACCCTGTCTTAAACAAAATCTTTAAATTATATTTTTGCGCATGTGCATGCTGCCACATTTGCACACAAGAAAAGGTCAGAGGACAACTTGCAAAAATTGGTTCTTCAGCCATGCAGGTACAGGGCTTAAATTCAGGGTGACAGACTTTGGCTAGTGCCTTTGCTTTGGAGTTGACTTGTGGGTCTCACCTTTTGTTTGAGACGGGTTTGCTTGCTGGGCCTGTAGCTCCACTGACTTGGCTGACTGCTGGCTAGTGAGCCTCAAGGAGCCGCAGGTCTCCACCTCCCCATTGCTGGGCTAACTAGCACCTCACCTGGTTCTGTGTGGTTGCTGGGGATTGAATGGTTGACTGACTGTACACCGACTAAGCCATTCATCTCAGGCTCGCCCTCCCTTCTCTGTCTGTCTGTCTGTCTGTCTGTCTGTCTGTCTGTCGTCTGTCTCTGTCTTTCTTCAGGTTCTCACTGTGCATCTGGCTTGAACTGTGAGTGCTATGATTAAAGACCTGTGCTCTGTCGCCACACCCAGCTTCCTTCCTTCTCCCCTCCCTCCCTCCCTCCCTCCCTCCCTCCCTCCCTCCCTCCCTCCCTCCCTCCCTCCCTCCTCCCTCCCTCTCTCTCTCTCTCTCTCTCTCTCTCTCTCTCTCTCGGCAGAGGCTTTATGTAGCTCTGACTGACCTTGAACTCTCGATCATCCTGTCTTAGCCTCCCCGGTATGGACCACTGGACTTGGCTTTTATTTATTCATTTTTGAGATAGGGCCTGGAGAAATGGCTTAGCATCTAAGAGCCATGGCTGCTCTTGGCAGAAGACCTGGGTTTGATTCTAGCATCCACATGGTGGCTCACAACCAAAGTCCTAGATGGTCTGATTGATGCCCTCTTTTGACCTCAGTCACACAGATGACATACAGGCAGAAAAAACATCCATAATAACGCTTTAAGACAAGGTTTCACTCCAGTTCAGGCTGTGCCTCTGAACTCGTGGAGGTCCTTGATGAATGCTGCAGTTGTAGGTAGCATCACCATGCCTGGCTTTTGCTCTGAACCTCTCTTTCTTGAAAGGACAGGCAAAACCAGTGCCAGAACACAGTGTAGGCTGGGGCCTCTCCAACAGTCACTAATCACTGTGTTTTCCATACAGTCTCCATGCTGGACTCTGCCTATGGGATAGGCTGCCTTGGTGCTCGGGATTCCAGGCTGAGGATGGGCTTGTTGATGCTCTTGTTTTCCCTCTCCATGTCATTACTTCATGGGGGATAGGTTTGTCTTGTCCCCCTTACATGGAGTTAGATGTGTTGGCCCTCTGGTCCAGTGCAGCATTTTGCACACAGGCTCCCAGGAGATTTGGGGTGCTCAGATTTCCATTTAAGGGAAGAATGTAGCCAAGATAAAGTGGTCTTCTCCATCCTCCTGGCTGGTATCCTGGGCTTCTCTTGCTTCTGCTGTAAGGTGATGCTGGGACAGGTGTCTCCCTAGGGAATTGGAGTGCTGTGGGAGGCCAGGGCTGACCAGGCAGACAAGGTCCAAGGTGCTCGAGTGCTACTCATAGGTCACCAGCCACAGGCTTTCCTGGGCCTTTTTCTGCCATGCATTCTGTAAATGGCAGGGACTAGTTGATGCTGGAGCTTGTCTGGGGTGTGATCTGATAGGAAGCAGGTCCTAGGTCCCCCTTTGCACTGTGACATACATCCCTGTGCATGTATGGTCCTGGAGTAGTAAGTGATACAAGTAGCTCAGCTTTGAAATTATGTGATGGCTCAGCCAACGGCATGTGCTGATTCCCACCCAGGAGCTCCCTGGAATAAAAGTCCTTGCAGATAGAAGGGCGGTGATGGGTACCAGAGCCTGGGGCAGGGACAAGTAGTAGGTGTGGTTTCACCTTTACAAGTTCTGTAAACTATGGTAGTGTTGGTGTTTTACTATTATTATTTTTTTTACATTTCATTACATGTGTGGGCATGGGAGAAGTTCAGAGGTCATCTTTCAGGACCTCAGTTCGTCAAAGCTTGGCAGTCTGCTGAGCCTTCTCACTGGCCCATGTAAACATTTTTAATGCTGCTGTGCTGTACACTTAAAAAAGGTCAAAATAAGCCTGACTTGGTTAGAGGTAAAACAGGGCAACATCCATACTGTTGGTTTGAGGCCAATCTGAGCTATGGTATGCCTCCAAAGCAAGGAAAGTTAGATAAGAATTTTACCTTGTGTGCATTTGCTGTCCGAAAAAATTTGACCTCAGAAATAACCTGTAACTATGATAACATGGATCTGTCCTTCAGTGTTTAGGAAGAGACTACAGCATACACATTGGAGGCCTGGCTTGTGTCAGCTGCTGCGGTATTTACAAAGTGCATATGGGTCTAGAAGGTTCATTGTGACATCATCTCAGGTGTAGAGTGTTGGAGCACAGAAATTCCTTGGAGTTTCTTTAGCTCCTGGAAGGGCAGGACCTGGATACGCTTCCTCCAGCTTGGTGGGGTGACCCTAGAGCTCCTGAAACCACCAGGGGATATTGGGGAGTGTCTGAGGTCTCTCAGCTGCCGTGCTTTGGAGGGGGTCTCAGGTAATTCATCCTTTTTCCTGTAGCTGTTTGTCAGTGCATCTGGTAGTTGGAAGTATGACACATACTGGTGTGATTTTTGCCGAGGGCGGCTAGGTGGAAAACTGTCCCTACATTTCAGGCTGAGTTCTCAGTGGCCTCAACAAGTGGCCCTTGAGCAGCACACACCAGCAGGACATCTGTAATTCAGCTTTCTGCCAACAACAGCTCCCTGGAGGTAGTTTCAGCTCCTGCAGGGCCAAAGCTCATTCTCAAGGTTGCTACCCTCTTCCACTGCCCAGTGGGCTCTCCTGGGCTTCTGACGACTGACTGTAAGTCTAGGTTCCCAGCAGCTTGTAGAACCCTGGGAAACATTCCTCACCATTAAGGGTGTTGGAGTGTTGGGAAGGACTCACCAGGCAGCCGCTCTCCAGGAACTTCCTGTGTCCTGTTGTCTGGAAGCTTCCAGAGCCCTGTGGGTGCCTCTGGAGCCTCATAACAGAGGTGCAATTGTTGACACTATTGGTACTGGGGACCCACTAGCCTCCAGCCCCTCTCTTTCCCTTCTTGCCCAGGGACTGAGTGGGCAGCTGACTTATCATTCACTAGCCAGCATGTGAGCCAGCTACATGACATGGGCACTTTGGAGATCCTAAGTAAGGACTTTGAGAGCTGTGTGCCAGGAAAGGGGTGGGAAAAAAGGAGTTAGGGGGTGGGGGCAGTTCCAGATTCCTGGCAGAGAAGCCATTTCCTCTTTTTCTTGTCACACTTCCTTTAGGTGTCTTTGACAAGCTTTTCACATACCGAGCATCTCAGTGCTGAGCACTTCAGACCTTTCTGAGGCCCAGAGACCCTGGGCTCTGCATATTCAGCATGCAGGTCTTTGCACTTCCCACCTGCTGCTGGGACGTTGGGAGGAGCATCCACGTCCAGATAGGAGCTGAGACGTTTTGAGGAATGCCATTAATCACAGTTGCCAAAGTAAGAAGTAGTGGTTTCCTGTGGAGGTCTTGCCTGGAGCTGGGCTGCCACTTGGTCTGCAGCACAGTTCTGAGGGGCTCCAGGAGGGAGGTGGGCTCAGAGGGCTGTGGGTCGTCAAGCCACAGCTGGCCAGAATTGCTTTTGAACCTTTAGGATGGCCAGTAGGGAAGGAGGGTATGATGAAGGTTCCTGCTTCCCCGATCCAAGAGATGACAGTTGGGGGTTCAGGGTGGGGTACTGTACCTTTGCAGTAAGAAGGGATGGGTGCTGGCTAGGGTCTCAGTAGGAACCACTTGCCTACTATGCAAAGCAGAGGCTCTGGGGTCCATATCTAGCATTGTGGGGGAGGGGAGAAAGAAAAGAAAAAAAAAGGGAGTGTGTATAGTATGCCAACCACCAGTACTGAGACAGCAATGAGTTCCCAGCAGTCACAGGGAGGAGGCTTTTCTAGACTCAAGGCTGGGCCTCTGGGACCTTCAGCTGTGAGAGAGGCTGAAGCAACAGCTGCTCTCTGGGAGGCCCAGGCTCATGCTGGGGGTTGGGGCCCACATGGCTGCCTCCTAGTTTGGGATTCTAAGGAAGGACAGAGTTAGTATTTATGACTGCTTTTGCCTCAAATGTGTGATGGAAACATTGTTTGTGGGTGCTGACAACATTGTAAGGGGACCAGGACATGGTCTCAACTGTGTTGCCACATTCTGATCTACCTAACCTGGCTGGGGAGTGAGTGCTTGCTTTAATGACAGGAACTTGGCATCAGAAAGGACAAGAGGTAATGAGTGGGCTTCTTTGCATGGCAGTGGCATGGGCAAAGGCTGGCAGTGCAGACAGGTGGGCAGGTCTGAGGAGTGGGGGAGAGGCAGGCTTACTGGAGCTGTGATAAGGTGTGTGCGAGTTTGTGCATGAACATATGGGAACCACCATAAGGTACTGTGAGGTGTATGTGTGTCTGTCTGTCTTCAGGGGACGTTAGGGAGGCTGAGTTGGCTCTATTAGGAGAGATGATCCATCCTCTATCAAAGCCTTTGTTACCATGGCAAAGGGAGGACAGGGTGAGCCAGCCTCAAGGCACCAATGGTCTGGCAACCCAGTGGGTGTCAGGACGTGAGATGGTGGGCAGGACTCTACCACCATTCTCATCCCTAGTGCCAGCTTGGGTTGCCAGGGGACGGGCTCTACGGCCAGTTTCCCCACTGGCTCCTTTGCTCTCCTGGGACTGTTTCTCTAAGTCTCTAGTCTGCCTAGTCCAACCTGCCCCTGCTTCCTGGGGACATGGGTAATGAGGTTTTATACCCTGGGGAGAGCAGGTATTGCTCAGGTTCCCTGGGGGTGCTCTTTGCTGTTGTGACTGGGGTCGCTCTGCCCCTTTCTTGAGCAGCTCCACAATGTTCAGTGATTGTAGAGATAAAGTTTCCTCATTACTATTTGAGACAATATTTTTGGTTTTACTTTGTCATGTTATTAGGCAGACTACTCAGCTCTGTCGTTGTAGGCAGACATAGCCCGAGGGAGCATTGGTTGTGGCTGTATCCCAGGAAAACTATTTGCTTGAATGTGGGTAGCAGGCAAATAGGGTGCTGACCCCCAATTTGTAAACTGAATGTGGACTGGAGCAGAACTCAAGTGATGGAGTACATGCCTAAGTGTGTGTATGTATATTGCTAGTACTCTGGAGGCGGGGCCAGTTGGAACTCTTTGAGTTCAGGGGTGGGGGGTGGGGCTATATTAAGAATTAGGAAGCAGGCGGTGGTGGCGCACGCCTTTAATCCCAGCACTCGGGAGGCAGAGCCAGGCGGATCTCTGTGAGTTCGAGGCCAGCCTGGTCTACAGAGTGAGATCCAGGAGAGGCACCAAAACTACACAGAGAAACCCTGTCTCGAAGAAGAAGAAGAAGAAGAAGAAGAAGAAGAAGAAGAAGAAGAAAAAAAAAAAAGGAAGCCAGGCCTGGTGGTACAGTGCCTTTCTTTAATCTCAGCACTTGGGAGGCAGAGGCAGGTGGATCTCGAGTTCAGGGAAGGCCAGCCTGGTCTACACAGCAAATACTATACAGAGAAACCCTGTCTCAAAAAACAAAACAAAAAAGAAATTATGATTTTTGTCTAGCTGGGTGTGGTGGCATGCATTTAATTCTATCACTTGAGAGGCCATGGCAGGCTGATCTGAGTTCCAGGAGAGCCTCATCTATGTAGTGAGGACATACACAGTGAGACCTTGTCTTGGGGGGGGGGGTGTGAGGTATCTGTCTTGTCTCCAAAAAAGAAAAAAAAAAAAAAGACAATCTTTGGCTTGAAAATCCTTCTCCATCTGCCAGCACCATGGTGCTTCCTTTGAAGCTCCACTAGTGCCTGCCTTGATTTCTCCCTTTTTGATGTTATGAGTTCCACTTCTTGATGATTTGGTGGTGTGGTTGCTAGGAACCACAGGGTCCTGGTGAGCTTTGTGAAGATGCTTGGTTTATGCAGGGCAGGTGGACTTGGTCTGGAAGGGGCAGAGACAGGAGCAATGAGAATTGCTTGGTTTTTGGGTATGTCATGATGACACAAGGTGGCAGATGTTTGGGTGCAGACTGCTGAGGTGTCAGTGAGGTCATGTGGTAGGCAGAGAGTAGAGGGGTGCACTCATGCAGGGCCAGACCCAAGAATGTAGTGCAGTCAGCCCTTCCTTGTCAAGTGCCAGGGTCTCCACAGACACCTCCTGTGTTGGCCATTGTAGCCGGAAGGTTTCTCTCTGGTCCCACCTGGCCCTGTGGTCCCACAGCCACTTATAAAATAATCATTCAGAGGCTTAATATTACTTACAAACTATATGGCCTATGGCAGCTTTCTTTCTAGGTCTTTCATCTTAAATTAACCCATTTCTATTAGTCTATGTTTTGCCATATGGCTGTGGCATTACCAGTCTGCTGGCATCTTCGGAAGCGGCTGGCGTCTTTCCTCCTTTCTTCTCTCCTTATCTCTGCTTGGATTTCCCACCTGCCTCTAAGCTGTCTTGCCATAGGCCAATGCAGCTTTATTTATCAACCAATCAGAGCAACACATATTCACAGCACACAGAAAGACATCCCACAGCAGGCCATGAATGGTCTCCAGACAAACCTAGGGGGCTCTTGCTTCTGCCTTCGTCCTGGAGTTGAAAGGGAGCATCCTCCAGGCCTTGCCCCAAAGGACCAAATGACAACAAAAGATTGGCAGCCACAGTGCCAAGGCTTGATTTCATGTGCATGACCATGACTCCCATGGCTGTCTTCCTGTCAAGTGTGGTTTTTCTCCAATTAGGACACGAGATCAGGGTGGGTTATAGGAGAGGTGGTGTGTGTGAGAGTGGAGGACCCAGGTGCAGGGTTAAAGCCAAACCATAATGATTTATCAGGGGAGGTGAAGAGTCTCCCATGAGCTGGTAATTGTGCACTTAAGGATTACTTAATATTGTTTTACATGTATGGATTTGACATAAAAATAGCAAAGCTTTCTGAACCTAGCTAGTGAGGTGCAGTTGTGATCACATGATTCCCTTTAGTTTCAAGAAGTGCTCCTTTTTGTAGGAGTACTAATTGGGCTCTGCTGGGTCTGCACTCACTCCTGTGAGATTCACATTGATTGATGGAGGGCTGTGTCCTGGGCTCCCAGACTGGCTCCATCTCCATCCCAGCCAGATGTTCTAGGTTCCTGATCTGAAGCCAGGCAAAGTAAGACTGCAAAGACTGTGTGCCTCACTGCTGGGTGGAGGTGGAGCAAGGATGCCTTCCTGGAAAACTCTTGAGCAGACTGGACTGGGGACTGCTGGTGGATACAGCAGTAGAAGCAGCAGGTAGCTGATGATTCCAAACACCTCCAGAACAGGGACTCCTGGAATGTGGTGAGGTTGTTTGCGGTAAGCATTTATTAGAGTTTTAAGTGTCACAGTGGCCTGGTAGTTATACTTAAGGTCTTTTTCAGTTTAGAGTGGAGATTAGGAATTGGTGTTTATTTTTATTATTTTGGAGCTAGTATATTGTTTGGTTGCCCAGGTTGTTGGCTCAAACAATCTTGCCTCAGCCTCCTGTATACATGTGACTTCAGGTGCAAGTGTACCTATCTCTTGATGACCTGGATTTGAGATTCCATTTTCGTAGGGTTTGTTTCATATGTGAAATGTCCACAGTGGGAGGGTGCTTGGTGTATAAGGCTGGGACAAAGGCTAAAAATGAGATTCATTTGGGTGGCTCACTGGGCTGGCCTCTGGGTTATGGAGATGATGGTGCTTCGTGTCTAGTTCACTGTTATACATTGATTGATGGATTAAAGGGTGTGTGCTTGTGTGCATGCAGGCATGTACACTCGTGTGGGTCAACTTCTGAGAATCACCTTTCCTTCTACCATGTGGCTCTCAGGGATTGAACCCAGGTTGTCAGGCTTAGTGGTGAGTGCCTTACCTGCTGTCCAGATGTTCAGAAACATGCCTCATCTTAGCAGAGAGAGACAGAGTGGCTGAAATTCCAGACATATTTAATGTCAGAACTAGCAGGATTGAGCTAGGGAGGGTAGTGTATACCTCTGATAACAACAGGCAGAGGTGGGATGATAGCAGTAAATTTAATGCTAGCTGGGGGTTATACAGAGAGATATTTTAGGTTAACTCCTGAAGTACAGTGATCTTCCTGTCTCTGTTCCCGTTTTGAGATTGTAAGAGAACGCCACTATGCCCAGCTTCTTTATAGGGTGCAAGCCCTCACGCTTGTGTGATGAGCACTTATGCCACAGCCATGTGCCCATGGAGCTTTCTGATGGCAAATGCATCATATTCGTAGGTCAATTGGGAAGAGAATTTGTGCCTTCTTGCCATAAATAAGGGATCCCTTTCCGTTTGTTTTATTTACTTTTGTAATGGAGCCCAGGCAGGCCTAGTGCACAAGCTCTCTGCCAGAGCTACACCTCCACTCTGTCCTAGATAGAGTCAAGCCATCTTGCCTCAGTCTCGGGTGACTGCAGTTGTTGTTTTTTTCTTTCCTTGTTTATCATGTTTCTCATCCTCTTTAAACAGGTTCTGTTGTGGCTTTAACCTCTGACCGATAGATGTGACTTTGTATACTGATGGCCCCATGACTCACTGTGGTAAGGGTCCTACTAAATCAGACAGTCACAAATTAAGAGCATCCAAGCAGGGGTTGGCAAGGTAGCTCAGCCACCACCCGACTACTTTACCTAAATTTTATCCCTAGAACCTACATGGTGGAAGGAAAGAGCTGGCTCTTGCAAGTTTTCCTCTGACCTCTAAGCAGTTTCGCTGCTTCCTCTCCTGGGCGTGGAACTGTAAGCTGGAGGTGTGGACAGAGCCACTGACCAGGGAGACAGGACCAGGCCATATACTGCTAGCCTGGGAACGAGTTGAGACTCCTTACTGAAAGGTGGCTTCTGCAGAATCTTGTTGCTTTTGTTCCATGGTAAAGTTGAAATCCTCACAGGGTGGGGTCTGTCTGTACTGGCCTTGATCCTGCAGAGACAGGTGCTTGGGCTACAATAGGGCTTCCTGCCCCTTGCAGACAGGCAAGTGAGGGTTAATAGCATTTATTGGATTTCCCAGCCTGAGCTGAGCCAAAAAGTCAGGCTCTGGTAGTGTCTGTGGTAAGGGCCTTACATGGGAGGGGCCTTGTGCTCCTCGATATGCAAAGTTCTCTCTACATTCACTCCTGGCTTTTCTAGGCAAGTTTTCCTAAGAGAATATTTCTTACACCCATGAGCCACAAATTACTGGACCTAGTTTAGCAATAAAGATTTCATTGGGCGGTGGTGGCGCACGCCTTTAATCCCAGCACTTGAGAAGCAGGGGCAGGCAGATCTATGTGAGTTCCAGGACGGCCAGGGCTACACAGAGAAACCCTGTTGATGTGTTTATCTAATTATTCTTTAACAATAGAAACTTGGCCAGGCGGTGGTGGCACACGCCTTTAATCCTAGCACTCTTGGGAGGCAGAGCCAGGCGGATCTCTGTGAGTTCAAGGCCAGCCTGGTCTACAGAGCGAGATCCAGGACAGGCACCAAAGCTACACAGAGAAACCCTGTCTCAAAAAAACTAACTAAATAAATAAATATCTAGATAAAAATAAATATCTAGATAGAAACTCGGGGGTCAGAAATCGGGTAGGAACCTGAATGATCATAGAAGTGGCAAAGAAGCGACCTGTGACGGTCGTGTTGTGTACCACCCCGCCTACCCCCTTCCTCCATCCAAAAGGAGCTGAGACCCTTTCTCAGCCCTGCCCTACTACTTTATGTGTCTGCCTGTCTTCAGTCCTCCAAAACCTCTGTGGTTAATTTTGGTCAGCTAGTAGCTTAGCTCCACCCTCTGATTCAAAGCAAATTTTATTGGCAGTCTTGGGAGTGTCAGAATGCGATCAAAATATCACAAACAATAAAAAGGGTTGTGGTAAAGTTTTCTTGCTGGGTGTGATGGGCAAGCTTTTAACCTCAGTGCTTAAGCAGAGTCAGGCAGATCTCGGAGTTTTACTCAGCCAGAGTTACATAGTAACCATGTCTTACAAATCCAAAACTAACTAAATAGAAAAGATTTCTTTTTAAAAATTGTCTCTGGGGTAGCCGGTGGCTTTGGCACACCCCTTTAATCCCAGCACTTTGGGAGGCAGAGCCAGGTGGATCTCTGAGTTTGAGGCCAGCCTGGGCTACAGAGTGAGATCCAGGACAGGCACCAAAACTACACAGAGAAACCCTGTCTGGGGGGGGAGCCGCAATCCCCCCCCCAAAAAAAGTGGGTGTTTTACCTATATGTATGTGCCTGGTGCCCAAGGAGGCCAGAAGAAGGTGTTGGATCCCCTGGAACTGGAGTTACAGAAGGTTGTGAGCTGCCATGTGGGTACTACAAGAGTAGCCAGGGCTCTTAACTGCTGAGCCATTTCTTAAATTTAAAAAACAAAAACCCCCCCACTAGCTTCTTATTAGAATGTTCTCCTGACAGTCATGTGGGCGCGCACGCACGCACACACACGCACACACACACACACACACACACACACCAGAGGTGGTATGGACGCTGGGCAAGCCACGTGCATAAAGTTGTGAGAGTGGGACCCAGCCTGGTAACACAGCCTCCGGGGCTGTGATGAGCCACTCTTCTGTGACCTTGGACTTTACACGTCTCATCTGCATGGCAGGCAGTCTCTTCTTTCCTGTGCACTTGTTGACCCCTGGGGTTGAAGGTAAGCTGCTTCAGTTCAAGGGTGAGCGTGGCTGTCCCGGCCACTGTGTCTTCCTCTTCCTCAGGGACCAGCCTGGACTTGTGCAGTGGTGGTGGTTTAGGGAGGGAACCTGGCTAATCTGGGAACTGGGCCTGGTTTCCTGAGTATTAGACACATCAGGTCCCTGTTTTGTAAAGTGGGGTCTGCCCTAAGGCCGTCCCCACTGGTCAGCACCTGTGCCAACCCAATCTTACTGTTCTGTGACTCCTGGCTTGTTGTGAGAATAGCCCTCGAATCACTTAACTTTTGTGTTCTGGGTGTTGGTGGAAACAATCTGTTGTCATGCTTGTTTTTGTTTTTTGTGTTTTCAAGACAGGGTTTCTCTGTGTACTTTTGATGCCTGTCCTGGATCTCCTCCCTCTGTAGACCAAGCTGGCCTCGAACTCACAGAGATCCTCCTGCCTCTGCCTCCTGCGTGCTGGGATTAAAGGTGTGCTGCTGCACCACCACCACCACCACCACCACCACCACCACCACCACCAGGCTTTTTTTGTGCTTCAAAGACAGGTCTGGGATGTTGTTCACAGGTTATTCCTCCCCTCATGTCCACTAGGCCTTAGCAATTGATTTCCTTGTCTGGCCGCTGTTGTGGAAGGCAGCAATGGCATATTTCACTATTCCTGTTCCTATGACTGAAGGCATTTTCTTGTATCGTGGGCTTGAGATAGAACCAGAACCCAGGACCTTCCTCCCATTTGGCACACTCCCCCACTGAGCCACACCCTTTCACTGGAAACATTTGCAATTGCCCAGGTTCCCAACCCTTCTTTAGAACTCAGTGTTTTTCTGTCTTTTGGTTTAGGTTGGCCTGCACATTGAGCCAGCACGTCCACATAAGTTGCCTTTTGACAGAGCTGTGGCCATGGCCGCATAGTAGGACCACCGTCCCAGACCCTGAGGCCAGGTGAGTGCTGGGGACTTGCATCTATGAAATGGAAAGCTGGCTCAGGTAACCGCCATACACATAATGGAGTCCTGCTTGGGAAGAGAAGGCAAGTCATACCTGTGAGATCAGGTATGACACTTGAGCCTCGGGGTAAAGACACCATGTTCATTGCTCAAAGGCCTAAAGAAGGGGGACCCTTGACCTCCAGCTGTGTCTCCTTCTAAATGGCTAGAATTGTTCTTTAGTCACTGCCCAGCACTTATGTGGAAACTTCAGCTCTGCAGAACACAAAAGGGCCAGAGCTCCACATGGGGAGCAGGACATTTCTGTTCCCATCAGGACCTGGTAGTCACACTTTGGCTCAGGGCCATGTACCTGTAAAAGGAGGAGGAATTGAATGGTATCCTAGAAGTAGGACAAGCCTCAAAACCTCCTAGGACAGCTCCCTCCTTTTTCAGACTGTAGCATGCAGCTCAAAATAGGCAGGTATCTTGTCAACGGCTCATCTCCACCCAATGGCATCTGGTTGGCTACTGTGTGAGACTCGGCTGCTCTGACATCCGTGCTATGCTGGACACAGGCAGGCTGTGACAGTGTTAGCATTAGTGTGGGAGGCCAGCTCCCACCTTTTCCAGGGTTTCTATGAGGAGGAGAGAGGGATAAGATGGAAAGATAGCAAAGAGGAGAAAGACAGAAACACAGGATAGCTTCAGGAGGGCCTGGGTCAGTACCCACCAACCTCGAGGTTTTATCCAAAAGGGCTTTTTATAACATGCCAAGGGGAAAGGCAAAAGACATCCCTCTTGCAAGATCAAAGCATACCGTTTAGCCAAGTGTAGACCTTTCCAAACACCTGGTAACCACGCCTGTGGTCAAATCATCCCATTATGCAGCCCTGCTGGGTAAAGCAAGCTCAGATTTTCTGACCCTGAGTAATTTGGGCCTGTACAGGTTAGGGGCTTGTTCTATTTTTAATTTTCTCATTTTAATTTATATGTGTGAGTGTTATGCTTGCATTGTTGTGTAACACTGGCATGCCTGGTACCTGAGGAGGTCACAAGTATCATCGTGTCCCCTGGAACTAGAGTTAAGGATGGCTGTCAATCACCATGTGTGTGTTGAGATTTGAACCTCCGAAGGGCAGTGGTGGCACACGCCTTTAATCCCAGCACTGGGAGGCAGAGCCAGGCGGATCTCTGTGAATTCGAGGCCAGACTGGTTTACAGATCAAGATCCAGGACAGACCCACCAAAACAACGCAGAGAAACCCTGTCTTGAAAAAAACAAACAAAAAAACAAACAAAAAAAAAAAAAGAAAGAAAGAAAAGAAAAAGAGAGAGAGAGTTTTGAACCTGGGCCCTCTGCAAAAGCAGAAAGTGCTCTTAACCTATGAACCATCTCTCTAACTTCATTTTGTGTTTTTAGACGGGGTGTCACCGTGTAGTCAAGGCTAGCCTTAAACTCAACTTGATCTTTTGCCTTAGACTACCAAGTGTTCAAATTACAAGTATATACCACCAGCTCTGGCTTGTTTCTTGAGAGAGTGTTTTATTATGCAGCCCCAGATGAATTCCAGGTAATCCTTCTGCCTCTGCTCAGGTTTTAGTTTATATTTTCTGGGGTGTGTCTTGGTTTAAATAGTAGGTCACACTCACCTTTTATTGCAGCTGGGGTCTCTTGGTTCCTGGTTGTCAGTGCACTAGGCAACTCCTGCCCATTACTGAGGTGTACACAGACTACATGTGCACCCCAGCAGGTCCTTCTGCCTGCTCAGATTCATGAACAAGGTGTTTGTCCTTGAATTTCTCTTGCTAAGGGGTCTTGTTTGGTAGGGATGATGCTCGCTCATGTACAGGGTGTTACAGATCTTAAGGAGTGGCTTTAGAAAAGCATTTGCTAGCCCTTCAATGGTGGCTCATGCCTTTAATCCCAGCACTCAGGAGGCAGAGGCAGGCGGATCTCTGTGAGTTTGAGGCCAGCCTGGTCTGCAGAGCTAATTCCAGGAGAGTCAGGGCTACACAAAGAAAACCCTGCCTCACCCACCTCACCCCCCCCAAAAAAAAGAAAGAAAAGCATACGCTTCCCAGAGAAAGTAGTGCAGATGTGGCCCTTGGCCACAGCATGATCAGCATTGTCTTCCTGTTAAGGAGAATTGTGCGTGTTGCAGAGTTCCTGAGATGTCTTTGCTGGAAAACACCCACCTGTCGGTTCTGGCTGCTCCTGTGGAGGGCACAAGGTCCTACCTGTATCATAGTGTTTACCCTAGACCCATTCCCAAAACTCTCCTGTGGGCTGTGGGAAAAGATTGTGGCAGGAGCTTGTTACTGTGCCAGCACTGGGGGGAAGGAGGGGCATGGCCCTGTGTTCTGTGTGACAGTTTCTAGGTAGAGACAAAAGGAGATGAGAGAAGCAGAGACAGTCCTGACTGGAGTGTCCCTTGTGCCAACTCCTGGGTTCTGTCGTTTGTTCTTAGTCCTACACAAAACAGCATGAGTCCATTTCCTAAGGAAAGGTGTGTGTGCATTTGCTCTTAAAAATTTCACTCTTGCATGTGTATGACATGTGTGCTGTTGCAGGGCATATGCATACCTTAGTAGGGTGACCATCAGGTGTTGTTTTTCTCCTGCATTTTTACATCAGATGACAGTTTTGTAAAGCTGGTTTTTTGGAGTCAAATTTTTGGTTTTAGGGTAAAAATGTGCATATTTTTTTCCTGTCAGATACTGTAGAGGAAACAAATGTCTCTAAGTACCAAAAGAGAAGCATAGAACTTGAGTCAAACTTCAGATCACTGACTTCTGAATCTGCATTGGGACCATGACAGTTGTGTCAAAAGGGCCCACACCAGCATCACAGATCAGGTGGGGTGGGTGGTTGCCAGTGAGTTAGATGTGGTGGTAGAGTACTGGCTAGTGAGACCCTGGCTTCATCCCAAGAAACACAACACAGTTCATGGTGAGCCAGGTGCCAGATCTCAGCTCCTTGGAAGGCTGAAGCAGGAGGGCCATTTGGGTTCAGGAGTCTAGGAGCAAAGTAAGACCCTCCTCTCTAAGTAATTAAAAACATAAAAAGTCTCCAACTCATATCAGTGCTCAAAGAAAAAGAAGCTGATCAGTCAGTCCCCAGTTCCTTTAGAGGATGTTGGGGAGCCAGTGGGGTTTTATATGTGGAGGAGATGAAGGCATATCCGCTGCTTCTCTAGGCTGAACTTGCTCGCACCAGGATGCAAGGGCGAGGCCCATTAGCATGGACTACAGAACCTGTGTCCCTGTGGCTTGGTTCTTGTTTTTACAGAGTTTTTCTGTATAGACCAGACTAGTCTCAAACTCATGATTCTCTTGCTGTGGACATGTGTCATAGCATCACTACCACTTGGTGGGTATGCTGGAAATTTTCCATAACAGAAAGTTTAGGGCCAGCAAGATGGCTCAGTAGGTAAAAGCACTTCACCATAAGCCTGGGGTCTGTCTCCCCTGGAATCTCACAGTGGTCCATCTGTGGGCTGTGAACTCCTGAATCTTATGCCTCAACTTCAAGCTGGACTTTGGCTGAGTATATATATTATGAGAGTATCTTCAGTGTCTTTTAGAATTAACTCTTTGATTTTAAAATTGTTAGTGGTGAGAAGGCCACTTCTCATAAATACGTAGTATAAAATAGTAGGAGTATGTTTAGGGCTATTTCAGATATTGTTGGAATTCAGTTCTAATCCTAAGCCAAAAATTCATTTAATGATTTTTGTAAAATTCAAGCCAGCAGCTCAAATACCAGTTTTGTTCTTGTTCTTGTTTTCTTTTAAGCCAGGGTCCCATTAAGTAACTAGAACTCACTGTGTAGTTCAGGCTGGCCTCAAATTGTAGGTCCACCTGTCTTCTCTACAGTGTAGGATTAAAGGGCATGTACCACCATGTCCAATTCTTCTTCTTCTTCTTCCTTCTTCTTCCTTCTTCTTCCTTCTTCTTCCTTCTTCCTTCTTCTTCCTTCTTCCTTCTTCTTCCTTCTTCTTCCTTCTTCTTCCTTCTTCCTTCTTCTTCCTTCTTCCTTCTTCCTTCTTCCTTCTTCTTCCTTCTTCTTCCTTCTTCTTCCTTCCTCCTTCCTTCCTCCTTCCTCCTTCCTTTCTTCTTCTCCTCTCCCCTCTCCCCCTCTCTCCCCTCTCCCCCTCTCTCCTCTCCCCCTCTCCCCCCTCTCCCCCCTCTCTCCTCTCTCCCCTCTCCCCCTCTCCCCCCTCTCCTCTCTCTCTCTCCCCTCTCCCCTCTCCCCTCTCCCCTCTCCCCTCTCTCTCAAGAAAATGCCCTCACAGACTTACTTATAGGCCAATCTGGTAGAGGCATTCTCTTTCTCTGTATAGCTCTGGCTGTCCTGGAACTCACTTTGAGACCAGGCCTGCCTCTGCCTCCTGAGTGCTGGGATTAAAGGTGTGTGCACCACTGCCTGACTCATTCTTTAGCTTTTGAGACAGGATCTTAAATGTTGACCTATGGACTGAAGAGGACCACAGCTTCCTCCAGCATGGATGCTCAAGAGTGTATTGTCCCATGCATGTTCTACAGCCTGCACTCTCAGATATTGGCACATTTACTGGGACAGGCTCAATCAATCCTGTGTGTGTGGTAAATTGCTGTGGCCCTCTGGGTCCCCCCTGAGAGGTGCCATGACTGGTTTGGTGGTTTTAGACTCTGGAGCTGTACTTGATCAAGCATCTTTCCTTAAGAACTGGCTTGTGTTACTGATCACCAGGCCCAGATAGCTGCAGCCCCTGGGGTTGAGACCCTCTAAAAACAAAAAACAAAAAATCACCCAGGTAAAATTGACATTCTCACCATTTCAAAGTGTGGTATCTGGTAGCATTAAAATAGTCACAGCATTGTGTAATTCTCTGTAATTCCAGAACATTTAAAAATTTTATTTTTATATATGTGTGCGCGTGTGTGCGCGCGCGCCCCCCCCCATGTGCTCTGTGAGTGGGTGCTCAAGGTCAGAAGAGGGCAGCTCCTTGGAGCTGGAGTTGGCAGGCATTGTGAGCTGTCTGTTAGTCATTTGCATGGCTGCAAGAAATGTCTAGTCAAGTGTTCTAATTTCTGAATTGATATGTCATTTTGTTCTTCTTTGATATGGTGGGGCTGCTGTGAACTCAGACATTCTAAGCAAGCTCCCTTGACTGTCACAGCCATAAGAAATTGTCCTCTGTCTGAAGATTTTGTCTGTTTCACCGTATTGGTATTTTGTTTGTTTTTTTCAGAGTTTTTCTGTGTAGCCCTGACTGTCCTGGAACTAGATCTGTAGACCAGTCTGGTCTTGAACTCACAGAGATCCGCCTGCCTCTGCCTCCCAAGTGCTGGGATTAAAGGTGTGCACCACCATGCCCAGTTGTTTGTTTGGTGTTTTGTTTTGTTTTTGTTTGTTTGTTTGTTTTGTTGTGTGTGTGGTGACAGTGTCTCACTCTGTATTTGGACTCACAGCAGTCCTCCTTTTTTGCTGTCCGGGCTCCTTGTGGAGTACTGGGCTGCAGAGTGTCACATGGCTTCTGTGGGCCTTCAGTCGTTACCTTCCTTCTTGTCATGAAGACACTGGCTCAGTTTACAGGAGGGGACCGAGGGAAAGCAAGCTTGCTGCCTCTGCTTTGTTTTCAGTTTGTTTAGTGAGTGTGTCCATCTAGTGCCTCTTTTGTGCTGAGCATTGTGCCTGCACTGGGCCCAGGTGGCACAGAGGTGTCTCCTGTCCTGGGAGAGGGTGGGAATATGTAAACAGGTGAACATATAGATAGAAGCTGAAAGTATCAGTTGAGACCTGGTGGAAGAGCCCTGTGGGCAGGGAGCAGGGGTACAGAGCTAGCCTTTCCATTGGGATGCTAGGGTGTGGGGCATGGTGGAGTGGTGGAGGCCACAGAGACTGCAAGCTTTTTGGTCAAGGCCAGGGCTGCTGCTTTTTTTTCTTCAGCATGATCTGACTAAAGATAGACTTTGATTTTGTTGGGGTTTTTGTTTGTTTTGTTTTGTTTTTTCCAGTACAGGGTTTCTCTGTGTAGCCCCAGCTGTCCTAGAATTCTTTGATTACCTTCTGTGTGATACTCATGTGGCAGCTCAGCTCTGTGGGCTGGAGGTGTGTGTAGGGGGTTGGCTGTGCACAGACAGGAAAGTAGTAAGGGTTCTGACCTGACTCTCCTTGTCATGGACTGTGGAGCCACCTCAGGCCTCCTGCAGGGAAGAGCTGCAGCCAGAAGCACCATGGCAGAAGGTACCTCTGTGAAAGGGACATGGGACACATCTTGGTCCTCTAGGGAACGTTTCTTCTGAACCTTTGGGGACTTCCTGTGCAAAACCATCTGTCCTTCCTAGGCAACGGCATGGATGAAGGGTCAGGCTAGGTCCTACAGGAGGGTTGGCCTGCCTGTAAGGGTTATGGGCTCCATTTCATGGTGTTAGCAGTCTCAGGCTGAAGTGATGGCTGTGGCCTGCTCTTGATACCTCAAATCCAGGCCTTGGGTTACTGCATAGCTCTCAATTTTCCCTCACATGGCTGTGCTGGGCAGCACATTCCTCTCCCTGGGCTGCAGGCCAGCAGAGGACACAGCTTGAGGTTGGGTGCCCATGTGGGGCCACTCCTATCCTGGCCACAGCAGACATACTGGGGACAGTAAGGACTCTTGAGATCCCACATGTGTTTATGTACATACTAGTGAATATTGGGAGTGTTTACATGCATGTTTGTACATGTTGAGCAAGGCCGCTATGTGCCACTGACTGGGCATTCAGGAGCTGAGGATGTATAAGTGTCTGATACTCCTTTCTGTCCTCTGTTTATTGTCTGCTGTCTGTCCTATGAGATCTGATGGTCTTTCGTCAGGCATCTTGTCTGGGACTCTCTCCCTCTCCTTGTCACTTTTGGTGTCTAGATGCAGCCGAGTGCTGGTCAGGTTTCAGGAGCCTTCAAGTAGTCGTTGGACAGAAGCACCTGTGGGTCACATGTCTTGTTTTTTTAAGAGTCTATCCCCTAGTTACCTATATTGCCCCCATCACTGGACTAGGTGCCTCACTAGGTTTGGAGTGGAGTGCTGTTACTCAGCTAGGTAGGTCTAAGAGTTTTGAGGAGAGGAGCAGAACTGACTGTACCTAGTGTAGACTTTCAGTGCCCAATGACTTCCTTCTGGGACCTGTCTATAGTTGTAAGTTTTCCTGTGTCCCGACTGGTCCCACAGCCACTCAGACACAAGTACACACAGAGGCTTATATTAATTATGAACTGGATGGCCTATGGCTCAAGCTTCTTGCTAGCTAGCTATTATAACTTAACCCATTTCTATTTATCTATAAATTGCAACATGGCTGTGGCATTACCGGTCTGCTGGCATTTTGCTGTTCCTTGGGCAGCGGCTGGTGCCTCCCCCCACTCTGCCCTTCTTTTTTTCCGTATCTCCTTGGATTTCCCACCTGCCTCTAAGCTGACTTGCCATAGGCCAAAACAGCTTTATTTATTAGCCAGTGGGAGCAACACATATTCACAGCACACAGAAAGACATCCCACAGCATCTGTCCTCAGGACCTTCCTGGGAGTGGAAGCCAGTATGATTCCTCATCCTCCTGGATCTCTCCATCCCCACCCCCAATACCTGATTAATAATCTTAGGGTTTCACTGGTGCATGTGGTCCCTCCCTGAGCTTTAGATGCCCTGGAGACCTGTCCTGATCCTGTAGCTCCATATTACCACAGGGCCTCCATGGGCCATAGGACTCCAGACACTTGGCTGTAGTACATTCGGGTTTTGCTGTCTCCCCATACCCTCACAGAGTCATCCCTGGAGCCCTTGGCTGAGCTCTGCACTGGGACTGGGTTAAAGTTTCATTCTCTGCAGCAGTTGTATGTGTAGCGTGTTACTTCCTTGTCTGAGGGCCCTCTGCTTAGAGTTCTACATGTGTGAGCTTTTTAGGACAGGCTGGGGCCAATCCTGGAGCTAGCTGCTTGTCTGCTCTTCTCAGAGACTTAATTAAGCCTTGGTCCTGGGTGTGGGTTGAATTTGCTGGTTGCACGACCTTCTGAATGCTCTGCCTCTGCATGATCTGCTCTGGGCTGTGTTTGGGGCAGTGGGCTGTTGACCACTGTGTTAGAGGACACCGGAGCTGCGCTGCTGCTGCTTTTCCCTGTGTGGTTTCGTCTGGAGAAACACTAGCTTAGGTGGCCTGAAGGCTGTGGCCCATCACGGCACATAGTTTTATTTGGACACAGCCGTGCCCACCGGAGTATGTGCTGTCAGGACCTCAAGACAGTCCTACCACAGAGAGGACATGACCCCAGACACCAGAGGTCCTGGACTGCTCTCGCTGGACTGCTTGCCCTGAAGTCCAGAAAAGCTCTCAGTGAAACTCACCTACAAGTGCACTGCAAAATGCCACCTCTGCTCATGCCCATCATCCCCTCCTTGGGTCCCACGGCCCACCATGACACAGCAAGCTCAGGTCTACCCAAGGCAAGAGTTAGAGTCTCTGTGACATGGGCGTGGGATTTAGCTGTTGTAGCCCATTTGTCCTATTGATTGGGTTCCCATATTTTCTGTCCTTTGAGTGGAGTTCTGAAAGGTGGTGTCTTTGGCTCCTTTTGCCCATAGGCCTACGTGTTTCCTGCCTGATTTCACATCCTGAGTGGCTTAGAACAACTCTCCAGCTGTAGGTGTTCTCATGGCCCTCGGTGGAGTTGAAATGCGTTTGTGCAGTGTGTGTCTCAGTAGAACATATCCAGCTTGAGGTACACTCACTCCTAAGGTGTTCTTGGTCCCTAGAACCTGCAGGGATGGTTAGGGGAATGAATGCTTTCTACAGGGCTCTGCCTAGAGCAATGCAGACTGCAGTCCTGGCATCCTCCCACTCTCTAGGTAACTCCTACCTCACCTGGCTTGAGCCTCAGTTTTGCCCTTTTAAACTGGGGGCTGGTGATCACATTCAATCTTACAGGTGGTTGGTGGGGATGACCTTGGGGATGCTCCTGGGTAAAGGCTCACTGGGTGTTAAAGACCCTGCCTTCATGTTAACACAAAAGGAGACACACAGTGTTTGTGTGGGGCCCAAGGGTCTTACCAGCCCCAACCCCAGAGAGAAGTCCACATCTCCACATCTGCTCATTCATTTAGTTAGTGCCTGCTAGGCAGAGAGAGAGAAGTGGGGGGGGGGAGAGGGAGAGAGAGAGGGGCAGAGAGGGAAGGAGAGGGAGAGTTTCCTTTGCCAAGCTAGGGACACACCAGGGACATTGTCTCTTAAAGTACATTCTGAGATGCTGCTGCCTACCTTATAAACCATCTCTATGTGAAACCAACCCTTCAGTCACCCTTTGGTGCTGGAGCCTCCCCTGGCCTGACCACCCCATGGCCTGTTGTCAGTGGCCTGTTCCCTGATCACTGTACAGGGAGTCTTTGTTTTGTCCATGGCGGCTGCTCCACCTTCCTGGCCTCAGATGTGTACAGTAGGGTCCACAGCGTGCCTGAAGGTGAAGACATGCATGGCACCCGGGATTAATGTGTGGCATTTTTGTACCATGTAGTGGAGGATGCTGCTGCAAGTCAGTATTGGAAGGAGAAGGTGGGAGCTTGACTACTAGGCTTACCTAGAGTTTGGTTCCTGTCATCTTATTGAGGGGACACACTGTCCTTAGCTTGTGAGGCTCTGGGCTGTTTGACATCTGATGAGCCCTGGCTTAAGTGAGGTATTTGGGAAAGGCCATTTGGAAGGGCCAGTGTGGCCCTCTCACTGCAGGTCACCAGGGACCCTGCAGGAGGGCTTCTGGTCTCAGCATCTCCTCCTGGGGCTTCCCTGGTTTCATGTATGTTAGGTTGGGAGGGGTGATGACTGGGGGCTCAGAGGTTAAGAGCATTCATTGCTTTGCCAGAAGATCTGAATTCTGTTCCCCACACCACACCCATGTGGTAGCTCACAACTATCCATACCTCTAGATCCCAAGTTCCAAGATTTCTGGCCCCTTCATCTGACTTCCTCAGGCTGACACAGTACACATACAAACATACAGTCAAAACACTCATATAGATAAAATACTTTTTTTTTTTCTTTAAAGTGCCAGGTGTTGTGACTCTGAGCATAGGCAGATTTATTTCTCAGTTCAAGGCCAACCTCGGCTCCATATTTAGAGACCTGGGCTGGAGAGGTGGCTCAGTTGCTAAGAGCACTGCAGAAGATCATGTCAGTGCCCAGCACCCACGTGGTTGCTCACAGTCAGTCACCTGTCCTTGAGAGGGTCAGACGCCCTCTTCTGGCCTCTGTGTGTAGTTAATACAAGTAATAAATCAATCCCCACCCTCTCCCTCCCTGTGACAGGGTTTCTCTGTGTAGTCCTGGCTGTCCTAGAACTTGCTTTGTAGACCAGGCTAGCTCAAACTCAGGGATCTACTTCCCTCTGCCTCTCAACTGCAGAGATTAAAGGTGTGTGCCATCACTGCCCAGCTATAATAAATCTTAAAACATTAAAAATAACCAAACAAAAACCCCGAACTCAAGCATGTCTGGCTGCTGTTGGCGCCCTGGTGTCACAGGAGCTCGTCTCAGGGCAGGGACGTTCTCCTGAGCTGCTGTTCAGAGCTTCCCGTTGTCCAGGGGCAGCTGTAGTTTTCATCTGAGGAGTTTCTTTCAGTTCTTTTTTTACCCTGTGTAGATAAAGCTGTTTGTTTTTTGAGATAGGATCTCACTATAGCCCTGGTAGCCATGGAACTCACCCTGTAGTTCAGGCTGGTCTCACACTCGAAATAATCCTCCTGCCTCAGTTCTTTTGAGGTTGAGATAAGAGGCTACTGGTAAGCATTTTAAAGCTCTGTATATTTATTACTCAACAACTTGAATTTTTCTCCTTCAGTCTGTTTTTAGTATCCATTCCTATGTGTTTTTGATATGCTGGTGAGGTAGGGTGGGGAAACTGAGCCCAACTTTGTTCTCGGCCCTGGATCCTTTTTACTTGTCCTTACATAGGCCTGACAATATTTAAAGATTGAGACTTGGGGCTTTTTCTGAATTCCTTCCAGAAGAGTCTCGGCTACTTGGTCATTCGGATGTGTGGCAAGAAGTGACCTGGGCCCACCTGGGTCTGTTCTGCTTTTGAGGAGACCTGCCTGTCACACCTTAGCTGTCTTCTCCCTTCTTCCGGCCCCCCTCCAAATGTTCAGGGGAGTGGCTGTGCCATGTGGTCAGATTGAACAAGGCTCCCAAGCCCCAGTTGCTGATAGGGGTGACCTGGCCTCCAGCTTGGGTCACAACTCTCTGGAGAGTGCCAGCTGCAGGCCACGAGGAGCTGGGCAGCAGGACCTCTGTGCCTTATGATTGGGCTGCATGTGTCCTTGCCTTTGTCAGACGAGCGCAGCTGCTTCCTGAGACCTGCCTTCTTCCAGATAGGAGTGATGTTCCTCAAAGCCCAGGATAGAAACTGCCCTAAAGGAGAGTGCCACTGCTTCAAACTGTAGACCACCCACCAGCCCTTAGTTCTTTAGAGCAAGGTGGACCTCTGTGCTCCCTGTCATCATGCTGGAGTCCTGTCACCTCCCCCACAGTCCATCTGGACCATCTCCATCAAGACTGAGTTCTGATGCACTCTTTCCCACCTGGCCTCTGCCTCTCTGCTCCCCTAACCACTCAGACGGGTCACCTGACACCCTTGGCCATTTCAGTCTTTGCCCAGCTGTGCATTCCTGGGTGGAGTAATCCTCAGCCCTAGGACAGCAGCTCCCCTGGTAGAGGCCCAGGGCTGCCATCGAGGGAAGGAGTGGGAAGTGTTTGTTTCTCCCTCCCCCCCACTTCCCCCTCGGGGCTAAGGTTCCCCAGGTTACAAACATCAGCTGTCAGCTTGGTCCATGCTTTACCCACTTACTGCCCTCCTCTGCTCATGTCTGGGGCACACATTTTGGAGTATTACTAACGGTCAGGACAACAGAGTCTAACCTCTTGAGTGTTGGCATGATGCTCAGTTTCAGCTTGGAGAAGCTTTTCATTCTTTCAGAGTGTGCAGCTGCTGGCCCCAAGCCCTTCTTGAGGGAGACTTAGCATAGTGTGTTAGTGTGGCAGTTGGACTGTGTGACTTGTGTCTGTGTGTTAGCAGGGGATGGTCACTGGCCTGCCGTACTTAGCCTGTGCTGGGTACCTTGGCTCTAGAGGACTTCTTAGAGGTTCTGGTCTCTGCTGCAGCATTTGGTCTGTGGCATTTGACTTAGAGCTAGCTTCCTGACCAAGGTTCTGCAGCCTCCAGATAGCAGTTAATGGTGTCTGTGCTGCCTCAGAGGCCCACCTTTGGTACACCACAAGGACTCGGTCCCCTTGACCCCAGGGCTGGCAGAGGCGCCGTGTAGGACTCTTGCTGAGGAGCTCTTTGCTGTACCCCACCTACCCACCAGCCTTCAGGCCCCACTGATGGTTGTGAGGGTTGCTGCACTGTGCAGGCATGGGGCTCAGCCCTGAGTGTTGGGAGAGAGCAGGGAGATTCTTGCTCTCGGTGTTCTAGCCCACCTCCTTAGTAGCTCGATGGCCCTTTTGACCTTCATATCTCTCCTCTTCCTGTGCTGCTGCTCTGCAGGCAGTGGCTGGTGAGACTCATCCTCCTGAACAGGCCTGTGGTAATGACTCTGGTGGGGCAGCTTTTTTTTTTCCCCTCTGGGAACTTTGAAACCTACCCTCATTTGCAAGTGAGTGATTGAGCCCCTTACTCTGCCTCTTAGGATGCTCCCTAAGGGAGGCTGGCTTCTTCTTGCCCACTCTGTGCCTGCGGTACAGTGGCTGTCAGCACTAGTCCCAGGGAGACCTTGGTCCTGCTGACCTTGAGGAGGTTGGGGCTCTTAGCACAGAATACTCTGGTGGGCTGGGTTGGTCACTCCTCAAGGGCACAGCTGTGGAGGCTGAGGCACTAGTGGAGAGGGCACAGCCTGCTTGGAACCTCTTTGGTGCCTACCAGTCCACCTTGTCTTTCTGGAGGTGGGAAGGCAAATCCTAGGCATCCTTCCTCCTGCCTTCACTTAGCTCACCCTGAGGTCGGCTCAAGGTTTTGGGCCGAGGTAGGCCAAGCGCCAGGCTTCTCTGATAGCTTCTAACACATGGACCCAGTTTGAGTTCTGAGCAGGTAACTGTCTCCATGTGACTGTGGAAGGGGAGTTGTCCTAGAGACACAGGGAACAGTTCCCCTAACCCTGTTAGACTCTTGCTTTCCTTTAGCCCTTTTGTCCTGGACCTCACTCTGCAGACCAGGCTGACCTCAAACTCACAGAGATCCTCCTGCCTCTGCCTCCTGAGTGCTGCTGGGATTAAAGGTGTGCGCCACCACCGCCCGGCCCCTTTTAGCCCTTTCATATCAACAAGGGAGTGAGGCAGCGGGGTGGAGAAGGTGGACTTCAGGCAGGGTCTCTGTGGATTCAGAAGAACTAAGAGTCTGAGGCCAAGGCCTGAGGCTGCCCTAGGAAAGCCCTTCCTGGCAGCAACAGTTGTAGTGGGGCGTTGAGGGCAGGGCCAGACCCAGAGCTTCACTCTCTCTGGTTTTCAAGACAGGTTTCACTGTACAGCCCTGGGTGTCCTGGATCTTGCTCTGTAGCCCAGGCTGGCCTTGAACTGAGAGGTCCACCTGGCTCTGCCTCCCGATTGTTGGGATTAAAAGTGTGCCACCACTGCCTGTCAAGCTTCACTCTTGAGAGTCATAATGACCCCCAGTTCCCACATGCCCTTCTTGTCAGAGGTTCTGGGCTCCCATCTTTCCCTGTCCTCCAGGCCTGGGTGTGCTTGTATCCTGTGTGAGGGTACTACCAGGCTGCCTCCTCACTTGTCCTAGAACTCAGAGCAGCTCTGCTTCAGGCAGCCTTGAGACCCAGGGCAGTGACTTGTTTGCTTTCGCAGGGAGACAAGACAGACAGATTGTCAGCAGATCTGATGGGGTTTCTGGTCAATTGTTTTGGAGGAAGAGCACAGCTGTAGAATTCCAGAGCTGAGAGTTGCTGGTGGAGTGGAGGGTTGGGATGGATGCTCTGGAATCTGGGGAGGTTGTCATGGTCTAGTGTAGAGTGGCAGAGTTGGGGGCAGATGATCGGGTTTGGGACCCTATCCCGATCCACTCTGTACCGAGTCATACTAGGGTGAAAGCATCAGCCAAGCTCTGGGTCCTCAGTCTTCTGAGATGGGGCAGGGAGCCTTCTGAGTCTGTGAAGAGAGTGACTGGATGGGAGGTGGGGGAGGGGGTATGACACTGGTTTGGCCATGGGAACACATCCTTGATAGGATGCCCCTAGTCTCCCAGAACCTGGAAGGGGTTCCAGAACTGGCATTGTCCAGGACAGGCACTATACCCTGCCATCTAGGTTGCAGAATCAGAAAACTTTCCCATTGTGAGCTGAGGGTCTCTGCAGGGCGAGAGATGAATGTATTTTCATTGGACACAAATGTCCCATGAAAAACTATCCCCTGGATCTTGCCAGAACTCAGCCAGATTTTTTTCCTGTCTGTCCATAGTAAACTCTGGGTCTCTCTGACTTTCTCTAGTCTGGTGTTTTGTAGTGTTAAGACCTGGGGTTTGAGCGGCCCCTTTAAGAGCGCCTTGTCCCAGACCCTGCTGTGGAATGCCAGCAAGCTGTCCTCCTGTCTCTGCTAGGGTTAACAACACTTCACTTCAGCTGTGTTGTCTGGAACCGGTTCAGACTGGTTTTCTGGAAAGTGCTTTGTCTCTCTGACTGAATCCTGGGAAGGGTCATGTGGAGCCCAGTGATGTCATGGGATCAAAAACTGACTCAGCGGTTTGTGGGTTTTGGTGGGTTTTTTTTGTTTGTTTGTTTGTTTTTTGTTTTTCCTCCTTTTTCTTTAAATCAAGGTATGGTGTGTGCCACAGGTACAGGGCCATGTGGTGGCATGTTGGGATGGACCAGTCTGTACTCTGCTAAGAGTGTATCTCTGCCAAACAAAGAGCTTAATGTGACCCACACTTCGGGCTCCCTGGAGGGGAGCAGCAGAAGGTAGCTCAGGCACACAGCACCTGGGGTCACCTCTGTCCAAGTCCCCCGCGCACCATCGCAGTGCAGGTGCCGGGCCGGCCCCTGGGCTGGTTTTCAAGCTCACAGTCAGCACCGTTCCTCCATAGAAGGACCCTGTCCAGTAACAGCTGCTACTGCTTTCCTCCCACTTGGATTCCATGGCTTCTCAGAGAGGGCCACACCCCAGAGGCCTGTGGACCCCTTTCCTGCCTAGTCATCCTGAAGGTGTGAAGAAAGTCTTGGAGGGACTTTTATGGTCCTGTCCTCGCCCCTTCTTCAGCTAGCCTCCTCCATGAGGAAAACAGTCACCCTCCAGACTTTAAGAAGGGTCTGCTCCTCTGTGCCTGGTTCAAAATGCTGTGTCCTCCCTTTCACATACAGAATGAGTGAAGAAGCATGTCGAACCCGCAGTCAGAAGCGAGCCCTTGAACCCGACCTAACGGAGGATGATGTGGAGAGCAAGAAAATGAAAATGGAGAGAGGACCATCAGAGCTAACCATGGACGGAGACACCAGGGTGATGCCTGAGCTGGGTGCAGGCCCAGCCCAGGGGTTGCTGAGGACAACAGAGGCCATGGCCACGGTATCAGGCGAAGGAATGGTAGGAGACGGGCCTGTGGACATGCGTACCTCACACAGGTGAGTGAGAAGAGTCGGTGGGTTGGGCTGGAGCCAACAGAGGCTAGGTGCAGGGTCAGGGTGTCCTGAGTCCTGGGCTGGGGCACTGTCAGTGCCAGGTCCGTGGGTCTCAGAGGAGGAAGTCCCTTGCTGTCTGGGTCTGCCACTTTTGGTGTGAGTGCCCCAGGGAGGCCAGCCTGCGTGCCCCACCTGTGTCACTGCTCTGCTCTGACGGACTTCTGCCATCTGCTCTGGGTTTCTCCTGGTCCTCACTAATTACTTCAAGGGGACTTTGCTGGTACTCGGGCTTTATGACACTCAGAGGTGAAAGCCTGAAGGAAGTCAGACTAACCTCCCACCAGGTCTTCACTCAGAAACCTTTGCTCCCAGTACCTGCATTACCCTTTCTTCAGAACACTCTAGAATGGAGCGTTTACCCCAGACTCCACTGAGCGCACAGCCTTCCATCCTGTGATGCAACTTCCTCTGACCCCTCTTCTGCCCACCAGGATCCTTTACCTTGAGGATCCCCGCCCAGCTTGCCTCATGTTTACCTAGTGAGGGCCAGAACGGTGGGGTGTGGAAAGCTAGTTCTCCACACATTCCCTGTAGTGCACAGGGATTTCAGTCTGTCGGCTTTGTTGCAAATCCAGAGTGTTGGGACCCTGAGGACTTCCACACTGGCTGGTGTACCTTAGAATCCTGACGGCCTGGAGGTCAGTGGGAAAGTCCAACCCCCTTCTATACTTCGTGAATTGGCCGTTAGGAAGGCTTTTCTCATCTGGGCAAACATGGCAGGATATGCCCATCGTTCCAGGAGGTACAGACAGGAAGTTCAGTAGTTCAAGGTCATTTTCAGATGTATAAGGAGTTGGAGGTCAGCCTGGGATACACAGGACCCTGTCTCGCTAACAATCCTCTACTCCCTCAAAAACTTCTCTTCCTCTGACTGCTTTCTGCTGCCCTGTTCTAAACCTAGGGACTTATTTACAAACAAGTCAAAGTGACAGGCTTGGGCTCCTTTTCCTCCCTGGGACCTTCTGGGTCCTTAGCCCTCTAGTGAGATCTTTGATGGATGAGCTCCCAAAGCAAGGGAGAGGGAGATGCCAGATCTGTTTCCATGTTTTTGTCCGCTGGGGCCTGCTCCTTTGTGGGTGGGCTGGTGAAGTCCAAAGTTGAGTGTTCAGGGGTGAAAGAGCCCCTCTTCTGTTGCCGAAGCCCAGGACTGCACCTGGCCTCCGATCCTCTGGGGCCCTCCCTGGGCTGTTGGTTTCTAAACTGTCTCTTGGATGTGGCATTCACTGAAGCTGCTTAGGATGATTTCTTATGATACTTAAGGATATGGGAAACAGCTCACCCAGAGACTCTGGAGTGAGGGTTGCCTACAGACTAGAGACCCCAGGGACCTGGCTGATACAAGTGTAAGAATGGAGAAGAAACTTAATCCTGCAGGTCAGTGGGCAGAGTTGGGGGCCAGGTCACATGCTCCAGCTCTCCCTGGGCGGAACATCCCAGCCACATTCCTTCCTGGTGTAGTAGTCACCCTGTTTCGCAGGTTGATGAAGTGACAGGAAATGTGCTCTCAGTGGCAACCTCTGCAGTGTGGGGACAGTCTGAAGGGAACAGCCCTAGTTTCTGTGTTTGGTCTTCCCTGGAGTATCTGGCCAGGGTCACCTTTAGGGACTTTCCTCCAGCACTGTGTGTGTTCTGTTGGTGTCAGGCAGGAGTTGGGTTCTGTGGTACTCATTGTAATGAGTGTGTCCACTAGAGTAGTGAGGTTGAGGTTACACTCCCCCCCCCCTTTTTTTTTTTTTTTTTTGTTTTTTGAGACAGGGTTTCTCTCTGTAGCTTTGGTACCTGTCCTGGATCTTGCTCTGTAGACCAGGCTGGCCTTGAACTCAGAGATCTGCCTGGCTCTGCCTCTTGAGTGCTGGGATTAAAGGCGTGTGCCACCACCACCCAGCTTGGTGAGGTACTCCTGCTTTGGGCTCACCACACTTGTATTTAGAGAATATTTTGCCAGGCGGTGGTGGCGCACGCCTTTAATCCCAGCACTGGGAGGCAGAGGCAGGAGGATCTCTGAGTTTGAGGCCAGCCTGGTCTACAGAGCGAGATCCAGGAAAGGTGCAATCTACACAGAGAAACCCTGTCTTGAATGAATGAATAGAATAGAATAGAATAGAATAGAATATCTTATCAGATGCATATAGACAAAGCCTTTCAGGCTTAATGCTATGTATGCATTACCCTATTCAACTGGAAAAATATTTTAAGCTGAACATTTCTAGACCAATATGGCTGTTAATTTCCATACAGTGCCAGCTCGACCTGGTAAACTAGCACACTTTTCCAAGGCCGATAAGACAAAGCTAGTTTCCAAAATTCAAATCATACAAATAAGGATACATATATAAGGAGCAATGTGTGCAACATCAGTGGCCACAGCTTTCCAAGTTCTTCAGTCAGATGAGCCAAACTAGAGGCGTCCAGGTAGTATGTTAGCTATAAATTGTGCCCAAAGATGTGTTTTTATTTTTTTAACTTTTTTTTTTTTTCTTTTTCTTTGAGGCAAGGTCTTGCTGGTAGCCCTGGCTGGCCTGGAACTATGGATGTAGACTAGACTAGCCTTGAACTCAAAAAGATCCATCTTCCTGCCTTTGCTTCCCATTACTGGTTAAAGATGTGTGCCAACATGCCTGGCTTCTTTAAGTTTTTTTTTGTTTGTTTGTTTGTTAACTTGGGGGGGGGGTAACGTGGGAATCTGTGCTCATGGAGCCCAGAAATCAGCTCAGAACCTGTTCAGAAATTGAGCCCCAGAAACCCACCTGTCTCCATGTCCCCAATCCTGAGATTATAGGCACCACCAATCCGTGCTGTTTATGTGGGTGCTTGGGGTGGAGCTGTCTCCCAGCACTTGCTCTGTAGATTTGAAAAGTGTGTGCTACCTCTTGGTCCAGACCAAGAGGTGAACATGGATGGTCCTCTGGGTTGCAGCCACTGCCCTCCAAGGGTATGTGGTTTCCTGACTTGGACAGCTTAGTTTCCATCAGGTTAGCTTGGTTTGTATTTGTAGACTTATGTGTGTCCTCTTTGTCACTTGGCTTTCATTCCACACTGTGTGTGTGAGATTTGTACGCACTGCTTCATAGCCCAGACAAGGCCGTCTGTCCCCATGGGTTCCACACTAACAGTTTCAACCAGTCACAGCCAGAACTAAGGAGCAGGCTGGGGAGGGTGTACCTAGTAGTCATACGTTTTCACTGCTACGGACAGATTGCCTGAACAAAAGCTGCTTGACAGAGATGTGGAGTGGGAGTGGTTTGAGGACATAACCCGTTGTGGCAGGGAGGGTGGGGGCAGGAGCGTGAGGCCAGCAACTGGTCAGCAGCAGTGTCTCTGTGATCACAAAGGAGAGAATGAGGAATGATACCGTATGCAAATTGTTTTCTTCCTTTTCATGCAGAATTGAACCCCAGGCCATGGTGTGGTGCTGCCTTCATTCACAGTGGTCTAGAGGTGTGTCTTTTAGGTGATTCTAAATTCCATCAGGCTAACAATCAAGATTAACCATTGCAGGTAGAGCACAGGACCCAGAGTTCAGTGCCCAGCACCCAAAAGAAAAGTGTGTAGGATTTGTGCTTATGCTAAACGTGTAAGGACTATCTGGTTGCTAGTCCGTAAGCAGAGTGTCAGCTGTTTTAAATGATGTACAACACAACATGTACAGTCATCCCGTGTTATACCAGAGGCTGGAGCATCTCAGAACTGGGGGATGGAGAAGGCCTGGGGTCACCTGCCACTGGTACCAAGGGTTTTGACTATATGCTTCTGGAAATTCTTTTTTTCTTTGTTTATGTATGTGGGTCGGTTTATGTGTCCAAGACGGCATGTCAGCTCACTGACGCTGGAGTTTCAGGCATTTGTGAACGACCTGACTGACGTGGGTGCTGGGAATTGAATTCCAGTCCTCTGCAAGAGCAGTATGTGCTCTTAACCACTGAGCCATTTCTGCAGCCTGCTTCTAGAATTCTAATTGGCTCTTTTTCAAAACTTCTCTTTGTGTCATGCTTCCATCATGGACATTTTGAAGGCTAGGATAGGCTCTGGTGGTAGCAGAGACATGGAATTTCTGTTTTCTTTGAGGAGGAGGCTGGATTCAAAATCACTTAAGTAATGGCTCTGTGAATATCTGTATCATTGCAGCCAGGTGACTTAGAACATGGGTGGCAGATGTAGTAATGGGGTCAGCACTCTATACCCCTGTCTTCCACTCTAAAGTTTTTCTGGCTGTCTCGTAGTGTGTGTTTTATATTTGGAATAAATTGAGATTAGGGGGCAGTTTGGGATTATGACTGAAGAAAGCATCAGATCTCCTTCCCAAAAGGCAGTGGGTGGCACAGTGAGACAGAAACTGCTCCTCGGCACCTGGGAGCCTGCCAGGGCTCACAGCATCTTCCTGGAAGCACTTTCTCAGGAACTTACTGGCCTTGGGAGTATGTGACCTGGGACTACTACACATTCTCCCACTCCTTGGTGAGTGTAGGCTGAGGACCAGCAGCTTGTTTGGGGTATGGGGCCTAGGGCAGCACTTTGCCCATCATGGATTTTGGTCATTGAATCGTGAAAAGATAATGACCCAGTGCTGTGAGGACCAAGAGTTAAAGCATGGTCTGGGCTAGTCTCAAACAAGGAAATAACTTTAAAATACAAAGAAGAGAGCAGTGTTTAACATAAACGAAGACAAAGTTGCTGAGGAAAAGAGAACAGGAAAGAAGGCAGAGAAGTATGCAGAGCAGCCACACCAGTGGGCAGGGGGCATCAGGCTGGATAATGAAGGCTCAGCTCAGTCACACAGTGTCTCTCTTTAAGTGACCACCCTCTAGGTTTGAGGAGAGAGAGAGAACAAAGCAAACACCAGAGCCCTGGGTGAGTTCATGAACAATAAAGTGATTTGAAGACAGAAACTGTTATCTTATAGGATTGCCAAGCAAGAGAGGGGCTTTGGGGGTCGGGACTCTCACTATGTAGTTGAGGCTGGAGTGCAGCACATAGAGATTCTCTTCCTGTCTGTCTTCTGAATGCTAGGATTAAAGATGTGTGCCAGCCCAAAGAGGGATGTTTTATAAAATAAGGAAGAAATCAGTCACGAGCACATGTGCACCTAACCACATAGCTCTGAATGCCCGAGGTCAAGACCATTAAGATTCATGTTAGAAATAGATGATTCTTAGGCTGGTGCGATGGTTCAGTGGATAAAAGCACTTGCCACTCAAGTCTGGCAATTGAGCTTAAATCCACAGAACCCATATAAAGGTGGGAGGAGAGACCCAGCTCCACCAAGCTGTCCTCTGTCTTCCACATGCACACTGGTGTGTGCTTCTCTCCCATCATGCACAAACACAATGGTAATAAGTTTTACAGGACAGAAGGTTACTGGTGTCACGATTTACTCTTGGCACATAGTAAGGCAACTAGACACAGTCAGTAAGGTTACAGAGGACATAACCACTGTAGACCCATTCAGCCTGGCTGCCATCTGCACAGCACAGTACAGCCGAAGTACATTGAACACTCTCTGGGTTGGCTATAATAAAGATGACAGCCGGGCGGTGGTGGCGCACGCCTTTAATCCCAGCACTCGGGAGGCAGAGCCAGGCGGATCTCTGTGAGTTCGAGGCCAGCCTGGGATACCAAGTGAGTCCCAGGAAAGGTGCAAAGCTACACAGAGAAACCCTGTCTCGAAAAACCAAAAAGAAAAAAAAGATGACAGACAATAGCAAGCATTTGACAATGATGTATGGAAGCCAAAGCCTCTCGTATGCCCTTGGTCAGACTGTAAAGTAGCACAAGCAGACATTTTTCTTCTCTTCACATTTAGACATGAAGACATGACTGAGGAAAAAATGGAATCACTTTGTTCACACAGGGGAACTCATGTGTCCGTAGTCCTAGCAGCATGGTGTATACCAGCCCCAGAGGACATAGGAGATACCCAAGTGTCTGTAAAGCAAGTTAATATTGCATTCAGAGGAAGGAAGTAGAGAACGTTTTAAGACAGATGAACCACAGCTGGCCATGCTGAAGGGGCCATAGCAGACCCCAGTGACTGGCCACATCAAATTAATTTAGAGGACATGGCCAAGAAAAAGGTATGCATGAGGTCTTGAGTTCCGTCTCCAGCACTGAGAACAAAAGGAGGGGCAGGATTAGAGATAAAGCCCACAAAGTGGCCCAGTGGATAAAGAAAGGGGCTTGCCACCCACCTAGTCTGATAACCTACATCTGAGCCCCAGGATCCACATGGCAGGAGAAAACTTAAGTTGAGTCCCTCACCTCCATGTGCAGGCTGTGTCACATGTGTGCCCCAGACATGCAAAACAGTGTCATTTAAAAATTTAGACTACGATCTGGAAAGGAAGCTGTGTGGGGCCAGGCAGTGGGAGATCAGTACAAGGGGACATCTTGGTGATTGTCTCATAGCTCTGATGCTAAAAGCCACTGAATTGTACTTATTTTATTGTAGTCTCATGTCATTTAGGCTGCTTCTAAACTCGTTATCTTCCTGATTGCATCTCCTGAGTGCGAGCGCCTTCACGCTAAATAGTGCTGTTCACGACACTGAGTCCTGTCTTGTGTTACCCCTCTGTGGAGGTGTTTTAGAAGCAAACAGGGTCCAGCAGTCTGGCTCAGTGGTGAAGCGCTCGCTTTTTGTGTATGAGGCCACATGTTCCACTTCTAAAACTGAAAAAAAGTGGAAGTTAAAATTCTAGTTCATAGAAACAAAATCCACAGAGGTTACCCCAGGGTTTGTGTCTTGTTCTGCAAGGTCTGTCAGCTGTGAGGTTGTGGACGTGGACTGCCCTCTCTGGCCTGGACCTCTGGTCAAGGCTGAGCTGGTGCAGAGGGAGTTGCTTGCTGCCCTCCATCCACTCCCCTCCACCCTTCCTCCCCTCCTTCCCCATGAATGGGATGATAGGTGGGCTACCATGTGGGACTTGAATGAACCTTTTCTGTGGCATCATCTCCTTGGCTGCTGCAGGGTGAGTCCTGTGCACTGTTCGAGAAGAAGGCAATGTTGGCAGTATGGCTTCCTTGAAGGGAGTGAGCGTGCTCCCTAGCAAGGCTGTCTCCATGCCCTCATTTACCCTGAGAGGAGGCTGCAAGGTCTGTGTTTGGTCAAGTTGGTCTTGGAGTCCAGTGTCGACTTCCAACCCGTTGTAGGTTGATGCTGGCACCTGCCCTTCAAGTAACTTATGTCTCCTCCCTCCTCCTCTTCCTTTGTGTTGGTGGCTTGTTGACTAAAGGATAGAGTGAGCACAGGCTGTGGCATACTTGCCTTTCAGCAAGCTTGAGGGCCCTCGATCTTTGGGAACTTGAAGTTCAGTCTTTGGATTGTGGAGTCTAGATCCCTGGTGTGGCACTGTAGCCTCTGATAAGCCAGGACACCAGAAAGGCACCGGTGCCGGTGCTGATGCCATGTCCTTCAGACAGAATCACTGAGAGAGCACTGAAGGGCAGTGGCACATCTGTAGAAACCTGTGGCACTGAGGGGTAGCACACCCACTAGTGTTCCCGTGTCCCCCACAAAAGCCAGGTAGCTCTGAGAGTGCTGAGGGGAGGGTGGGTGGGTGGCCTTGCCTCCTTTGTGCAGAGATAGGGCAGGCCTCAAAACACATGCACAGTGCCAAGGTCAGCAGCCCAGGTTCCTGCTGCAGTGCTTTTTACTAGGAGCTACTCGGGACAGAGGGTAAAGGTAACACTGGAATGGCCACCCCATAAAGAGGTCTTCAAGTCACAATGAAGAAAGGGCCTGGCATTGCTGCATGCTTTTAATCCCAGCACTCTAGGTAAGAGCAGGTGGATTTCTGTGAGTTAGAGACCAGCCTAGTCTACATAGAGAGTTACAGGCCAACCAGGGCTACACAGCGAGACCCTATCTTAAAATAAGAAAAGAGAAAAAGAGGGAAGGTTTAAGGCTAGAGAGATGGTTCGGTGGATAAATTGCTTGCTCTATAAGCTTGAGGACCGGAGTTTGGATTCCCTAGAACCCATGTGAAAGCTGAGCAGGACATATGGCTGCTTGTAACTCCAGCACTCAGGAAGCGGAAATGGGATCTCCAGGGGCAAGCTGGCTGTCTAGACCAGAGTAGTCTGAGTTGGCAGATAATCGGTTCAGCAAACATCCTGCCTCAACGCAGCAAGTGGAGAGTCATCAAGGAAGACACTTTCAAGTAAACTCCAGGACTTCATATACATGGGCGTGCACACCACAGGCGAACATACACAGAGAAAAGGCTTACTTACTTATGCTCTAGGGATGTGGTTGTGTTCTGAGGCCCAATGCGTTTGGGCCTGTGGTGAAGCCACAAATGGTGAGAGTGTAGGTAGAGGAAACTGTCCAGCTCCTGGTGGCTGGGGGAGCAGAAACGAGAGTCCCATATTCGTCTTTGTGGACACAACACATGGCTTCTGTTGATGCATGCTATCTGAACAGAGCCTCTCCTAATGCCGCTCTGTTGTGAGTTCTGACAGGCACACACACATTTGAATCAGCAGGGTAAAGAACCAAGTCACCCAGAGCCTCCTGAAGAGCCTTCCAGTGTCACACCCTCCCTACCCTCCCTGTTGTCTGGCTTCCTTGGCTCAACGTTGGTATGTGGTGTTGGCTGAGTTCTGAGTTCTGCGGCCCCCACTCTTCCTTACATGGGCTCTGATTGGGCTGAACACTGCTTTGCATGCCATGTGGTCCTCTCATATGGACAGTGACCATCCTTGCCTTTACTCCATGCCCAGCAGTTGACAGCAGGCGCCTGAGGTCTGTGTGGTCAGCAATGCTCAGGAAGCTGAAGGCTCCCCTCAAAACGTCCAGGTTTTTAGTATATGTGGCAGCTTATTCCTTAGGACTCTGCCACGAGGTCCCTGACCTACATCTGTGCCAGGTCCTCCTCTGTCACCTTCCCCCTCTAACGGAAGCACAAGGCCAGGTCTATAAGAGAAAGGTGACTGACTGTCCATCATAAGCTGCATTTGGGGGTCACCACACACAGTGGCTTTCTGAGAAGGGTTCTGGGTTGTATTTTGATACTGTCAAGAAGATTAACCCAGCGTGGTAGTGAGTCTGTAGAGAGGAAGAGCCGGGAGCCCTGGTGTGATGTGTCTTGGTTCCTCATGGCCTTGGATACTTCATTCCCCCCCTCAGAGCCCTGTTGTCTCTGATCCGCAATGTAAGACTTTTTATAGTGCTCAAGGAACAAGTGTTTGAGTTTCTGAAAATAAGAGACTGGAGAGGGGATGTGCCCCAGACACCTGAGGGAGGAAGGACATGCAAAGCTAAGTTCCCTGACGCTGAGGTTCAGGCAAGTGCCATGGCAACATGGAAGGCCCTGTACTCCCTCAGGAGCGGGAGACGGAGAGGTGGTGTCTGGTGTCCAGAGAGATGGGAGACATGCCAGTAATTGCTGTATGTTCCTATTCTTCTATCCCAAGCCATAGGATGGCTCGCTCGCTCTCTCTCGCTCTCTCTCTCTCTCTCTCTCTCTCTCTCTCTCTTCTCTCTCTCTCTCTCTCTCTCTGTGTGTGTGTGTGTGTGTGTGTTCTGTTTGGAACACTTAGTAGGTTTGCACGGAGAGGCTGCATTAATTAGTTTCTGTACTGTTCCAGTTTAGTATAAGTGCTACCAAAGCAAGTACTTGAGCCGAGGTTTCATGTAGCCCAGGTTGTCCTTACTGTGTAGCTGAGGAGAGCTTTGAACTTCTGATCTGCTTCTACCCACAAAGCAATGGGATGGCAGGCCTGTGTCACTACACCAGCATATAGCTTAAACCTTTTCTTTTAAACAGTCTCACTTTGTAGCCATGGCTGGCTTTGAACTCATGGAAATCTGCCTAATCCTGCCTCCTGAGTACTGGGATAAAGGGTGTGCGCCCCTTTGCCTGGCATTTAAAAACACAGCTTTGGCAGCCAGGGAAAAAGTCACCACAGGTCATGACATGTTGGGATGACAAGATAGGGGAATCCACCCAGTGACCCAGCCTCTTTTCTGGAACTGGAAAGATAGCCCGACAGTTGAGAGCTGTAGCTGCTCTTCCAGAGGACCCATGTCTATGGCTCCGGGGATCTGATGGCTCCAGGCAACTTGGATTTGTGGAATATGACTGTGGACATCTAATGTAGCAGGAAATTTAAAAATAGTTATTAATTGAATTAAAGATGGCGTAAATAAGCCTCTGAAGTAGCAGCATACATGATGTTATCTTAAGTCAGTGACCATCTCTGTTCAGTAAATCTCTTGGAATACTTGGCTGCTGGGCCCTTTGTTTTTGTGCTTGGTGGTGGCTGTTAGGATGGAGTCGTGTACAAGAGACCATCGTTTGCAGTACCAAGGGAGGATGGTAGTGCTGTGGGGTGACTGTGTGTGCTTCACAGGTCCTCTGCTGCAGCTGCACCTCCAAATGAGCCTGCCCCATGGATGTGTGGAAACCACTGTGTTCCTGCACACTGAGCAAAAGAAACGTTTTTTGTTTGTTCTTGAGACGGGCTTTCTGTGGTCCAGGCTATTCTCAGACTCACTGGAATCCTCCTGCCCCCAGCTTCTCTCCAGTGCTTGGATTATGGGTGTGAGTCACTACACCTGACCCCAAAGAAATATATTCTTAATGTAAGTTAGTTTTTTAAAATACTTATTTATTTTTATTTTATGTGTAAGAGTGTTTTACTGGCATGCCCTGTGTGTGTGCCTGGTGCTGAAGGTCAGAAGACGACATCAGATCCCTAGAACAGAGTTAACTGTTCTGAGCTGCCATATCCATGCTGGGAGCTGAACCCTGGTGCTCTGCAAAAGCAGTAAGCACTCTTAACCTTGTTGATCTGTGTCTTCAGCCCCATAGTTTAAACTTTTTGAGTATTTATAAAGCCCTCTTGTATATCCCAACATGAACAGATCACTGTGGACCTTGGCACAGAGAGCCAGCCAAGCTTCCCAAGTATTAACCATCCTGAACTCTGTTCTCATTGCTTTAGTTACCCTCAAATGTCCCTTAGTGTCCCAGGCCCCGTGTGGTGTTTGGTCTTCACCACATCCTCCAGCCCTTGGGATAGTTTTGAGGTATGCTGACCAGGTGTTCTGTTGCTGTCCCTCCATCGGGGTTGGATATTCTGTGGTGGCAGCGGGGTTGGGGGAACCTGTGCTGTCAGACTTAGTGCAGCTGGCACTGTCCGTGAGCCTCTAGTCCAGTTGGCATGGTGGTTTATTCCTCACACCCTTTGGAAAGAAGCTCTTGTACCGCCTGTGCTATAAAGCGTGGGGCTCTGGCTGCTTCCTCAAGGTGGGACTGTTCACTCTGATTTCTTAGGATTCTCCTGGGAGTTGAACCTGTCATTGGAATGATTGAACACTCCTTTCTGTAGGCACAGAGGGACTCCAAATGTCCCAGCTTCACACAACCCACATTTCTAAACTTTGCTCATCAGAATATCCTACTTGATTTTAATTGCTGGTCTCAATCAGCACCAGGAATCTTTTTTTTATGAAGTTATCGTTTTTTGTGTTGACCATTTTGGGAGAAGTTCCTAAAGTACACAAGTCTTTACTTCCCCCTTTTTTCATCCAGGAAAGGTCCTATGTCACACTACAGGACTGCTTCACCTGTCTCCTTTGTCACAGAGTATAGTAAAAAAAACACACATTTCAGGACTCCTGTGATGAACAGTGGTGTTCTGATCCACAGGTAGAGCCAGCCAAGCATCATGACTTGAGTGCCCTTCTGTCTACACACTGACGTGCACTGCCTGACTTGGGCTGAGTACACACTCTTAAAGCTCAGATGTCTAAAGGGGCAAACCAGGCAGCTGTGCTGGTGCCTACTCTGGCTCCTTGTGGTTTTTCCCAGCATACAGGCCAGTTTTGCTCTGCTGGTGAGCAAGCTGGCCTCTTCTCTGGGAGGTGTGATTACATATATTTGCTATAGATCCAGCTTCTACTTTGCTAGGGCATTGTATGATGTTCCTTTCTGGGGGGACTTGGGCCTGGATCTCACCCTCTGGTACTGGGCACCTCCCCCTAACCAAATGTCACCCCAGTATTTTGACAGTCAATTGGTGACCTGATGTAGGACAGGTTCCTGTTTACTGATGAAGTGTGAGGCTGCATCCTTGTCCTTACTTACACTATCTCTTTCTTACCTACTTGAAGGTGCTGCTGTGGATGCTGCCAGTGACCCAGGACTTTAGCTATAAAGATGAGCTTTTAACTCCACAAATGGGACATGATTACCTGAATGACAGTCAGAGCTGACAGTGCATGGGGACCAGCTTCTCCCTGTGCACGTGTTCTTTCCTGAGCAACCCTCATGGGCCACCTCACCCCCCACAGTGGCGTTCTCATCCCTGGAGGGTCCAAGTTGTCTGCAGGGCTTGGCTGAGTGACCCTGGGCAGTCTCAGACCTAGTCCTGCCATGACTTGTGTCTCCCCTTGCACACTGGCAGTACTGTTAATAAGGAGTGTCACGCTGTGGTTGACATGGATGGCCACTGTAAATGGTCAGCAGTTCTGTGGTTCTGGGGCTTCCTACTGATCACTTTTGCTGTTTCTGAGCCAAGCACATAGGACTTAGCGTTTCCCAAGGCCCCAGCTGTTCTGGCCTCCTTGGGTGGATGACAGGCCTCTGAGCCTATGAACATGCCACTGTGGTCCCCCAGCTGCTTCCACAGCCTTCAGCTGCTCTGTACTGCCCTTACCTGGAAGGAGGTTGCAGTTCAAGCTGGTACCAGCTAGCCTTGCTTCTCTGTAGTGCAGCCCTACAAGCCATGTGCTGTCTCTTCCTGTGTCTATGTTGGAGCTCCAGAGCAGCAGTTGGAGATGAAGTCTCCAGGAACAGTGATGGCTGGCTTTCAAAAATCCCACCCCATCTGCTTACTTCTGTGCTGAAAAGGTGGAGCATGTTCTGCATCCCAGCATCCCAGCCAGAGGCCTTTGGGTTATAGCTTGGAGGTGTGATGATGGAATGCTGATCAAGGCTGGATGACAAGGAGCAGGTGGGCTTTAGAGCACCTATTTGTGTCCACTGCTCACCCCAAGACAGGCTAGCCAGGGCTTTTGTTCTTGTTACAAGGGTCCCTGAAGGAGAAAGCACCAGAGGGCAGGAGAGGGGAGGGTGTCCATGTAAGTTGCTCCTGTGCCCAGATGGTAAGAAAGGTCATTGGAAAGTGTCTCCATATTCAGCCCTGGGGCTGCCAGGTCAGTTGTTGTCTGGTAGGGAATGGTGCCCGCTGTTAAAGCTCTCTAATAGGTACCAGGCATGGTGGTACACGCCTTTAATCCCAGCACTCAGAGGGAGAGGCAGGCAGATCTCTTGAATTCAAGGCCAGCCTGGTCTACAGCCAGGACAACCAGAGCTACACAGAAACCATTTTGGGGGTGGGGGCTCTCTAGTAGAACTTCCTAGAAGTGGGTTTGTATTTGGGTGGCCAACAGTACGGTGAGTGGAACACATGTAAGTGCTCTTAGCTTTTAGTCAGATGCATTGCAGGTGTCGTCTGAAGCAGAAGTGCCCCCCAGACCTCCCATGGACCCTCCAGGGTGACTCCTCACCCTTGATCCTGTAGCTCTGGTCTGCTGTGTGCTTGGCTCAGCCTGTCCTACCTATAGTCAAGGCTGCCTCTGCTGCCCTGTGTGGGGAGCTGCCGAGTGTGGCAGGGCCGTCACTAATACGTTCCTCTCCTGCGTTCCTTCTCGCTCCCTGCTTTGTTCCTGTGAGTGTTCTCTGTTGGGGACAGTCTAAGAAAAGAGGCATAGACCCCTCAGTGTAGTAGTTTAAAGCAGTGCTGTGTTGATGCTGTACTGCTTGGCTGCAGGCTAGCTGGTCTTATGTCAGCTGTCCTCAGTGTCCATTAGTCACATATAATGGTTGACACTGGCCAAACCCATTTCTGTCCCCTCAGACAGAGGGGCTTGTCCTACACCATGTGGTTTGGGGCAGTTCACGTCTCCCAGAGCCAGTGTTCTGAAGGCCGGTTAGGAAGCTGCCAGGCTGCTGTGACCTCCTGGCTCAGGGATTCAGCAGTGTGAAACCCTGTCAGGTGGTTTGCTGTTCAGCAG